>NC_136070.1:827330432-827750432 GCF_964261635.1 Lissotriton helveticus
AACAATGGCCGCAGGGTTTTGCCCAGGTTGTCATAGGTTTGATTTGTTATGAGAACTCCGTATGCCTTATCAGGGGCTGGAGGAATATCGCTTGTCTAATTAGATCGCAAGTGTTATGACCTAATCAGATAACACGTTCCTGTGCCGTAGTGTGACTGCGTCAGATAACGGTATCTGCATCATGGGGGTTTTCTGTCTCATGGGCTGACTGCTAGTTAACTTGTTGGTTTGTTTAACTAGAATAGGGTCAGGAATAGGGGGATCGATTCAGAACCTATAGGAATACATGACAACTACTCTGCACTCAACACTCTGCACTCACCACTCACTACTCACTACTCTGCACTCACTAGTCTGCACTCACTACTCACTACTCACTACTCTGCACTCACTACTCTGCACTCACTACTTTGCACTCACTACTCTGCACTCACTAGTCTGCACTCACTACTCACTACTCACTACTCACTACTCTGCACTCACTACTCTCCACTCACTAGTCTACACTCACTACTCACTACTCACTACTCTGCACTCACTACTCTGCACTCACTACTCTGCACTCACTACTCTGCACTCACTACTCACTACTCTGCACTCACTACTCTGCCCTCACTACTCTGCACTCACTACTCACTACTCTGCACTCACTACTCTGCACTCACTACTCTGCACTCACTACTCACTACTCACTACTCTGCACTCACTACTCACTACTCTGCACTCACTACTCACTATTCACTACTCTGCACTCACTACTCACTACTCTGCACTCACTACTCTGCACTCACTACTCTGCACTCACTACTCTGCACCCACTACTCTGCACTCATTACTCTGCACTCACTACTCTGCACTCACTACTCACTACTCTGCACGCACCTCTCCGCACTCATCACTCTGCACTCACTACTCACCACTCTGCACTCACTACTCCGCACTCACTACTCTGCACTCACTACTCTGCACTCACTACTCACCACTCACCACTCTGCACTCACCACTCTACACTCACTACTCTGCACTCACTACTCACTACTCTGCACTCACTACTCTGCACTCACTACTCACTACTTACTAATCTGCACTCACTACTCACTACTCTGCACTCACTACTCACTACTCTGCACTCACTACTCACTACTCTGCACTCACTACTCTGCACTCACTACTCTGCACTCACTACTCACCACTCTGCACTCACCACTCTGCCCTCACCACTCTGCACTCACCACTCTGCACTCACTACTCACTACTCTGCACTCACTACTCTGCACTCACTACTCACTACTCACCACTCTGCACTCACCACTCTGCACTCACCACTCACTACTCACTACTCTGCACTCACTACTCTGCACTCACTACTCTGCACTCACTACTCTGCACTCACTACTCACCACTCTGCACTCACCACTGTGCACTCACCACTCTGCACTCACCACTCTGCACTCACCACTCACTACTCTGCACTCACTACTCTGCACTCACTAGTCTGCACTCACTACTCTGCACTCACCACTCTGCACTCACCACTCTACACTCATCACTCACTACTCACTACTCTGCACTCACTACTCTGCACTCACTACTCTGCACTCACTAGTCTGCACTCACTACTCTGCACTCAACACTCTGCACTCACCACTCACTACTCACTACTCTGCACTCACTAGTCTGCACTCACTACTCACTACTCACTACTCTGCACTCACTACTCTGCACTCACTACTTTGCACTCACTACTCTGCACTCACTAGTCTACACTCACTACTCACTACTCACTACTCTGCACTCACTACTCTGCACTCACTACTCTGCACTCACTACTCTGCACTCACTACTCACCACTCTGCACTCACCACTCACTCAAGTCCATGCAATTAGAGGACATAACATTCTGAACAAGCACCTACCTCTCAGTGCCCTCACGGCCTTGCGAAACTTCTCGATGCCGGCCAGGAAGAGAGCAGTGATCGGTGCACGGCGGGGACGCTGGCGCCGTGAGCGCGCGCGCGACTGAATCCGCGCGTGGCAAGCACTTGTCGCTCCCTCTCCCATTAGGATTGCTGGGCGCGTGCCCAGCTCTTGTCTCCTTTTGTCGGCTTTGGCGGCTGACATGATTACAATAGTTCTCTGCAGAGAACGCGCTTCGCACGTCTCTAGGCCGAGACCTAAAAACCAACTCCTAAACCCATGAGCGGACTGACAACGGTCAGCTGCCCAAACCTGCAGAAGAACTTCAGTATACTGTACTGCAGTAGATAGTTAAGCTCAAAGCCAGTAGCGCAAGGACCTAAACAGCCATCCCAAAGCTGCAGAGCTAGGACCTAAAGGGAGCGTGGCTGTCACCTCGGGCTTCTAGCAAACGCACCAGTAAACACCCAGAGTGCACCAGCCGTGATAGGCCGTTCCAGCCCACACCCAGGAGCGCAGCTGACCTTTTTCACCCCCTCTCCATGACCTCAAGCAATGAAAGTAGGCATCAAATCCCAAACCAAAGAGAAAGGGGGCAAGGGGGGAATGGTAGCACAAGGGAGGAGAATGGTGGGGAAGAAGACAAATGAAAACCAGAAATAACCCACAGGTTAGATAATATCATTCATCTGTCCCCTTCTTTGAACCTGTGCCGCCATCCGATGACGACCTCTGGCCTTGCATCATGACCGCCACCGCCTGTAGTGCCTCTGCTCTTTCCTTTGCAGTCTGTGATGGGCTTGGTTTCTTCAAGCTCCCCTGGCGCTGACGCCTCCTCAACCGCTTCCTGGGCTCCCTAGCTGTAGGCTGGGCCACCCTCGAGAGCACCTCAGGCCGGCCCTCTGTTTTATAGGCTTCCTACCATTCCAAAGCAGCTGCAGGGTCCTCACAAATGTGTGTCTTCCCGTCTAGCACTATCCGCAGTCGGGCCGGGAATATCAAGGAGAATTGGATCCCTTTGTTGCGCAGAGCCCTTTTGACCTCCAGAAAGGAGGTGCAGCGCTTCTGAACCTCCAATGTGTAGTCGGGTAACAAGGACACTTTACTATTTTCGACCACGTTTGGGCCCTCCGTGCACTATTTCTGCAGCAGTGCATCTCTGTCCTTGACATGGAGCAGTCTGGCTACCACTGCGCGCGGAGGTCTCCCCTTTGCCGATGGCCTGGCCGGGACGCGTGCGCCCTTTTCAGGGTGTAGACTTGTGCCAGACCCCCAGGTGCAACCACCTCACTGAGCCATCCCTTTGGGTACTGGATAATATAGTTACCCTTCACTCCTTCCGGCAAACCTAGGACTCTCACATTGTTTCTTCAGTTTCGACCCTCTGCGTCCTTGGCCCTCCTTTCCAGCACAGCCACTCGGCTAGACAATTCCCCGATCTGATTGGACTAGGATTGGTGTACAGGGGTAATGACTGCCAAGGAGGATTCTGTCTGTTTGACCCTGTCAGCCAGTTTTGCATGCTCAGTCCTCAGCAGACCCAGACCCACTGCCACAGTACTGATGTCTTGGTGCATGTTGGACCTGGCCTCGTGGTGTGGTACCTACCCGCTCCCCAGCACCCCGTTAGCATAGCCAGGCACTCAGAGTTCCCTGCGCAGCACCCCACTAGCGTAGCCTGCACCCCGAGTTCCCTGGTCGTCCTGCTCCCTGTACGCCCCGACCCCGTAACCGACGACCAGCCCCGCTTATCCCGTCCCCACTCCCGGCTCCGAGCACCTAGAACCCGCATGCCCCACAAGGCCCGGCAGCCATTTTGCCTTCCCGAGATCCCTGACTCCCTGGGCCTAGCGTGACCCCGGCCCCAGCGAAACTCAGACTCAAAGGCGCGCCAGTCCCGGCTGGGGGGTAAAGGGCTCCCCGAGTGAGATAAGCCAGGGAGTTTCGATGGCATCTCCGGCCTCCCCTGAGAGACTGGGTTTTATCACACCTCTGGCCTTCCCCGATGGACCAGTTTTGATCACACCTCTGGCCTCCCCGAGTGCTGGCTCCAGACCTGCTGGGCGTCTGGGAATTCCCGGACGCATCTTCAAAGGATCAAGGAGCCAACCCCCGGACCTCACCAACGACCAGCCCCCAAGGCATGAGACCTCCGCCTGCGAGGGTCCGGACATCAAAGGGCCACTGGACTATATCAAGGCCCACACCACAACTAGCGGGCAGTTGTATCCTGGGCAAGAAAGCCCTGCTGATCTGATCGCGGCTGACCTTAAGGAGAACTGAACCTTGGAATCGTTGAGCCCTGCTGACGCTGTCGCGGCTCCTTCTCGTAACACGGAACTGAACCATCGGAGCCCTGCTGACGCTGTCGCGGCTCGTCCTCGCCAAAGACCTCGGAGCCCTGCTGACGGCTCGAGCTTGAACTCGAAACCATCGGAGCCCTGCTGACGCTGTCGCGGCTCCCCACGAACTCTCCGGATCAAGCCCTGCTGACCTCGTCGCGGCTCGAGGAGTACTCTGGTCCGGCTGGACCATCGACGCTACCATCACGACCTGAGCCGACTCGACGTGAGTGAAGTAGCTAGTACGACCATCATCTTCCGTACCCCCTGGCTCGAGGATTGAGAGCTGTGCGCAGGGTACGCCTCGTACTGGCCTAAAGGCTAAAGACTGTCCCGCTTCCCTCTTCCCGAATTCCTAAAGACTTTACGATCCCTCGATCGCTTGTAAATAAGAGTGCTGATTCCTTTTTACTGTTCATAAAGAACTTCTTACTGAATACCTACGGTGTGGTGTCCGTTCGTCAGTGTGGTGTGAGCTCAGTGTGTACGATCCTAGATTCGAAGTCCTCCCCGGTGGGGCCCTCACAATAAGACTCGGCAATATCTGTGGAAGAGGTGGGTCCTGGGGTGGTCGGGTGAGCACAACCTGGCCCTCTGAGATCGCCCCGTCTAACATTGGTGGCAGCGTCGCGATAAGAACCTACGTCTAGGGATCGTACAGTAACTGACACACTACCCGAACGAAGAACAGCCATGAGTCTCACCCTGACGAACGACAAGATCACCTTCCAGATGGAGCTCTGGAAGACTATACGCACCGAGAGCTGAAGCAGTTTTGCAAAGATCTCCATATAGCTACAACTGGGTTAAGCACCAAGGAAGACTTTCAAAAAGCCCTGACAGCATGGGTCGAGGCCGGAGCCCATCTTCCCCCGCCAACTGAAGACGGTGGAGAGGGAGGGCTGCTAGCCGAAACCCATGCCCAAGAGGATGAGAGAGCAGAGTCCCCGACACGGAGGCCCAGCACGGAGAGGGGCCTGTCATCAGAAGAGATGACCGACCGAGAGCGCAACCGAAACCAAAAGCTAGAACTAGCGCGCCTGAAGATCGAAGGAGAGCTCAAGTTGGCGGAGAAGAAGCTAGCCATCGAGCAGTTATGACTACAAGGAGAACTGGAGGAGAAGAAACTCCAGAGAGAACACGAAGGAAAAAGACTCCAGCTGGAGCACGAGCGCGGCCTGAAGGAGATCGAACTGAAGGCCCAGAGCGACGACAACAGAACATCAGGGACCCGAGAGGCCGTTCACCCGGTGGAACCCAAAGTCCACATCCCCAAGGATGTGGTTAAGGAGTATTACAAGAACGATGACATCCAGCAATGATTCAAGGCCTACGAGGTCGCCATGACCTCCCACCGAGTTCCGCAGAAGGATTGGGGGGCCGGGCTGTGGGGTCGATTCCTGAGCGAAGGGAGAGACACCCTGCTCGATCTACCGTCCTCCGAGCAGACCTCCTACAGCCACATGAAGGAGGCCCTCCTCAGGAGGTACGGGCTCACCCCAGAAATGTACCGGCAACGGTTCAGAGACTGCAAAAAGATCCCCGGCACCACATGGGTGGAATACGTGAACTTCTACAGCCGAGCCCTGGAAGGGTGGATCAAGGGCAGCAAGGTGTCCACCTTTGAGGGGCTCATTGATCTCATCGCCTACGAACATTTGTCCACGAACTGCTTTGTAGAATTGAGACAGCATCTTCTGGACAGCAAGTTGGTTGACCCCCGGAAACTGGCCGTTGAGGCAGATCGCTGGGTGAGCACCAGAGTCCCCCGGGGTCCCGTGGGAGACTATGGCCGAAATGAACAAGGGTCTTCCCGCCAGAGGGGAGGGGGGGTCAGAATAGACAGAGGGGGTCCCAGGTAGGGTCCCCACGAAGCCCCCCCAGAAACCAGTCCAGAACCTCTCCTCCCACACCGCGAGCAGGGTTCCCCCCAGCCAAGCCAGCGCCCCGAGTCAGCCAAGCCTGCTTCCATTGCCAGCAGCCAGGGCACTATGCCAATGACCCCCGATGCCCCCTATTCAAGAAGCCCGCCGCTGCGGGTCCCCCAGCGCGCCACATAACCTCTGTAGCCCTAGAAGAAGAAGAGGGGGAAGAGTTTGAGGGGGGTGACCCAGCCGCCATTATTTTAGTATCCCTGGGTGATAGGGAAATGTTCCCCGGAGCCCCCCTGCCAGACAACACAGAGAAGTACAGACAGCAGGTGACCGTCAACGGCCACCACATAGGGGCGCTCCGAGACAGAGGGGCCAGCATCACTGCAGTAAAATGTCACTTGGTCACCGAAGCCCAAATTGTACCCCGCGTCTCCTGCAGGGTGATCGCAGCTGATAACTCCGTCCGCACCTGCGGGATAGCTCAAGTCCTGTTCGAATGGGGGGGCGTCTCCGGGGAGTTACGAGTAGCGGTTCGCACCGACATGCCCGTGGACTGCCTGCTCGGCAACGACCTGGAGAGTTCCCCGTGGAAGCAGGTTGAACGAAGGACCCACCTGGAGATGGTGGGTCTGCCCGAATGGGCCTGTGTGAGCACCCGTTCCATGACCGCCCGAGTGGCCACCCCCGAGGGGGTGATCCCTGAAAATGCCCAGCCAGCCCCCGAGGACCCCGAGGTCCCCGAGCCATCTGAAGCCCCCGAGCTGTCCCCCGGGGAGAACCGTGTCTCCGACGCCGGTCCCCTCGGGCGGGACGCCGAACCAATCCCAAGCCTCGACGACCTCCCTGAGTTGGCCCAGTGGCGCCAAGAAGGAGGACCGTCCCGAGAAGAGTTCTGCCTCGAGCAGACCTCATGTCCGTCCTTGGTAGGGCCGCGGCAGCAGGCCGCCGCCCAGGCCGCCGGTGACCAGTCCGGCTCCTACTTCATCTATTGGGAAAACGGCCTTTTGTACAGTGAACAGAAGTCGGCCGAGCTAGGGTCAGCCCGAGTGCTGGTGGTACCCCTACGCTTCCGCGGCTTCCTCCTGAACCTGGCCCATGATGTACCCCTGGAGGGACACTTGGGACAAGACAAAATGTATCACCGCCTCGTCACGCACTTTTACTGGCCCGGCATGCGCTCCGATGTAGAGGCCCACTGTAAGTCCTGCCCCACGTGTCAGTCCAGCGGGAAGAGCGGCGGGAGGCGCAAGGCCCCCCTCCAACCCTTCCTCTTGGTCAGTACTCCCTTTGAACGGGTAGGCATCGATAGCGTGGGGTCCCTGGATCCCCGGACCTCCTTGGGCCACCGATTTATCCTCGTCCTGGTGGACCATGCTACCCGATACCCCGAAGTCATTCCCCTCCGAACGGTGATGGCCCCGTAGTGGGGCGGGCCCTCATGGGGATCTTCTCCCGGGTGGGATTCCCCCGAGAGGTAGTGAGCGACCGAGGGACAAACTTCATCTCGAAGTACATGAAGTCCCTCTGGCAACAATGTGGGGTGGCGTACAAGTTCACCACCCCATATCACCCCCAAGGTAACGGTCTGGTTGAGCGATTCAACCGGACCCTCAAGGGAATGATCATGGGTCTCGAAGAGCCCCTGAGACGCAAGTGGGATGTCCTCCTTCCCTGTCTCCTCTTCGCGTACCGCGAAGTCCCCCAGAAATCCTTAGGGTTTAGCCCCTTCGAACTGCTCTACGGGCACCCCGTCCGGGGGCCCCTCAGCCTGGTCAAGGAAGGATGGGAAACGGCGGCCCCAAAGCCCCCTCCAGATGTGTTTAGATACATCCTTGCCCTCAGGAACCAGATGAGGAAATTCCGAGAGCTGGCCGAGGCAAACCTCGAAGCCAGTCAAGAAGAAATGAAACGGTGGTATGACCAGAATGCCACTCTGGTCGAGTTTCAGCCCGGACAGCAGGTCTGGGTGATGGCCCCCGTAGAGCCCTGTGCCCTGCAAGACAAGTGGACAGGGCCCTTCAAGGTGGTGGAGCGCAAGACACAGGTGACCTACCTCGTCGATGTATAGTCCCCCAGGAACCCCTTGAGGGTCCTCCATGTGAACCGCCTCAAACCCCACTTCGCACGGTCCGAGTTGAGCTTGATCCTCGCCACTGACGATGGAGAGGAAGAGGAAACGGACCCTCTCCCCGATCTCCTGTGTGCGAAAGAGAAAGATGGCTCCGTAGAGGGAGTGAGTCTCTCCTCCTCCCTCACCCCTGAACAGCGTGAAGACTGTCGCCAGTTACTGGGACAATTCTCCAGCCTTTTCTCCCTCATCCCCGGTGTCACCAGCACAGAGCCACCGCGTCCCTGACAGAGTCCGGGCCTGCATCAAGGCCGAAGTCTCCAAGATGCTAGCCCTGGGGGTGGTCGAAGCCTCTGACAGCCCATGGGCCAGCCCCATGGTCCTGGTTCCGAAGGCAGCCGCCCCCGGTGCTGTTCCCGATCTGAGGTTCTGCGTCGACTACCGCGAGCTCAACGCAGCAACCAGAACCGATGCGCATCCCATTCCCCGAGCAGACGAGCTTATTGACCACCTAGGGGCTGCTCGCTTCCTCAGCACGTTCGACCTGACTAGCGGATACTGGCAGATCGCGCTCACCGAGGGGGCCAGAGAGAGATCCGCCTTCTCCACCCCGGATGGTCACTACCATTTCCGGGAGATGCCCTTCGGGATGAAAAACGCCCCCGCCACCTTCCAGAGACTGGTTAACCAGGTCCTCGCTGGGTTGGAAAAGTTCAGCGCCGCGTATCTGGACGATATCGCAGTGTTCAGCTCACACTGGTCCGAACACCTCCAACATCTCTGGGAGGTACTGATGGCCCTACAGAGGGCCGGTCTCACCATTAAGGCAAGCAAGTGCCAGATCGGACAAGGGTCCGTAGTCTACCTGGGGCACCAGGTCGGAAGCGGCCTCGTAGCTCCCCTCCAGCCCAAAATCGATGCGATCGTGGCCTGGGAGACCCCCCACAACCCTGACAGAGGTGCGGGCGTTCCTAGAGCTCACGGGGTACTACCGAAGATTCATAAAGGGGTACGACAGCATCGTAGTCCCCCTCACGGAGTTAACCTCCAAAAACCAGCCGAAGAAAGTCAACTGGACCCCCGCCAGCCAAGAGGCGTTCGAAACATTAAAAGAAGCCATGTGCACTGCCCCTGTACTCCAAGCCCCCGACTACTCCCGAGAGTTCGTAGTCCAGACGAACGCGTCCGAGCATGGCATCGTCCCAGTCCTGTCCCAGATGAATGAGAAAGGCCTAGACCAGCCAGTGGCATATATTAGCCGGAGGTTACTCGCTTGAGAGCAAAGGTGGAGCACCATTGAGCGGGAGGCCTTCGCGGTGGTTTGGGCCCTGAAGAAGCTGAGGCCCTACCTGTTTGGTACTCACTTCCGGGTCCAGACCGACCACCGACCCCTCCGGTGGCTAATGCAAATGAGAGGGGAGAACCCCAAACTGTTGCGCTGGTCCATCTCCCTCCAGGGGATGGATTTCACTGTTGAGCACCGGCCCGGTGTTGACCACGCCAACGCAGACGGCCTGTCCCGATTCTTCTGCCTCAGTGAAGAGAACCCCCAAGAGGATGGGTAGTTCTCTCCACCTTTCAGCTGGGGGCGATGCGTGTTGGACCTGGCCTCGTGGCATGGTACCTACCCGCTCCCCAGCACCCCGTTAGCATAGCCAGGCACTCAGAGTTCCCTGCGCAGCACCCCACTAGTGTAGCCTGCAACCCGAGTTCCCTGGTCGTCCTGCTCCCTGTACGCCCAGACTCCGTAACCGACGACCAGCCCCGCTTATCCCGTCCCCACTCCCGGCTCTGAGCGCCTAGAACCCGCATGCCCCACAAGGCCCGGCAGCCATTTTCCCTTCCTGAGATCCCTGACTCCCTGGGCCTAGCGTGACCCCAGCCCCAGCGAAACTCAGACTCCAAGGCGCGCCAGTCCCGGCTGGGGGGTAAAGGGCTCCCCGAGTGAGATAAGCCAGGGAGTTTCGATGGCACCTCCGGCCTCCCCTGAGAGACTGGGTTTTATCACACCTCTGGCCTTCCCCGATCGACCAGTTTCGATCACACCTCTGGCCTCCCCGAGTGCTGGCTCCAGACCTGCTGGGCGTCTGGGAATTCCCAGACGCAACTTCAAAGGATCAAGGAGCCAACCGCCGGACCTCTCCAACGACCACCCCCCAAGGCATGAGGCCTCCGCCTGCGAGGGTCCGGACATCAAAGGGCCACTGGACTATATCAAGGCCCACATCACAACTAGCGGGCAGTTGTATCCTGGACAAGAAAGCCCTGCTGATCTGATCGCGGCTGACCTTAAGGACAACTGAACCTTGGAAGCCCTGCTGACGCTATCGCGGCTCCTTCTCGTAACACGGAACTGAACCATCGGAGCCCTGCTGACGCTGTCGCGGCTCGTCCTCGCCAAAGACCTCGGAGCCCTGCTGACGCTGTCGCGGCTCGAGCTTGAACTCGAAACCATCGGAGCCCTGCTGACGCTTTCGCGGCTCGTCCTCTCCAAAGACCTCAGAGCCATGCTGACGCTGTCGCGGCTCGAGCTTGAACTCGAAACCATCTGAGCCCTGCTGACGCTGTCGCGGCTCCCCATGAACTCTCCGGATCGAGCCCTGCTGACCTCGTCGCGGTTCAAGGAGTACTCTGGTCCGGCTGGACCATCAACGCTACCATCACGACCTGAGCCGACTCGACGTGAGTGAAGCAGCTAGTACGACCATCATCTTCCGTACCCCCCGGCTCGAGGATTGAGAGCTGTGCGCAGGGTACGCCTCGTACTGGGCTAAAGGCTAAAGACTGTCCCGCTTCCCTCTTCCAGAATTCCTAAAGACTTTACGATCCCTCGATCGCTTGTAAATAAGAGTGCTGATTCCTTTTTACTGTTCATAAAGAACTTCTTACTGAATACCTACGGTGTGGTGTCCGTTCGTCAGTGTGGTGTGAGCTCAGTGTGTACGATCCTAGATTCGAAGTCCTCCCCGGTGGGGACCTCACGATAAGACTCGGCAATATCTGTGGAAGAGGTGGGTCCTGGGGTGGTCGGGTGAGCACAACCTGGCCCTCTGAGATCGCCCCGTCTAACAGTGCAGCATCGCCTTGGTATCTGCAATGGCCGCTAGAATTTTGGCCAGCTGCTGATGTCCCGGGACCGCCGAGGTCTCACCTTCCAACTCCTTGTGTGCCGGTTCAGTTGTCGGATCTTCGTGGTCTGGAGAAGGCCCCATCTGGTTTCCCCTAGGTTTACCACAACATACAAGTAGAGAGAGGGTCTGAGGGCATTTAGAGACCTAGCCTAGGTTTACACCCCCTAAACAGTATGTAGAAAACAACAGAAACCTAGGGGTCTAAATGAGAAACTATCTCAGTATGTCACACTGGTCTGAACAGTACCAAAAATGACTATCACGGATTAGAAGAAAGTGAGACAAACAACAAATAGAATGTCCGTCGTGGTTAGTGAGTAGAACCCAAGAGGTATTCCGAGGATTCCCATTAACATCTTGCAATGATCAAATATTATCATTTGGTTATCCATCATAGGTAAAAGGATCTCTTGATCACTGAGACCCTATTAATACCCCTAGGTTTACCCATCATTAGCAGGGCAAACTGCCCAACGGAGGCTCTGGTGCGCCCTTCTCTATGCGGTTAGGGAGCAGCCGCCAGGGTATCTGCCAACCACCACTCCAGCTCAGAGATTCAGGTTTCCTGTGAAGGTGGAGACTCGTCTCAACACCCCACACCGCACTGCAGCACCCATACTCAGTGAGAGCTCCTCCCGGGATTCCTGCCACGACTCTCATCATGTATTTCCTTATCTTGTCCACGTGGCATGCAGGACGAGGCCTCTGTTCCAAGCCTCCCACTAAGTCATCACAATCAAGTGGCAAGGACTATGGGGGGCCACCCTGCGGTGTATCACCCCACAGTGACACCACACCTAGTCCATGCACTGGGGAAACAGCCAGGCTCCGCACTTCGGTTCAAAGTTGAGCAGCACTGCCCTCTCAGCCCTGTTACGAACCTGCACTGTGTGGGGCATGCTGCCCCCGCAGCTCCAATTGTGTGTACGTCCCAAGTGTCCAACTGGGCCCAATCAGCCGCGATTCCACCAGTCCCCGGGGTGCCAACAGCTGCAGGAGGTCCCCGCTGCCACCCGTACTCACACCTCCAATCCATAGGCCCACTTAAAGTGCAGCATACAGCAGCCCAGCCAGTGCAGCGCCACCATGTCTCACTGCCTCATCCCAGGCTGCTGATCCCCAGGTCCCACTCTGCTGCAAACAGGGTGTACTCACTGCTGCATCCTGACCAGGCCTTACACCTCTCGGACCGGAGATCGAAACCTCCAGTGCACCTCTCACATCTACGGGCAGCTCCCGACCCCTGCCTGTCGTTCGGGGCCCTCGCTCCTCACCCCCAACTGCGCAATACCGGGGGCAGGAGGGAAATCTGGTCTATGTTGCTCTCCGCTAGTGAGCGGGCTTCACAGCCATCGATACCGCTCACCTCCTTTTAGAGTGGCCGCAGCAGCTGTTCAATGCCCCACAGCCCCTGCAGGGCCTCGCTGCTCCACCGATGGTCTCTCGAGGTGAAGCAGTCCGGACACACCACCGAGCCTCGACAGCCCCCAGCAGAGGCACGAACCGTCAGGGCTGCTTCGTTGTTCAGAAATCACTGTTCGGGGGCACTCGCGGCTCCGACGGTGGTTCAAGAGCGCTCCAAGCCGCCATTTTGTTACAGCCGCGGCATCTGTGCACGTCTGTTCTCCATTCCCGGACCTCCTAGCAGCTCTCGCAGGGCATCTAGTACCACCAGCTGATCGGACACTCAGCAGCGTGCCCCTGGGCCCTGGTGGACACCTCAGTAGTCAGGATAAGCAGCACGGCTGGTCCAGAGCTCTCTGCTCATGAGTCCGCCATCGTTGGCTTCCAAGCCACGCCCCCGGTTCATCAACCATGTCGGGTCTCGGTTTGGTGCAAAGTTCAGTCACATTGAGACAGTCATGGTCCTCACAATCTTCCTCTTCAGTGTTTGGAATGGGCATCATAATAGCAGGATTCAAAGCAGAACATCCTTTCAGAGTGATATTTTCAGATGCAAGAATAACCTGCTCACAGCATGTGAGATGATTATTCGTCAAATGCTGTGTCTTGGTTCTCGTTATCAGGAGCTCACCTGAGTGTGGAACATAAACAGTAAGAGGATGACCCATCACAAGGCTTTCACACCTCACAGTGCTGACACCTGTTGCTGCAACGGATCTGAGACACCCATGCAATGCTGAAACAACAGGATCTAATGTAGCTTAAAAGTAGGCCACTGGTCTACGGACACCCCCATGTGTCTGGTTGAGTACAGCTAGTGCACAACCCTCCCGCTCATGGCAAAAGAGCGAAACACTTTGTTGTAATCAGGCATTCCCAGTGCCGGAGCGCAACATAGGCTCTCAGCTCTAAGAAGGTAACCAAACAGTCGCCCCACGATACCGGATCTCTCACATCCTTGTGCGTCAATCTCTGCAAAGGTCTTGCTTTCAATGAGAACTTAGGAATCCACTGACGACAATACCCAACCATTCCCAAAAACATCCTGACTCCCTTTTGAATGGTAAGCGCATTCATCTTCCTGATCGCCTCAATGTGGTCTGGTGACACCTTCCGATTGCCTTTCTCAATGCGATGACCCAAATACTGGACTTCAGGCAAACAGTACTGAAGTTTGCTCGGAGACACCTTGTGTTAGTTTTCTGCCAGGTGGTTCAGCAGAGCAACGGTATCAATCCTACAAGCCTAGTCAGTCTCTGATGCAATCAGGAGGTCATCAATATACTGCACGAGTACAGAACTCTGCGGCAGTACTAAACCTTTAAAGTTCTTCTTCAAGATCTGATTAAAGATTGATGGGCTCTCAGTGTACCCTTGTGGGATACAGCACCATGTTACCACGATTTTGCAGATGGAAAGCAAATAAAAATAGGCTTTCCTTGTGTAAGAGTATCGAGAAGAATGCCTGACATAGGGCAATCACTGTAAACCATTCAACCTCACAAGGAATCAGGAACAAGATCACAATTGGGTTCAGTACCACAGGGCAACATGGAACTACAATCTTGTTGACCCTTCGCAGGTCCCACATGACTCTGTATTTCCCACTTAGCTTCTGCAATCCCATTATGGGTGAATTGCATGGGCTTGCCGTGATTTCCTTCAGAATGCCCTGCTCAATCACAGGTGTAAATCCTGCCACTGTTTCTGGCATCAGACTGTACTGTGGTGTTCTTGGATACTCAGCATTCGGCTTGATCTGTATCTTAACTGACTCAACTCCTCGACTCAACCCTATCTCTTCTCCCGTGAAGTTCCACACCACTGGAGAGACCGAGTCCCTCAAGTAATTTGGCAGGTCTTCCACCATCAACACAGGGAACATCTCTATACAGAGATTCTGATTCACCAGTTTAAATGCAATTTCATCATCATTAGTCTGGACGGTGGCCACGGAGGTGATGAGGGAAGATGTGTGAGCCTAGAGCTCCGTGCCGACCCCGATATTTATTCTGCATGGGAACATAGAATTGATCCCCTGAGCACCTGCGACGGTGAAGGCAGGGGACGGCAGCACTTGCCGGGGCCGATAGAGAGACTGAGAGCCCCGCTGACTGGTAAACCGGCATGGTGGCGCGATCTCTCGAAGAGCGGCCGAGATGGCGTAGATGGCGACGTTGCGGGCATAAGTGAAGCGAAGATAGGTGGGAGACACCGCAACAGCACTATTGGAGGGAACTGTGTCCAGAGGAAGTGGGCGATGCCCTGACCCACTAGACGTGGCACTGAGGCGCTGAGAAGAAAGATAAGATAGTGGACAGCACTATTGGAGGGAACTGTGTCGCAATTTCTTTACGGCGGCTGAGGCATCATTGGGTAACCATTCTGATGGAACTGTGGTGGAAGGCTGCCACAGCAGGAGGTTAGTGGCGACCGGGATTCCTGGGATATTAAATACAGGTGTAAACTGCTGGAGACAACACTGTAAAGGAGGGGAGAGTGCAGTAACACCTGCAATGGTTTCGGCATCATTAAAGGTAGAGCTATTGGCATTGCTCATGACATTTCTTTTTAAATCATAAATAAATGGCATTGTTATTTACATTGCCAATAGCTTAATCGTTAAATAAATGACATTGTCATTTACAATGCCAATAGCTACACCCCTACACAGAGCCACCCACACATATAGCCACTTACAAAAAAAGCTATCCACACAGAGCCACACACACACACACACACACACAGCCACACACACACACACACAGCCACACACACACACAGAGCCACACACACACAGAGAGCCACACAGAGATTCTGATTAACCAGTTTAAATGCAATTTCATCATCATTAGTCTGGACGGTGGCCACGGAGGTGATGAGGGAAGATGTGTGAGCCTAGAGCTCCGTGCTGACCCCGATATTTATTCTGTATGGGAACATAGAATTGATCCCCTGAGCACCTGCGACGACAAAGGCAGGGGCCGGCAGCACTCGCCGGGGCCAATAGAGAGACTGAGAGCCCCGCTGACTGGTAAACCGGCACGGTGGCGCGATCTCTCGAAGAGCGGCCGAGATGACGTTGATGGCGACGTTGCGGGCATAAGTGAGGCGCTGGGAGATGGACTCCGGAAATGGCGAGAACAGCCTACCTGCGCTAATTTGACACCCCTGCCGCATCGGTAATTTGGGAGCACTGACGTATCGGGGCTAGCGAATGCTGATCTGATGGGCTGGGGTCCGCTGAAGTGGTGACCCACAACGGCCAGGAAGAACGTGGAGACACAGGAGGCACTCACCCTATGAAGCGGTGCCCGGCGGGGACGCAGGCAGTATCCTGATGCATTAGACGTGACACTGAGGGGCCTATATGAAGGGAAAGGTTGCGGACAGACTGCCAGTTGTGGGTGCGGGCCGCCATTTTTGACGACTGGACGGGCGGAAGGGCCCGCAGGGTGAGAAGCATTGGTAAGCGCTGCTGGACATGGCCAAAAGTAAGAAGAGCGGTAGCCTGAACATTGTTGGACCAAAGCGAACTACATAGAGGGCCCTGGAGGGCTATTGTCAGTGATGGCTGTTGAGGATCACTGGAAGGGAGCAGAGCCCTGGAGGAGGAGAGATCCGCTAATTGGTGTCCGTGCGGGAGGAGGCTGGCAATCAGTAGGAGGTGCGGCCACGAAGTAAAAACCGGCAGGAAGCACTGTAGTAACGCTGCTGGAAGGAACTGTGTCCCAAGGAAGTGGGCGATGCCATGACCCACTAGACGTGGCACTGAGGCGCCAAGAAGAAAGATAAGATAGCGGACAGACGGCCATTAGGGGGTGCAGACCGACATCTTGGGCGCCTGGGCGAGAGGAAGGGCCTGCACCATAAGAGGTTGGTGGGCGCCGCTGGGCACGGCCGCGAGAGAGGGGAGCAGCCGTTTGAGCACTATCAACTGAGGCGGACCACATGGGGGGCCTTGGAGAGCTACCATCAGTGACGGCTATTGGGGGACACTGAAGGGGAGCGGAACCCCGGAGGTGGAGAACCCGCTAAGCAGTGGAGGTGCTTGAAGAGGACGCCAGGCAGCAATAAGTACAGTGGAGGGGCCGTAAGCGAAGATAGGCGGGAGACACCGCAACAGCACTATTGGAGGGAACTGTGTCCAGAGGAAGCGGGCGATGCCCTGACCCACTAGACGTGGCACGGAGGCGCTGAGAAGAAAGATAAGATAGTGGACAGCACTATTGGAGGGAACTGTGTCGCAATTTCTTTACTGCGGCTGAGGCATCATTGGGTAACCATTCTAATGGAACTGTGGTAGAAGGCTGCCACAGCAGGAGGTTAGTGGCGACCAGGATTCCTGGGATATTAAATACAGGTGTAAACTGCTGGTACAACACTGTACAGAAGGGGAGAGTGCAGTAACACCTGCAATGGTTTCGGCATCAATAAAGGTAGAGCTATTGCCATTGCTCATGACATTTTTTTTTTTTTCTTAAATCATAAATAAATGGCATTGTCATTTACATTGCCAATAGCTTAATCGTTAAATAAATGACATTGTCATTTACAATGCCAATAGCTACACCCCTACACAGAGCCACCCACACATAGAGCCACCTACAAAAAAAGCTATCCACACAGAGCCACACACACACACACACACACACAGAGCCACAGACACACACACACAGCCACACACACAAACACACACACACACAGCCACACACACACACACAGAGCCACACACACACACAGAGCCACACACACACACATACACACACACACACGCAGCCACACACACACAGAGAGCCACCCACACACACACACAGAGCCACATACACACACACAAACACACACACAGAGACCCATACACACACACAGAGAGCCACACACACACACAGAGCCACACACACACACACACACAGCCACACACACACACAGAGCCACACACACACACACACACACACAGAGCCGCACACACACACACACAGAGCCACACATACACACACAGAGCCACACACACTCAGAGAGCCACACACACACACAGAGCCACACAGAGAGCCACACACACACGTACACACACAGAGCCACACACACAGAGAGCCACACACACACAGAGCCACACTGAGACACACACACAGAGCCCAACACACAAACACAGAGCCCAACACACACACACAGAGAACCACGCACAGAGAGCCACACACACACACAGAGCCCAACATATACACACAGAGCCCAACACACACACACAGAGCCCAACACACATACACAGAGCCCAACACACACAGAGCCCAACACACACACACTGAGCCCAACACACACACACAGAGCCCAACACACATACACAGAGAGCCACACCCACAGAGAGCCACACCCACAGAGAGCCACATCACAGAGAGCCACACCCACAGAGAGCCACACCCACACAGAGCCACACACACACAGAGCCACAAACACACAGAGCCACACAGAGACACACACACGGAGCCACACAGAGACACACACATGGAGCCCAACACACACACACACACACACACAGCCACACACACACACAGCGAGCCACAAACACGCACACACACACACAGAGAGCCACACACACACACAGCGAGCCACACACACAGCGAGCCACACACACACAGTGAGCCACACACACAGTGAGCCACACACACAGCGAGCCACACACACAGCGAGCCACACACACAGCGAGCCACACACACACAGCGAGCCACACACACAGCGAGCCACACATACACACAGCGAGCCACACACACACAGCGAGCCACACACACACAGCGAGCCACACATACACACACAGCGATCCACACACACACACAGAGCCACACACACACACACACACAGAGAGCCACACACACACAGAGAGCCACCCGCACACACACAGAGAGCCACACACACACACACACAGAGCCACACACACACACAGAGCCACACACGCACAGAGAGCCACACACACAGAGCCACACACACACACACACATAGAGCCACACACACACAGAGAGAGCCACACACACACACACACACACACACAGAGCCACACACACACACACACACACACACAGAGCCACACACACACACAGAGCCACACACACACAGAGAGCCACACACACACAGAGAGCCACACACACACCCACACAGAGAGCCACACTCACACACAATCGAGCACAGCCAGGGAACAGAGGCAAGAAAACACGAGCACAGCATGGGAACGGTAGCAACAAACATGCACACAGCCAGGGAACAGAGGCAAGAAGAAAACACGCACAGCCAGGGAACAGAGGCAAGAAGAAAACACGCGCACAGCCAGGGAACAGAGGCAACAAGCGCGAGCACAGCCAGGGAACAGAGGCAACAAACACGAGCACAACCAGGGAACAGAGGCAACAGACACGAGCACAGCCAGGGAACAGAGGCAACAAACACGTGCACAGCCAGGGAACAGGGGCAAGAAGAAAACACGAGCACAGCTCGGGAACAGATGCAACAAACTTGGGCACAGCCAGGGAACAGAGGCAACAAACACGCGCACAGCCAGGGAACAGAGGCAACAAACACGAGCACAGCCAGGGAACAGAGGCAACAAACACAAGCACAGTCAGGGAACAGAGGCAAGAAGAAAACACGAGCACAGCTAGGGAACAGAGCCAAGAAGAAAACACGCGCACAGCCAGGGAACAGAGGCAACAAACACGAGCACAGCCAGGGAACAGAGGCAACAAACACAAGCACAGTCAGGGAACAGAGGCAAGAAGAAAACACGAGCACAGCTAGGGAACAGAGCCAAGAAGAAAACACGAGCACAGCTAGGGAATATAGGCAACAAACACGAGCACAGCTAGGGAACAGAGGCAACAAACAAGAGCACAGTAGAGAACAGAGGCAAGAAAAAACGATGCCAAGCAGAGAACAGATGCAAGACAAGTGGTGGTGTTGGGGGGGTCTGGAGGGGAAGGGGTGGCCTGACGCCGATGGAGTGAGTAGCTCACCTCGGAGCTCCTCGCGACAAGCCTGATCCAGCGACATCCTGAACCCCCCCCCCTCGCCCCATAGAACTGCGGGGGCAGAACGTTGCTGAGTGTGGCACGACCAATTAGAAGGTGCTCCATGGCCTGGAATCCGCCCCACCAAATGGATCCACCCGTAGCTTCGGGTCCCAAGATGGCGGAGCCTGGAAGACCTGACAGAGTCTGGCGGAGGGAGTCAGAGTGCAGTGGGGACTGAAAACGGGCCTGAAACAAGATCAGGGACCGACCACCCTGCCGCCGCAGTGAAGTGAGGCTGCCGGGGCCGACTGTGACCCCGAGGTGGAAGGGAAGGTGACCCGCGAAATCTAAGCAACCCATCTGCGCGGCGAGATCCTGCTGCAGGGGCGGGCCACCGGGTGGGGGCCTCTGCGCTGGCTTGGGCACCGGAGAGATCGGGCCCAGCAGGGGTAACATGCGGCGGCTTTGAGCTGATGCGAGCGGAGCTTATGTCCAAGCAAGCTTGAGAGGGCCGGGAGAGCGGCGAAGAGCCGGCAGCCAGCTACCACGGACATGCGCTAATGCCGGACAGGTAGTGGTGCACAGACCCAGAATGGGGTAAAGATCGGCAGCCATCGCTGGCCCTACCTCAGAAATCGTACTGAGATTACCCGGGCAGGAGGGCTGACTGTAAGGGTCCAGTCACTGAGCAGCGCGAGGCGAGACTCCCCCTGAGGGGGGGGGGGAGGCCCGAAGCTGCTGCATGCGGAGGAGACTTGGCCGCGGGGGAGGGGGGGCTTCGCTGCATATGCCAGGGACTTGTGTTGGGGGCAGAGCTGCTGTGAGGAGGTGAGCGAGGGCCCCTGCCGCCATGAGGACAGTGGGGTCTTGCAGGCTCGCACGGGCGCCTGAGGCCTCACTTGACTAGTGACCAGAGAGGGAAGGACTGGGCTGTATATCGCCTGCCGAGCCGACCCACCTGGTGCGACGACTAGCAGTGGCCCGCCTCAAGAACTGAGAGGCCAGTGGAGAAATGCCTACATTGCCCTGGGGGTATGGGAATGGGCCTGTGTGGCGCTGCCTGGATAAGTGAAACCCATGTGGCTGCCGCTCTTAGAGATAGAGGGAGAGAGAGCGTAGAGCGAAGCTACCCCTAGCCCGTGGGAGCTAAAAAAAAAAAGCCGTCAGATTCACACGATGCCGTGAGAACAAGAGTCAAACACCGCCATGTTTCTCCGAGGCGAAGCAGAAATGCCTCGGAGAAACCACCGTCATTTTCGTGATTGAGGAGCGTGTTTTTCGTTCTCTCCTCTTCCCATTGGCTGGAATGTAAAATTCCAGCCAATGGGAAGAGGAGAGAAAGAAAAGAGAAAAAACCTAAAAAAACACCCCCCCCCAATCCGGGCTTGAACGGAGTGACGCCCCTCTCCTCCAATGGCTGGCCTCCATTTAGGAAGCCAGCCAATGGAGAAGAGGGGTGGGTTTAAGCCCCCATACTGAAAAACAAAATTTCTCGCCAACGATACTGTGCAAGCGCAGCCTACGCAGGCCGAGACCTAAAAAGGAAGATAAGAAAATAGAAGCCTCAGAAAGCCACACTGGAATAATTAGTGACAGAGAAACCACCTGTTATATTTTTCATGTTATAAGAACAATAAAAATGCTTCATCATTAAGAAGTACACTTAAGCTCCTCGCTTATTTTTCTGCCCAGCCCTCTGACAGTCTTGTATTGCAACTGTACTCTAATGGGAATATTCATTTGAAATACCACTCTCTCAATTGATAAGCTATCATCAAATATTCCATCATCTGATATGTCTCTCAATTTGACCCGTAAATACTACTGATGCCCATGTTGCCTCTCTCCTGTCATTTGCTATCAATAATCCAGCTTTAGAGGAGGAGCTTCGCGCGATTCCAAGATGGACGCGTGAGCTAAGGGCTCCCGATACCCCTTTCGCCTCCCGCGACTATCCTGTGCAAGATCCTGATTTTGACGATGGGTGCTCTTTATTGAAGCCCTGCTGATGCCAGCGTTCTTCTCGGAAATCGATTTGGCCGTCGGATACTGGACCTGCTGCGCTTTGAACTTTGAGGCCTATATCGTATGCCAGCCGGGGGCTTGAGTCCCCGAGGTACCCAGGTGGCAATCGAACAACAACGGCGGATAAGCCACGCCCGCTGCCCCTGATGTACTTTCGGTTTCGTTTCTTCTCTTTGTTGTGAACGCTCACTTCCAGAACCGAGTTACGATTCTGCTATCGCTGCCCGCCTGCTGCTTATGCTGCGCCCTTATCCGCTCGCAGTTCAGAGCCTGCCACGACGAAGTTCGCTTTGCCTTGATTCTACAATTCCCGTTGGAGCTCCTTCCACGACATGACGGGCAGAACAGTCGTTGAGAGGCGCGGCAATAGAGGCTCGTCCCGAGGGGGGGTCACCCAATCTCAGACCATTGATCGCTTTACTCGACCACGGGGCTCCCCGGGCGGATTGAATGGTGCCCTGGACGAAGCTGGGGATGGTGCTCCTGATGACGAGGAGCCAACGTTGAAGGACGTTATGGGCGCTATTGCGAGTGTCCAATCCGCCATGGGTCAGCAATATGAAACACTAGCGGCTAAGATTGATACGGTGGCGATCGATGTCACCCTCATCAGAGCAGACCTTGGGAAAACGAATGAGCGTGTTAAATCTCTCGATCTCAAGACTGCTAGTTTGACCACGGATGTCTCGGACCTTCAGACCACGGTCCGCCATCTTAGGACTACTTGTGACCTGTTTGCCAATCGGTTGGAAGATTTCGAGGGCCGGGCCAGGCGCAATAACGTCCGCATTGTGGGTGTCCCGGAGACTTCTGCCGACATGCCTGTTGATATCCTGGTGGAGGACCTCGTGTTGAAGCACCTGGTGCCGAAAGGCCTCAGTAAATTCTTTGCTGTGGAGCGCGCCCA
This sequence comes from Lissotriton helveticus, assembly GCF_964261635.1. NCBI lineage: Eukaryota > Metazoa > Chordata > Amphibia > Caudata > Salamandridae > Lissotriton > Lissotriton helveticus. Next base: position 827,353,090 of record NC_136070.1, read on the forward strand.
CCGTGTTCCGGGTGGCAAGCCAAAGTTGGGGGCCGCTCCGCGGCCCATAATTGCTAGACTTTTCAACTTTCGTGATAGGGACGCTATCCTGCAAGCTTCGCGCACCAATGGGCCCACTAAATTTGAGAACGTTTCAATTAGTTTTTACCCTGACTTTACTCAGGCAGTTCAGAAACAGAGGATGGGCTTTACGGGTGTGAAAAGACGACTCAGGGACCTGGGACTGAAATATGCTATGCTCTTCCCGGCCCGCCTGAGAATCGAACATGCTGATCGTGCATTCTTCTTTGACCGCCCTGAGGCGGTTAGTAACTGGTTGGACACTTTGCCGACGCATCATGAGGGCCCGGAGGACTCGAGAGGCGCTGAGGGAGGCGTGGAGGGCCAGGAGCAGTGAGTCTACATCGGCGAGCCATCATCCGCTGCAGTGGCTTAGAGACTTTGTTTCAAGCATTGTGTGAATGCCCGGGGGTGGGGGGGTTCGGGGATCTTCCTGCTCTGGGGACTTTTTCTCTCTTTCTGTAGGTTAGTTCAATGGGGCGACAGGCACACTGCAAGTTGGGGTGGCTATCAGGTCTACCGCAGGGGTGCAGGGAGGGGGGTTTGAATTTGATGGGTTCCTTGGGGGTGGTGGTGGGGTTCTTTTTTCTTTGTTGGTTTCGAGGCTGTGCTTTGTTTTACAATTGCTTTCATGTGTCTGTTTCGGGATGGGAGGGGCGGTCGGTCTTCTTCCGGGATGGGGGGTAGGGGACTCAGGGTGTTGAGCTGGAATGTTAACGGTCTTGGGGACAGGATAAAACGTGGGATTGTGCTACAATATTTGAAGAGACACGCCCCAGATGTGGTCTTGCTTCAGGAGACCCATTTGGTGGGCAATACATGTCATGCATTGGACAGAAGAGGCTATCGTTTGGTGGCGCATTCCGGCTTTACTTCGGGATCAAGAGGGGTTGGTATCCTGGTCAGGAATTCCCTTCCCCTGGAGATAGATGGCACGGTGCTGGATGACAGGGGCCGTTATGCTGGCATTACGGGGAGATGGGAGGGGAAATTGATCTCCATACTGTCCATTTATGTCCCGCCTGGGCTGCAATCTGCCACATTCACCGACTTGGGTGAGGTTGTCCTGGGTTTGCCCGATGGCTTACTGGTGTTGGGTGGGGACTTTAACTCTGTGGCGAATGGAGAGTGTGATCGTGGCCCCCCCAGGCTCCTCCCTGCCTCGCAGTTATTGTTGGGGAAATTCTTGGATGCCTTTGGTTTGGCCGACTGCTGGAGGCAGCTGCACCCTGGCCGGTTTCAGTACACTTTCCACTCGGGGGCTCATGGCAGTCTCTCGAGAATTGATTATTTCCTCGTGCCGGTGGTGCAGTTGCTCTCTGTGCGTGAAATTAAACACTTGGCTAGAGGGATCTCAGACCACTCCCCGATATGGCTCCACTTTGATATCGGTTTGGGGAATGGGGGCCGAATTGCCCCGATAAATCCATGGCATTTTCAGGACCCTAAGATCAGAGCAGAGGTGGTCAAATGCATGAATTTTTATTTTGCTGAAAACGAGGGATCGGTGTCTTCCCCAGTCTCCTTATGGGAGGCCTATAAAACTGTTATCCGTGGTCAGACTTTATCCCTAATTGCTGACAAGAAGCGGCGCACACAAGAAGAGGTGGTGAGATTGGAGTCTGAGATTACTGTGTTGGAGGAGCGGTTGGAAGCTGGGGTTACGCCTGAGACGCTGCATGTTTTGGCTCTCAAGCAATCTGATTATAGAGCCTTGGTTACTACCTCGGCTGAGGCACTGCATCGTATGCAACAGGGGCGTCTGTACGACGTGGGTGACAAAGCGGGGAAGTTGATCGCATGGCTGGATAAGCGAGACAGACTGAATCGTGTGGTGCCTGTGGTTGAGAGAGTTGATGGAGTGCGAGTCGTGGACCCGGTTGAGATAGTTGAGGTGTTTGCCCAGCACTTTCGGGTTGTGTATGCGCCGGTTTCGGGCTTGCCGGAGGAGGACTCGCGCTTGCTACTTCGTGATCTTGAGCTGCCCAGTCTCGCGGAATCAGACGGGGTTTTAATGGAGGCTGATTTCTCCATCGATGAGGTCGCGCTCGCTATTCGCTCTCTTCGTTCGGGAAAGGCTTCGGGCCCTAACGGCATACCGGTCGAGCTGTATAAGCTATGCCCGGATAAAATGGCGCCGTATCTGCTGCGTATGTTTGCGGCGTCGCGTGACCTCGGCTGTCTTCCTAGAGACCAGAGGCTGGCCTCTATTGTGGTCATTCATAAAGACGGCAAAACCCGTGAGTGCTGTTCCTCGTATCGCCTGATTTCGCTTTTGAACGCGGAACCCAAGATATTGGCGAAACTACTGGCAAACCGACTAGCCACGGTGATTAGCGGACTGGTTCACCCTGATCAGTCCGGTTTTATCCCCCAGCGTAATACTGCACTCAATCTTCGTCGACTGCATGGTGTCATAGCGAGGGCGGGATCTCTTGGTGAGCCGGCCATCTTGGTTTCTCTTGATGCTTCGATGGCTTTTGATACGGTTGAGTGGCCGTATTTGTGGGCTACTCTCGCCAAGTTTGGTTTTGGCCCGAAATTTATTGCATGGGTTAAACTCCTGTATGAGCAACCGTTGGCGCAGGTGGTGGTAAATGGTAGAGCTTCAAGGCCCTTCACTCTTGGGCGAGGCACGAGGCAGGGATGTCCTTTGTCACCGCTGTTGTTCGCCCTCGCACTCGAGCCGCTGGCCGCCTGGCTCCGGTGGGAACCCTCCTTGAAGGGTATTCGGTGGTCCCCTGATTTTGAAGACCGTGTTTCATTATATGCCGACGACATTTTGTTGTATTTGACGTCCCCCCGTAAGTCATTGGGAGTCCTCTTTGATGTCCTGCGTTCCTTTGGACGTAATTCCGGGTTGGTTATCAATTGGTCCAAATCCTGTATTTTCCCGCTTACCGGTGACCCTCTCTCTTTGCCCCGAGTGTGCCCGATCCCGGTCCGCACCGAGGGTTTTAAGTATTTGGGTATTTATATTTCACTTGACCCTGTGTTGCACTATGATCGGAATCTGTTGCCTCCACTCGCCCGACTTCGGTGGGACGTCGCGGCTTGGTGTAATCTGCCCTTATCCCCCCTGGGACGGGCGGCCCTGTTTAAAATGATGTCTCTTCCCCGGTTCTTATATGCTGTACAAAATACACTTGATCTAGTGCCGGCTAGCTATTTCCGCGAAATTGAGGGCCTCCAAAGGAAGCTGGTATGGGCTGGCCGGCCTCGTATTGCGTTGGCTAAGCTCACGTTACCCTGGTACGATGGGGGCATTGCGTTACCTGATATACGACGGTATTATTGGGCATCTCAACTGAGTGCTGTGAATCATGCTATGTATGGTCCAGTTCCGAATCCTGCTTACGAAATGGACCGGTGGATCTTGCCCGGGGGAAATTATTACAGGGCGTTCTATTCTCGGGGTGCTAGGAAGAACTTGACGGGACCCACTGAAGTGGCGGTGCGGGTATGGGGCAGCGCGACCGCGACTACCGGATGGACAGATAGGCTGACCAGAGCGACCCCTCTATTTGCCGCGGAGAGGCTGGGTGAGTTGTGGACCTCAAAAGGGTTTGATAGATGGGACCTCATCGGGATCAGTAAGTTGGATGACCTCTGGGTTAAGGACAGGGTTAAGTCCTTCGCTGAATTGCAACAGGAATATGGTTTGACTGATTCGGAGTTTTTCCGGTATCTTCAGGTTCGTCATGCCATCGGGTCGGTTTTTCCGGCTGGGTCTGCCATCCCGGAGAGCTCCCCCCTGGAAGACAGGGTGCTGGACGGACATGTGCCGGACAGCACTATCTCTCTTATATATAAGAAACTTATCAATGCTCGGTCGGATTTGCTTCTTCATCTGCGTACTTCCTGGACTGATGACGGACTGGAGCTGGATGATGAGGATTGGCAGGCCGCGATATCCTCTCCTAGGGAGGTTGCGATTCCGGCGCGTCTGCGACTCGTTCAGCTGAAAATTCTACAGCGGGTCTATGTCACGGGTCCCAGACTGATGCATATGGGTTTTTCAGAGGATGGATTGTGTCGGCGGGGCTGTGGTATGCTTTCTACCTTCCTCCATGTTATATGGGAGTGTCCGGAGGTTGTATCTTTTTGGAATGGAGTGTATGCGGTGATGAGTGAAGTTACGCTTGTTCAATTGCTGCCTGCAGCCCGGCGTTGTCTTTTGAATGTATGGGAGCCGACTGATTGTAATGTTGCTCAGACTCAATGGGTGACGCTGGGGAACATGGTTGCAAAGAGGGACATTGCACAATTGTGGGGTTCTCAGAGGGCTCCATCGGTCTCCGGGTGGGAAGATAGTATGGACTGGTGCATGTTCAAGGAAAAGATTGTGTATGTCTCCCGTGGCAGGCCCAAAAAATGGGGTAGGATATGGGGCCAATGGAACTCGTTCCGTGGGGATCTCTGCGACCCCCCTTTCACTGATCCCCCTGATACTCCTTGTTCCCCTTAGCTGTGTGTTTCGGCTCCTTCCCGTGCTGTATATTTGTTAGATCACTGGCGCTGGGTCCCCCCTCTCCCCCCCTCCCTTTTTCTTTTATCCTCTGAAGATTCTCCTGTCTTTCCCTATTGTTCTAGGTCTGACTCGCCCCGCATCTCATGAAACGGACGTAACAATTTGGGCATAGCCTTGTCTTTTTCTTCTTTGTTTGTTTTAGTTGTTTAAAAAATGAAACCTCTTTATATCCTGTCGTTTTGTGATTGATCGATGTCATGCACCATGGCTGCCGGACCCCTGGTTGTCGGCTGATGAGCTGTGTATCTTTTTTTTTTTTTTTTTTTTTTTTTTTTTTTTTTAAAAACCTTTATTGAGAAACAGGTATAAGTACAAGCGCAGGCCTACAACCACAAGGGCCGGCCGCAAAATCAGGAGAGTCAAAAGAGAACAACATCAATGTGTACGGTAGGATGAATACAGGATAGACGAGTAATGAAATCGTTACACAGTAAGCGCCAGGATAAGAAAGGTTTCATTTTATGATGTATAGAGGAGGCAGAAGCCATATCTACCCGTGTGTCATGCAACATACTTAGAAAAAGAGGGGGGGGACGAGAGGGATGCAGCCCCCTACGCAATCAAATAACCACAGTAGAGCAAAGCCCAGATACATCCAATGCCCATCAAAGGTTCAAAAATAAAGGACAAATCGTAGCAAACAAGTAAATGGGTCACCGCATAGACCGCCCTCCCGCCCCGAAAAGGAGAAAGTGCAGACACTTACGAGACGAAGGAGAAAGAACAAAGGGACATAGCCCACCCCCTAGAAAGAAAGCAAAAAAGGGACCATAGAAGAAAACAAACTAAAATAACAAACACCCCCCCCACCCAACATCACTGTAATGGCTATGGCCTATCCCACTAAACAGCGTGCCTGTCGCCCAGAGTCACCCGAAATATAGAAGAAAGAGAAAGGGAATAATAACGAAGGGAAAAAGAGAAAGGGATAAAAGGAGAGGAAAAAGAGGGAAGAGAAGGAGAGGAGAGAAGAGAAGAGAGGAGGGGAGCCAGCGATCGAAATACAGAACACCACCCCACCCGCAATAACGGATCACTAGTCGAGGTCAAAAAGGGGGATACTGAGAAAAGCCTACATAAAGGATGAAGACAGGAACTGTCCAAATGATGAGGCACGGAGATGGCAGTTAACAAAACAAAAGTCCCGCAGGCACCCAGGCACGATCACCCCTGGCCACTTCTATGAAAAGCAGAGCTGCCAGACCCCGCCACGGCCAGGAAACAACATGATACAGTGGGTCCATAACAGTCAGGGAAAGCAAGTGGGATCTTCACAGAACACCGTCTAGGCGAACAAAAAGCAGCCAGGAAAACTCGGCAGCAGTCAGAATGCAAAAGTAACCCAAAGATCCACGTGGCCAAGCACAAAGTCCGGGCTGTCCAGCACAAAGCAAAGAAATCAGGATGTAGGAAATACTGCTGCATCGGCACCGGGTCCACTTGATCCCATGGAATCGAACACCCAGCCGGATAGCCCAGCACAGCAGCTGGAGAAGTCTCAACAAGACCAACTCGGGGAGACGACACCGCGTCACAAAATGGCTGAACAACCATGGCGGCGATCCGCAACTCCAGGTCCCGGCAGTGCAAGGACAGGTCGATCCGCAGAGCACCCAGGGCGAACAAGACAGCAGTCCGTGTAGGGGCCGCCCGAATCAAACGAGGTCTGGGGAGAGCAAATGCAGCAACGTCCCTGTCTCCAGGAGGAAGATACTCCGAGGGGCCATCCGCCATCTTGTGCACATCGCCCGCCGCCATTGTCGCATCCGCCGCAAAGCCCACCAGGAGTGCCGGAGGCCCCAGGACACACAGCCGATCCGCGGCGGATGGCGCTCGGCGGAGAAAGGAGAGTCACCAGAAGAACGGGCGTGCTCCCCACCACACTCGGGGGAGCCCTGCACCGTATTCCAGGCGGGACAATCAACAGGAGTGGGCTCCTCACCCGAGGGCTGCCGGACAACGCGGCTTCTCTTCTTCGGGTCGGCAGACAATCAGGCATGCGGGGTGGCCCACCATCGGGGGTGGGCCCGCTCCGGTGCTTCCGGCTCACGGCTCTCAGGCTCCCACCATCGGGTCTCTTCAGCGGTTCCGGGCCGCCGGCACTCCGAACACCTCCGGGCAGACACAGCACTCGAGGCCCCGGCGTCAGGGCCGGGAAGGCCAGCAAGTTACAAGGGCAGAACGAGGAAACCACTGCACGCCAGAGCCCCGGAAAAAGACGGTAAGTGAAGGCTCTTCCCAGGTAACCAAATTCGGAACACCCCGATCAGGATGAAAGACAGGATAGGCGGCGGGGAGGAAGGGATCTCGGAGCGAGGCGTTTATGCGACTGTTCCGATCGCCATCTTGGCTCCTCCCCGAGCTGTGTATCTTACCGTTGTTTTGAGATGCTGCACCGGCCGGCCCAGAGGGTTGTAGGCACATCTTTGTTTTTTATTTGTCTCTTGCAAATAAAGGTTTAAAAAAAAAAATAACAAAAAAATAATCCAGCTTTATTTCAAGGGCCATTATGTCTAACACCATGTCATTTTCTTCTGTGGGATTCACAGGCCTCTCCGGTCTGAACAATAGGTCTTTTGGTATCTGTCTTCCCCGGTAGCACTGGTATATGCACTATCAAAACAAATATGCAATGCAAAAAGGCCTCTGTATGCACAGAAATTGCTCTGACCTACTGTCTAAAGTTCTCATGAGCAATGAGTGACAACATCCTACCTGGTATGATAGCAGGTGTGCGACATACGATTGAACCATCTTCCAAAAAAGAGATGGTCATATTCAGCTTACTAATCAGATCTCTTCTGAGAAGATTGACCGGTGCTTCTGAGGAATACAACAATGGTCCTTCCATTTGCGTGTCTCCTACTGTCATGCTCACTGATTCAGTAAAACGAACCCTCCTGTCAGCCCCAGAAAACCCTTGTATGTCCATTGTCTTGGGATATAGTGTTAGTGTTCCTTTCTTTGTATAAGATTTGGTGGCCCCAATGTCAATTAAAAAAACTAATTGGGTGACCTTCTATGGCTACTGTCACAGTGGGTCCCTCAACTGATCTGTGGGTTACAAATAGTTTTGGACACATAATGCTTGTCTGTGGGCTCTCTCATTGTGTATAGTTCTAGGTTGGTGTCCCTCCGGACATTTGGGGTTGGGCATAAAAGGGAGTATCTCCTTGTACTGTACTCCTCCCATCTGGACCTGTGTGGGTCCTCCTGTAGTGTTTCTGACAACCTGGGGCATATTCTGTGGCATTTGCTCCGGTTATGCGGTCCACTGCTGCTAAAGGTCCTATAGAGGTCCCTGTGTTACTTGTTGTTGGGTAGCCTATTGCATTTGTTGTGGCCCCATCTGCCTCTGGGGGAAATCCTTCCCTGCTTTTGCTCATCATTTTTTCCGTTCCATATTCCCTTGCAAAATGAACCATATTACCACAATAATAACACTGTTCTGCTCTAGATCCTTTGTCACGACTCTTTCCATGCGCTCTTGTGCCCACCACCAGGGGGTTGAAATGTGGTACTCTTCAGTGTTGTAATTAGCTTCCAGACATTCCCCTGTATGCATATACTGACTTCTAGCCATTTGGGCACCATCTGGAAATTACCATCCATTCCCAATACATCCCTGGGTTTTGTGGGACCCAGTCTGCTCAGACTTGACACTCTGTTACCTATAATCTCCTGCTCACTGATTCATCTCCACCCCTGCAGGCCAAGGATGGGTGGAGAAATTCAGTAAAACTGTGGCTAGCAGCGTTGGTCATTGTAGTTGTATCCCAACCATTTTTTCCTGAGCTTTTGCTATCATTATTTCCAGAGTTTTTGAGCTATAGTTATTAATTGTTACCTTGATATCTGAGCTTTAGCGATTCCTTGTTACCGACTAGCACTGACTTCTGTGCTGCCTTGACTCCTGATTCTTAGCTATTCCTTGATTCCTTAATCAGTACTATTTAGTGCACCCTTGAAGCATCTTTCCTGTATTTCCCTTTCCCAGTCCCTGCTTTTCTTCCCATTACCGTTGTTCCAGTTCCTAGGCTGCTGTCTTCCTATTTCTACCGTCATCTAGTTTTCTTGTATGTTTGTTACTTGCTTTCTGCCAAGTGTGCCCTTTTTTTCTTTTTTTCCTGTACCTTGATTCCTTAATTTCTGAGCTGCAGCCAAATCCTTGTTCCTTTAACTAGCACTGCCTTCAGTGCTACCTTGTTTCATTGATTCCTGAACCAGTACTATTAGTGCAACCCTTGTAGTCTCTATCCGTCTGTATTTACCTTTTCCCAGTCCCCACCTTTTTTCCATTGACCTTTTGTTCCAGTTTCAACCTTGCTGTCTCCTTATTCCTTTAGTCTTAGATTCCAGTATCCTTGTTGGGTTTTGTTTCTGACCTTTTGCAAGTGTGCCCTTTGTTTTCCCTTATTTCCTGTTAAGCACTCCTCCTTGCTATCTCCTTGTCAATTGTGGCTGTGTATTTAGTTCTACACCCTTGCTGTTACCCTCTTGCATGTTCCTGGTTGATTGCCAGGATCCATGGGCACAGCTGACAACCTAGGTGGTGTTTCTTGTCTACTGTCAGTATTGTCTTTGAGTTACATTTATAATATCACCATAGGTATGTGCTCCACATACCCTACTTTTGCATGTATATCCTATATGTGGGTATTTGCAGTCATTATCTGTAAAAGCAATTGTGGGTGAGGAACTTATTGAGTTTCAGTGTTACAATGTGGAGCTCTGAGTGCTTTATCTCACATTCCCTTTTCAGTGCCCAGTGCTCAGTGTATACTACCACACCAGTTAGTATTTTTGCTTTTGGATTCACACGCTTGTATGGACAGCAAGCGTCACACTGTAGCACCACTGTCTTGAGCTGGATACGCAGGGTTTACATGACAAAACAGGTGTGCGGTTCCTCCTCCCTTACTTTCTGAGTCTTAACCATCTTGTTCCCTTTTGCAGGCTTTCCCTTTGGATCCCTTCTCCCCTCTAACTCCCTGTGTGATCCTGGGCAGCGCTGTACTCTGTTTTCTGCTTATTTCTTTACACCCAGCCACCAGTCCTTGCACAAGTCCCTGACTGTGTCCCAGAAGTAGCCCCGGACAGTCCTGACATCTTTGTTGTCTTCTTCCCTGTGCTGGCCTTGGTCTCCTGAAAAAACCCTGGTCCCTTTCCCATGTTACTTACTGACTGTCCTCCTGGTGCCTGCACCAGCACTGGCGTTGCGACAGCCCTTGTGGTGCTTCTACAAGTGCCCCTTCTGTACTTGGTTTTTCAAGTTTGTGTTGCACCAACTTAGCTGTGGCCCTCTCTGCCTGTTATGTCCTCTTCTTGTCTTTTTCTTGTTTTACTTGAAATAATATATTATATAGGCTTGTATTTCTGGCCACAGTTTAGCCTGTATTCCAACCACTCCATCTAGGTTTGCTTGTATGTCCGAATTGCATTCCCTCCAGTGTTTTCCCAGTTACATCCTACTTCCTGTACCAAACGTTCTTTCATTCTGGTAATGAAATCTGCAATGTCTTCAGTCAGTTTTATGTCCTCTGCCATAAGGGCTCCAATGTTTAGTCTGTCTGGGTATGTCTGCCGGAGCGCATCCCGGATATGTTCTCGGATATTGTTGAAGGATGAGCCGTCAAACTCTGCATCTATCAATGTTATTTGAGAGAACCCTGCTCTGAACTAAATGGTATTTACTTTGTCTCCGACTGGAGAGAGTAGCAAGCTTTTAGTATACCCCAAGGCGAGTTTCACTCTAGCAGTGTCAAAGCCTCATGTCCATTTTCCTGCTCCCTCCTACGGCGGGGGTAGTGCCCTCTTTAAATACTTTTTATCCATTTGTGGCCATTGTACATATGTGGACAGTTGCCCACCCTTGAAAATGAGGGGTAACAACGTTATTGGTTGAGTATTTACTGGTCTCAGCCTAACCTTGCAACTGGTCTCTTACTTTGGATCACTTCGGTTGGTTTGTCTATAACATACTCCTCCCAGACCTTCAGGCATTCTTTCATATAGGGGTACTTCTAATCTGGGTTTCCCAGTCCCTGCCGTATACAATTTTCAGCAGTTGCTAAGTTGATGAGTGAAAAGACCCTTGTCAGGCCATTGCTTCCTCCCCTCCTTTTAGTCCTTCTTGCGAATTCACCTGAGAAGGGTTGGCAGTAGCAACTACCCTCCTTATATTCTATTACCTCCTTGTGTTTTACTCTTTTTTAAGATTGACTTCTTCTACATTTCTGAGGTGTCTCTTACTGCCATTAATGATCCCTGCAGATGATGCGGGCAGAAATTATATGGTCTCCGGTTAGTGTCTTGTTCATTTGCACCCCTGTTAGACTTGTATTCCCACTCCCCATCTTCCTCTGCCCCATCTTGTAACACATTTGGGGGGTTCATGATATTGTAGCGTCTCTATGGGCCAGATGTAGGTAATTTTATTTTACCACCTCTTAAATACCGAATCATACCGATTCGGTATTTAAGAAGTGGTAAAATATAAGTACCGAGATGTAGGTAAATACAGATGTGCATTTACCGAATCGGAGATATTCGGTATTTACCGATTCCGAAAATACCGACCGGTAAATGCCCATTCATTCCTATGGGCTTTGAAGCCCATAGGAATGATTGGGCATTTACCGGTCGGTATTTACCGAATCGGTAAATACCGAATGTCACAAGGGTGCAGGGGGTGTCACTTTGACACCCTCTGGCACCCCCAAAAGAGGCTCGGGTGCCATGTGGCAGGCATACCTGCCCTAAGGGCAGGTCTGCCTGTCATATGGCATAGGTGTGCATGCACACATGTGCATGCACACCAGAATCGGTATTTTACCATCAAATAGTATTTGATGGTAAAATACCGATTTTTTAATGCTAGTGGGACTCAGAAGAGTCCCACCTACATATCAATTTTCCCGAATCGGTAAAAATACCGACTCGGTATTTTACAGAATCGGTAAATTTACCGATCGGTAAATTTACCGATTCTGTAAAATACAGGGCCCTACATCTCAAATTGCATTTACCGGTCGGTAACGGCCGAATTCGGCCGTTACCGACCGGTAAATGCCTACCTACATCTGGCCCTATGTCCCTTTCTGTCCTTCTTCTTCTCTTATCCATTACTCATCTGCATCTTTCAAAGTCTCTGCAGAAGTGTCTCCCAGCCTAAGATTATTAGCATGTCCCGTAGTACATTATTCTCGAAGGGGAGCAGGGTTTCTAGATCGTTCTGCCTGTCTCACAGTGTTCTGTAATTCATTTATGAGTCTGTCTGTTCGGTCTGGCCCTAGACCAGCCTAGAAGTTGTAGGGGTAGAGTCTGCAGTTGCCTCTTTTCCCCATGATGTTTGACTCTCACACTTAGGTGCAACTCAATGGGATCTTGGTAGGCTACAGCTGGCAGAATGGAGTAAAGACCATAAGACAGGGGCTTCTCTGAGGACTGCATTATTGCTTTTTCTGGTACTGTTGGTTTCACGTTTGTTTTTGTATCACTGAACACCTGCCATAATAACAGGCTGGCTTCTGTTTTCTGTATTTTCGTTCTTCTATACTTAGAGAGAATGTAAGTCAATGTCTGTTCAGTTATGTCTTCATCGAATGTCCCTTCCTTTGACCATGGCTGGGCATCTACCTTGGTACCATTGTTTACAGTACTTTTATATATTTTTCTTGTCTGAAGGGAAAGCTTTTATCATGTGCTCCAGACGGGTCTCTGTGATCTCCTGAGGATATGTGCATTTCCTAAGTGTAATAGAAGTGTCACTTCTAATCCCTTGTTAGTTTGCCCACTGTCTTATGCCCCTTTTGGACCTGTCTCCTTTACTAATATATTTGTATTTTATGAGTTCATGGAGGGCTATCTTTTTGTAACTAGTGTGCTTTTTATGTTTGCAGCTATGGGTCTGGCCGTACTCAGGGTAACGTCAATTTATTTATTTATTGAGTTTTATATAGCGCTGGCTAGACCCGGAGGTATCAGAGCGCTTTACATAAGGAACCAACATAGCGAGTTACAAGGTACAATAATTTCAACATTTCTCAGCAATTTACAATGAAATGACAAGTAATAAGAGGCAGAGAAGGAAAAGGGGGACAAGAATAGGAGTCTGGGAATAGCTGAGAGGGGAGAAAGGCACCTGAGGGGGGATGGGGTAAAGGGCGTCCAGAAAAAAGGAGAAAAAAAATGTTCGAATGTTATCAGAAGTAGTCAGGAGGGAAGAGGAAGGAAGGGAAGGGCGAGGGTTAGACAAGATGGCAGGTCCAGATCATGAGAATCGCCGGAGACCATCTCAACCAAGAAATGGAGGGATGCACATAAGTCACAAGAGTCAGGGTATCAGAGCGTTGTACACAAGAAATGCAAGTAGCGAGTTATAGGTACGATAAATTAAACAATTTGTTGCACAATCATAACAGAGTGAGTGGAAAAATCGTGGGAGGGAGAGAAGGTAGAGGGGGACAAGAGTAGTGTTGTGAGAGGGTGAGGAGAGGAGAGGAAGGAACCAGAGGGGGGATGGGGTTTAGGAAGACCAGAGAGAAGGAGAAAAACGATGGAGGATCGTCAATTGACACCAGCCATCCGGCTATCCCGTAACTAATCGTCAGACTCTTTAACTGATGCCTCGGACTTGGTCACCCTTTCTTAAAGACGCCTTCGAGGTAGCTTCAATCTGGGAATTTGGGAACCGGTGTCTGACTTATTCAAAGTAAGGTCTGCCGGCACAGATCAAATGACCGTCTTTTTCTCGTCATACTTCGCACACTTGTTACCCAGTCCCGTCTCACTATTTCTACACTAGCCCTCCAGATATCTAACCAGGCTATCTTTGGGAACTCCCTGAACGAATGTCCTTTCCAGGAGTTTCCCTCTGGATAATGCACTACTGCCTGTTATTCTTCTATTTCACAGGGGAATTCACAGTAGCTGGTCTTCTGGTGTGTACCCGGAATCACCACATTTAATTTTGCTACCATATCATTGCACCCTGACAAAAAAAACATGCATGAATTTCCATATTATGATTGCCAAGGAATAAAGCAATTAAAATGTTAGGGTTCGAAGTCCGATCTCTCCTCCCCCCTTTTGACGGCATCCTGAGATCCTTACCACCCTTTTTTGAATTGGCAGAGTTTAGTGTAACAATCAGTGTCTGCTCACCTGATATATGTGAGCAGTAAGTAATATATTCAATTTGAATAGTCTGGGAAAATTGAGATGAATTACTGGCTGGCTCTACCAAATGTTACCGGACGAATTAAAAAGATGACACGACTTCTGTTGGCAATATAGTATAGAGTTTATAAAACGCTGGTGGAAAGTCAGTCAGCTCTGTGGAACTGGAAACTGAACATAAAACTTAGAATGTAGCAGGCAGTTTCTTATGTACTTTTTTTCAGCCACAAATATGTCATACATTAATTGGCATATCAATTCACCATTTTGCTCAAGTAAATTATTATCATTTAAATGTCAGAAAAAAAGCTATGGTGTCTGCAAAAATATCTAAATACACGTTTATGGAATGTGATTCAAGGGCACATGCTATTGCTACATTTCATGTCACTGCTGCTTGACCGGTGTCCTTGGCTGGTCTTGTGCTTTGAAGCCTGGCAATGCTCTACTCCCAACGCGTCTACTGTTTTGTAACATAGACACCTGCTTCTCTTGTTCTTTTGTATCAACTCCTACCTATATATTTTCTCAGAGATGTGTTGTTGCACTATGAGACTGTGATGTACACTGTAACTTTCCATTCTGCTGTGTTTACTTGATTATATTTCTCTATTCTACTAAAACTTGTGTCTGCTTCCCTCCATTAGGTCCTAACTCAATTTTTGCTCTTTATTCCGCTATTGTAGACCGCTTAGGCCTGATTTTTTCCCTCAACGCCTACATCTGTACACGTCTTTCTGCTGATGCTTGCATTGGCATGAGTAGGCCTTTGTAGTGTCAAACCCTTGTGCTACGCTGGGCCTTCACTATATGGGACGGTGGCAGCTGTCATGACTGGGCCTGGAAATAAACAGTGAGATCACACACAAGGTTTCTAGTTCAGGGCATGCTACTTGACTGACTCCTCAGCTCTGCCCTCATGTATTTATACCATTCCCTCTATATCAGGGGATACCATTCCAAACTCGGCATGCACACGGGGGCATTCTCTTCAACCACCCCACCAACTTAGTGAGGTGGTACATTACATTACTCCCCACCTACAATTATATTCATAACACAAATGAACTTACAATTCAACAGACCAAATTATGATACCAAAGTTACCCAGCTGCCGGCGTCAATCCTCTGGCAGCTTGAAATTACACCTGGAAGCCGGCAAGCCTCAATGATGGTGATGGGTTACTTCTTAGGCAATACCTGAAGCAGTTGTTATGATCAGACACACTCGAAGAGCAGATTCTAGTTTCTCTGCTTGCAGGTGAGTCATGCTGGGCGGGACTCCGTCATCTGCTCCGCTTCACTGCTTTGGGCACCATCTAATGAGACATCTAGTCAAGGTGACGAAGGAGATAGTTCCAAGTTTTCATCACCCCTGTCTGGGATAAAATATTCTTCACAGGACCCTTGGTCCTCTCTCCAGACTCTCTTCAAACAAGCATTGGCATAGCCAGTAGGTCTCGCTTTTGGGACCTTATAAGTATTTAGTTATGCAGCACAATATCCTTGGTGCAACATCATCAACCGTTGCATGGCTAAACACTTATAAGGTCCCAAAGGGTGAGACCTATTGGCTATGCCAATGCTTGTTAAAGATAAACTTTTAATTGGATATGGTGATCGTAGCCCAGAAAATATGCTTCTAAGTACTCCCTGGTTTGGTGGATTGTCACTTACACCCTCAATGCCAACTTTGCTTTAGGCATTCCTGCCATCTCTGGAAATTTCTTCCGCTTGGTTAGGACAAAGGAAACGACTATTTCAAGTGCCTTTACGTGACCGGGTCAGGACACCAGTAATGATGCTTATAAAAGGTTGAAAGAGGACCCTCCAACTCTGTGCCTCTTGAGTTAGCCAACCAACTCCAATAGAACCCCATCTCCCATGAGTCAGCCAAGAACCGTTGTGCCCTGATGTTTCAAAAAGCTCTTTTAAGCTCCAGATTTGATACCAAGTTTCCTCCAAGCAGACTCAGGAATACATTTGGCCAGGCCTTTGATGGATGTTTCAGCTGCATCACCAAAGAACATTTGTGCTTGGATATCATAACCGCAGAATAAATGACATGGGCTAGAATGCCATTTGGAGCACATCACTTACCATAGTAATCCATGTACTCTTTGTCGTTCAGCCCCTTTCAATACTGATGCCTGTCCATTTTTTTTTTGCTTTTAATGTTAAAAGTAAAGCGCGGGTTCCGCGATTATCGCAAAAGTAAAGAAACAGATGCTGGCACACTCTTGTAGGATTCGTGCCCTTTATAAATCCTTTTTCATTGCTTCTCCTGCCAATTAAAAAAAATAGTAGTCGGTGGGAGATGTGCTGAGATTTGGCTGAGAGAGTTGTGCCCCTATCCTCACCAAATCTGCCATCCTAAAAGAAAAGCTTTCTGAGGCTGCCGCGGATGTCCTGGGGTGATTTTAAAATGCATAATGGACATTGGTAGCTCCGAAGAAATGCTGGAAACCAACTCGGTGCAGGGATTTCCAGCTAGACTTCCTTCACACTGCGATATTGGCACTTCACAGGGTGATCGTGTGACGGGAGCCTATATTGTATGGATCACGGTGTCACAGGGTCATTTGGAAGATCTGTTTCTTGAAATAGGTTTGACATTGTTTTATTATTCATCATGGATGAGCAGGCCTCCAACCCTACAAACACACAAACTCACACCTTTTTTAAAATATCTGTATTGCATGTTGTTTTAAGGTTGCTACAGTCGAAAAAGGGAACATATGTAGCACACATTTACCACACATTGTGGGAGCGGAAGGAAGTCATAAACAGCACAGTCATATGCGGCAAATCAGCCACCAAAAAAGAATACAGGGGAAAAACATTCCTTTCCGCCCAGTAGAACCACACATTCTGGTGGGCCAAAGTGCCTGTTTGGCAAAACAGAAAGCACTTGCCATTTATGGGTCAAGAGTATGGTCTCTATAATCATACATCGCCGCTCTACACTAGTTACAAGTGTATACATATTTGAACTTGAATTGAATCATCCAATCATGCCCGTGTGTGTGAGTGTGCATGGGACCGGGCTACAATTGAATAGTGTAGCAGTCTTAACGAATATAGGAATACTCACAACCATGTCTCTCAACAAATACTGAATCCATCCCCTGCGCAGCATCAAGGATACTTCGGATACAGGCCCATTGTTTACCCATCCAGCATACCAACCAAAGTGAGGGTCTGGCTCTAATGATCAAGCAGGTGGGGGCCCTCTAGGTGATCAAGGGGGGTGGTCGTCTGCCCCGTCTCAAGTTTTTCTAGGTGTGTGTTCCAGCATTTTAGCAGGTCCAGTCCATCCTCTCTTGTAGACAATTGTTTGTGTACCAGTAGCTCGGCAGTTGCCCAGCAGGGTGCTGCTGCTGACTTCCAGGCCATAATGATACAGCCTTTAGCTAAAAGAAGTGCTAAATTCTGAAATTGCAGCAGTCCTTTGTTTTTTTTGGGTTATATGCCCTATATCAAGCAAGTATCTGAGAAGATCCAATGGGAACAAGGTAGTTGTCACCGTAGCTATCACCAGTGACACCTGCTCCTAAGAGAAATGGATCAGGGCACAGAAGCACATTGTGTGAGGGAAGTCAGTATCAGTTGAACTACACCACGGACATGTAGTAGATGTACCGGGAAACATCTTGCTAATCCTGGGTGTGATAAGATATGCCCAGCATAGGAAGTACAATTGTATAGGGCGAAACCGTTTATTTCATGTGACTGATTGCAAGCATCGCGGCACCGGCACTTTACTTTTAATGTTAAAAGTAAAGCGAGGGTGCCGCGATTATAGTAAAAGTAAAGAAATAGATTTTTTTTTTCTATTTCTTTACTTTTGCTATAATCGCGGCACCCGCGCTTTACTTTTAATGTTAAAAGTAAAGCCTGGGTGCCGCGATTATAGCAAAAGTAAAGAAATAGATGTTTTTTTCTATTTCTATACTTGTGCTATAATCGCGGCACCCGCGATTTACTTTTAACATTAAAAGTAAAACTGGCTCACTGAGAACATCAAAGCGGCCACGAAAGGGAAAGTGATCGCGATCAAGCGTGTCGAGCAATGCGCTTAATGAGCATGATGGGGAAAGCCATATGGCGCCTCTGCTCGTAAGCGCACGCCCGCGCACATGCACACAAGCTGTAGGCCGGCCATGGTAGCATTTTTTAATGCCCTTACTAAAAGTCTTGCCAGACCAGCGCATGCGCTCGGTAAGGCGAGACCTAAAAAGGAAACTTTTTATGTGATCTCTTCATCTTCTTGGTAGGCTGTAACCATCGTGCCTTTGCGATATACCACTGTCCACGGACGTTACTCAAACGACAAATAGAACTTGCTACCAGGGTAGTGGTCTTTTAGATAGACAGTCACCTTGTAAGATTTTGAACCGACAAGCTCTCCGACAAGCACTGGACCTGTCGGTGGTGGCCTTTCTCTTGGTGAATACTTCAACATAGTCTATGGGTTCAGGAACCCAGGTGGGGTAATGAGGGATGGTGTCGGCAACAATACGCCCCATGCATGCGTAACCCGGTGTAAACCTGTAGGAATCTGTAAATGGCTTTGTCTATTGGTTGATGATCCATGTGTGCTATGCAGAATATTTTGTTGAGTTAAACATAAACTGCTCCACTTCTCTGTTGTCCTGAGGCCACCTCGGGGTCACTTTGTAATGAAGGATAACCCATGATCTCAGATAGTTTGTAAATTCTTGGCCATGAAACGGCAGTCCATTGTCAGTTTTTATAAGCTACAAGATTCTGTGTTTGGCAATAACCTGCGCTAATCTGGTAATGACTTCCATCGCAGTCTGTGAGTTTACTATCTCCACTTCCAGGTATTTGGTATGTTCTTCAATGATGACCAGAGAATGTAATCCGTCAGATAGATGGCGGAAATCCAGACTTGCCTGTTCCCAGGGGATTTCAGGGCCTTTCTCCGTGACGACTGGAGGGGGTTGCTCAGGGGCTCCTGCCCCTTGACACCAGTGGTACGACTTAACAGCATATTCCACCATTTTCTACATCCCTAGTAACCAGACCTTAGCCCTGAGCCTACTTTTAGTTTTGACCATGCCTTGATGGCCATGGTGTGCCAGGTGCACTACCTGAGAAGTGAGGCTTAATGGTATTACCAGTCGTGGTCCTCGGAGCAGGCATCCTCGGCTTTCAGTGGACAGTTCATGACAGACATGGAGTAAAGAGTCAAACACCTCCAGTTTTTTTCAAGACCAATGCTTCTTTAAGCTGCTCCAGTCATTGGAAAGAACAGCTGCAATTACCACTTGTAGGCATTCATCTTCCAATGTGGCGTTTATCAGAGTATTCAAAGTCAGTGGAAGTGAGCGGGACTGTTCAACGACATACCTCACATACAAGTCTGTCGCCTCAGCTTCCTGTGCTTCTTCTGAGGTGTCAGCACTGGTATGGCAGGAAAGGTAGTCTGCATGGTTTGAGGAGCCTGGCTCGTATTCTACCTGAATCATATTCCTGTACCTGTAACAGCCATTTTTCGATACGAGGTGGTGGCTTTGATGCTGATCCTCTGAATAAATGCAAGAGTGGTTTATGGTCTGTGGAGACAACGAAGTGGTGTCCATACATATATATATGTAAATGTTGACAGGCCCAATGTATTGCAATAGCCTCACACTCAATTTGTGAGTAATGTTTCTATTAGGGACCGACTGGCCTAGGCCACTGGGGTACAGCTGTTGAGCTTTTGTTTTTACATCAGTACAGCTCCAAGGCCATGAGGACTCGCATACACGGCCAAGTTGGTGGCCCTCCTGGGATCAAAATAGTGCAGGGTGGTATCTTGTTGTTGGTTGAAAGCTTTTATTTGATATGCAAGATATCTTGAAAGCATACATACACATGAGACATGTTTATAAAACAATGCACTGTACGTTAGACATTTAAATGTTAAGACAGATAAAAGTGGAAATAATCCATGATAAGTTAGCTAAAAAATGAATTAAATTGAAACTGAGAGTCTCTTGCAACGGATCAATCATGAATGTTTTCAAAACTTGGCAACACCACAAACTATTAGAGGGGCGGAATCAGTCATTAAAATCCGTAGTGCGACCAAATGCCTACGTGTTCCCAGGCGTTTGAAAAGGGGTTTGAGCCAATGTCTCCTGGGTTTAATATAGTCTGGGCACTCAAAGAGTATATGTGCTACAGATTCTGGCCTAGATGGGCAGAGTGCACAGAAGGACGTTCGGTGTGCTCCCTTCCATTTTGATACAAAGGTCCCAATCGGAAGGGTGCCTACCCTAAATTTGTAGTACAGGGACCTGTCAACTGGCAGGGAGATTAGGTTGAGAAAGGGTTCAAAAACAGCCACATCCTTTAGTTCCAAAAAATATGTAGTCAAATTGCAATGGTGATGGTTCCTGATGAGGTTGCCAGAAACCCACTCCCAATATAACTTTTTGAAGTCAGCCTTTGGTGGAGCAGATTTTGAGATCCAACAGTCCCCCAAGCCCAACTCCCCCAAAAGACTTTTTATGTCCCTTAGCCACTTGATCTTGGCCCAACCTCCCATGTCCATTATCTCTGCCAGGCCGTCAGCATAAGACTTCAGCTCCGGAACCCTCCAAATGCGGGACCAAAGAAGCAGTGGGCGGAGGCGAGCCTGATCTTTAATACTCTTGCAGCCAACGTCCAGGAGCACCGGGACTGTCGGGGTGCTTAAGGGGAGGGCTAGGAGATCCTTCAAGAGTTTGTTCTCGGCCTTAGTGAGAGAGTCCATATTGCAATGACCCCATAACTCTGCCCCGTACAATGCTGATGTTACGCCTCTCGCCTTATAGATCTCAATTGCAGGGCTCACCGCTTGTCTCGGAGATGCTCGAAATTCTCTGAGCAAAGCACCTCCTACCTTTTTATGGTTGAGAACCATCTTATCAATGTGGGCGGACCAGTTCATATTGTCAGTAATACGTAGCCCTAGGTAGTCGAATTCTGAGACTTTCTCCAAGGGGGCAGAGTTCAAGACAGGCGGCTTTTCTAATTTCCTTGGGGGGTGCAAAATCAAATATTTAGTTTTTGCCACGTTTATAACCAAACCCCTGGATACACAGAAGTCCTGGAAGCGGGTCAATAGCTTCTGTAGGCCCTGGGGAGTTTTTGAAATAAGCAGAGTATCGTCTGCGAAGAGCAGAGTGGGGATCCTTACTCCTCCCAGACAGGGTGCGTCCGCTGGTTCTTGCTGGAGATGCTCAACCACACCGTTTACGTATAGCGAAAAGAGTGTGGGAGCTAACACGCAACCCTGTCTGACTCCCCGACAGACCGGTATCCTGTCCGTTGTTTCCCCATTTTGCCCCCATCGGACCTGGGCATAATTACTGGTGTGGAGTTTGATGAGTAGGGATAGAATATAGGGGGGCAGTCCCAGTCCCTGAAGCACCCTCCAGAGTTCCTCCCTAGGAACCAGGTCAAAAGCAGTCTTCAGGTCAATGAAGGCCAAGTAAAGACTGCCCTTGCCTAGTTCCACAATTTTCCAATTTAGGAGTGCTAATCTGAAAACCTGCTTGATGGTCCCCGTTCCTGAGCGGAACCCAGCCTGAAAGTCAGATAGCACTCTATTTTCTTCCACCCAGTTAAGAATCCTGCCCAGAATTACCTTTCCTGCCACTTTTTGGGTAGAATCGATTAGGCTTATTGGCCTATAGTTCCCTGGGCTGTTCCTACAGCCCTTTTTGTAAATGGGGACGACCACCGCCCCTTTCCATGAATCTGGTACAGGACCACCCTTTAAGATGTCATTTAAAAGGGCAGCGATTACAATGCCCCAGTCAGATGGGTAAGCACGTAGGAGGTCGCCCGGAAGACCATCCGGTCCTGGAGCTTTCCGTGGTGCCACCCATTTTATGACATCCTCGACCTCCCTACCTGTAAACAGATCTAAAGTAACGCCTCCTAGCAAGGCCGGGGCAGGGGCAGGCTCATTTAGGGGGCCATCTACAGGAGCATATAGGGATCCAAAGTGTTTCGACCAACTCTGAGGAGGAATATTACAGGTCCTCAAAGTATCGTCGGGTCTGTTGCGGGCACCCACCAGTTTCCAAAACCCTCTAGCATCCTTGCGTTTACTGGCAGCTAGTAGGTCAGCCCAAAATTTTTCCTCCCAGTCCTTCTTCGCAATTTGGAGGGACCTGGAGTAAGCCTTCCTAGCCTCTCTGATCTTAATTTGAGATTTAGATTTAACTGCTGCTACCAGTCTGGTCTTGGTTTCTCTACATGTGTGGGTGTACCATCCCTTGAAAACTCCCTGTCTTCCTTTTGTCGCTCGTCTATTTGGGGGAGCAGTGAACATTTTGATTAGGGCCTCATTGAGCTCACTAAAGACTCCACACGCCATTCCCAATCTTCAATCAGAGTTCCCTAAGCTAAGTTGTGCTTGGGCTAACCGGTGCGTTATGGCCGCAACCTTTTCCTCTGAGAGAATCAATTTAGACCACTTTAATTTCCTCCCGCACAAAGCTACTTGTGACTCGCACAGTTCCACTACTGGTGGGGGTGCCAAGCTTCCCCTATCAACTACCCACCAATGATCTAAAGTGAGGGAAAGTGAGTTGTGATCGCTCTCTATTGAGGGGACCACAGTCATGTCCTTCACCGAATTCCACAAACACACATCAAGCAAGATATAATCAATTCTTGATGTGTGGTTGGGCCTGTTGTATGTGTGTACCCCCCCCTTATCCGACTCTGTCCTCCCATTTAGAGCCCTCAAATTAAACTCCAAGCTGAGGGTGTACACCTGCAGGGCCACCTCGGTCCACCTCTTAATGGGGGCTATTTCAAGAGCAGGGATTCCCCTCCTAGCGTCCTCCTCGTCCTGGTCCAGGGAAACATCCGAGCCTAAGGGCTCGAATGTGCAGTTAATATCACCGGCAACCAGGGTACAAGCCTTATATGGAGTTGATCTCAAGAGATCATCCAATAGGGCAATTGTAGGGGACCGCCTTCCCCCCCTAGTGCCACGTGCATAAATGTTAAAGATGTTCAAAATGGCTCGACCCCTGGAGCCCTTCAAGATGATGTTTAGGATGTCCGGGCTACCAATCTGATGCTCCCTCATCCTACAATTCAATGCGGCAGCCACCCAGATAAGGAGGCCACCAGATGGGCGTCCCCTCCCTGATTCTGAGCGAACTGCTGGGATAAAGAAGGTGGAGTATCCCGCCTTATGAATAGGATCCATGCTCCATGTTTCCTGAAAAATGCATATGGAGTGCTTGTCCACAAATGCATTCCAGTCAGGTAGTGTCAATTTCCCTGAAATTCCGGCGACGTTCCAGCTGAGAACCAGGGTGGTATCTGATAATAAAGCTTCTTTGGTCCGCTGGAAAGCTGTCTCTTGTTTGTGTCTCTTGTTTGGGTCACCATTACCATGGTGTGGTTGTTTTAGTCAGTTCCAGAAGACGTTGTGTAAGCCTAGTGAGATCTGGGAGGAATTTCCCACAGAAATTCACAATGCAGGGAAAATGTCTCACCTCCGAGATGTTGTGGGGTGCCGGAGCTTCTTGCACATCCTGCACCTTTTCAGGATCTGTGACGACTCTATGCTCGGAGAAGGTGTAACCAAAGAAACTGATTTTCTGTTTTAGAAACTGACATTCTTGGTTTAGGGTGCGCAATGTGTCCTCAACCCTCTACAACGCTCCAGAAAGGTGGTCATGGTGTTCCTTCAATGACTTGGCCAAGGCAAGGATGTCATTGATTACGTTGGGCCACTGAGCAGCTTCCATATGGTATTTTGAGACACTTCTGCCAAACTGGAGATACTGAAACTGAGGCAGCGGTATCAGTGTAACCCCACATGTGTGGAGAAGGTGGTAATATACCGGGAGTCGGGTGAAGCGGTAGTTGATGATACCCAGACCTGATATCCACCTTTGAGAACCATTTGGCACGGCTGAATTTGCCTCATATGTCATCTATTGTGGGGGCCAGTGCCTCTCCTGCTTAATAGCAACATTGGGAAGCCTCATGTCCACTCATATGCAAACTTGTTCTGGTTGTTTAGGCTTCTTGGTGACCACAATCAGGGGGACCCATGAAGTGGGTTCAGTGACATTTTCAATAATGCCTGCCCTTTCGAGCTTCTCTAGCTCCTCTTCCACTGTCGGTCTCAGGTGTAATGCAATGCGGCGATGTTGTAGGGCTCCCGGTTGGATAGCTGTGTCTAAATGGAGCTTGACTTCTTTGCTCTTTAGGCAGTCCGTTCCAGTGAAGATGGTGTGGAACTCTTCTAGTATTGTCGAAAGCTCCTCTTCCTGTACTTCCAGCACAAAAGAGATCAGCCTCAGTCCTCCGAGGTTGCACCACTCACCAGCAGACAGTGTCCCTCTTCTGCTACATAGACTGTTGTGTCCGTGCTGTTTCCATGGTGGGACACTAGGGACCTGAAACAGGCCGTGAGCGGAATAGATGATTTCTGACCACAGGCAAAAACTTTAATTCTTGCTTGGTAAAGGGGTATTTTTAGGGTTCAGGGTCAGTTTGGGGTTTTTGGGTAAAGGGGTATTTTTAGGGTTCAGGGTCAGTTTTGGGTTTTTGGGTAAAGGGGTATTTTTAGGGTTCAGGGTTAGTTTTGGGTTTTTGGGTAAAAGGGTATTTTTAGGGTTCAGGGCTAAGTTTGGGTTTTTGGGTAAAGGGGTATTTTTAGGGTTCAGGGTCAGTTTTGGGTTTTTGGGTAAAGGGGTATTTTTAGGGTTCAGGGTCAGTTTTGGGTTTTTGGGTAAAGGGGTATTTTTAGGGTTCAGGGTCAGTTTTGGGTTTTTGGGTAAAAGGGTATTTTTAGGGTTCAGGGCTAAGTTTGGGTTTTTGGGTAAAGGGGTATTTTTAGGGTTCAGGGCCAGGTTTGGGTTTTGGGGTACATGGATACAGGGTAAAAATAAATTAAAAATAATATTACATTAAAATAAATTATATTAATTTTAATTAATCACATTTTAAAAAAAATATTATATAATTACCAATACAAGGATACAGGGTACAAATAAAATTAAAATAATATTAAATTAAAATAAATTATATTAAATTTATTTAATTACATTAAAAAAATATTATATACTTACCAATACTTACGTTGTAAAGGTATTGCGTTGTAAAAGTATTGCGTTGTAAAAAAATGCGTTGTAATGGTAATTCGTTGTAATGGTTCCTGCATTGTAAAAATAGCGGTGTAAAGGTATGCGTTGTTAAAGTATGCGTTATAACGTCATACATCCCCATGGTACATATGTGGACAGTTGCCCACACTTGAAAATGAGGGGTAACAACGTTATTGGTTGAGGATTTACTGGTCTCAGCCTAACCTTGGAACTGGTCTCCTACTTTGGGTCACTTCGGTTGGTTTGTCTATAGCATACTCCTCCCAGACCCCTAGGTATTCTTTCATATAGGGGTAATTCTAATCTGGGTTTCCCAGTCCCTGCCGTATACAATTTTCAGCAGTTGCTAAGTTGATGAGTGAAAAGACCCTTGTCAGGCCATTGCTTCCTCCCCTCCTTTTAGTCCTTCTTGCCAATTCACCTGAGAAGGGTTGGCAGTAGCAACTACCCTCCTTATATTATATTACCTCCTTGTGTTTTACTCTTTTTTAAGATTGACTTCTACATTTCTGAGGTGTCTCTTACTGCCATTAATGATCCCTGCAGATGATGCGGGCAGAAATTATATGGTCTCCGGTTAGTGTCTTGTTCATTTGCACCCCTGTTAGACTTGTATTCCCACTCCCCATCTTCCTCTGCCCCATCTTGTAACACATTTGGGGGGTTCATGATATTGTAACGTCTCTATGTCCCTTTCTGTCCTTCTTCTTCTCTTATCCATTACTCATCTGCATCTTTCAAAGTCTCTGCAGAAGTGTCTCCCAGCCTAAGATTATTAGCATGTCCCGTAGTACATTATTCTCGAAGGGGAGCAGGGTTTCTAGAACGGTCTGCCTGTCTCACAGTGTTCTGTAATTCATTTATGAGTCTGTCTGTTCGGTCTGGCCCTAGACCAGCCTAGAAGTTGTAGGGGTAGAGTCTGCAGTTGCCTCTTTCCCCATGATGGTTGACTCTCACACTTAGGTGCAACTCAATGGGATCTTGGTAGGCTACAGCTGGCAGAATGGAGTAAAGACCATAAGACAGGGGCTTCTCTGAGGACTGCATTATTGCTTTTTCTGGTACTGTTGGTTTCACATATGTTTTTGTATCACTGAACACCTGCCATAATGACAGGCTGGCTTCTGTTTTCTGTCTTTTCTTTCTTCTATACTTAGAGAGAATGTAAGTCAATGTCTGTTCAGTTATGTCTTCATCGAATGTCCCTTCCTTTGACCATGGCTGGGCATCTACCTTGGTACCATTGTTTACAGCACTTTTATATCTTTTTCTTGTGTTAGACGGGGACCTGGAGGGTCGGCCGAGCACAGTGATCGCACAGACAGGTAACTTCCCCCCCACAGATGGACACCACACAAAGATCAGGGTAACACCTTTTATAGGCACTTCTGGTAGTAGAGTGGTACGATACAAGGCGATCAGGACACGATGATCCTCTCAATTCTAGTCTCTAGTAAGGGAAGGGAGTAGCGGGACAGTCTTGGTACCCACGGGTACTGAGGTGTAACGGTGATAGCTCACAATCCTCGAGCTCGGTGTTCGGATGGGTCAGACCGCGGCAGCGCCGGCAGGTCCCGACGAGGTCGTAGGTGGCAACGGGCCGCGGCAGCGCCAGCAGGTCCCACGAGGATGAAGGTTACAACGGGCCGCGGCAGCGCCAGCAGGTCCCACGAGAATGCAGGTTGCAACGGGCCGCGGCAGCGCCAGCAGGTCCCACGAGGATGAAGGTTACAACGGGCCGCGGCAGCGCCAGCAGGTCCCACGAGGATGAAGGTTGCAGAGGGCCGCGGCAGCGCCAGCAGGCAGGACAAATAGTTCACAAGGCAGGGCTGTGGCAGCGCCAGCAGTCCGTCAAGGATGAGTTCGTCGCGGTGTCTCTCGACTCCAGGATACAACTGCCTTCCTGTCCTGGGGCGGCCTCAGTTATAGGTCTGGCGCCCTTTGATGTCCGGACCCTCGCTCTTGGAGGTCGGGAGGTCTGGGATGAGGGAGTCCAGACACCCAGCAGGGGGGTGGAGCCAGCGCCCGAGGAGGCTGGGGGTGCTCGGCACCTGGCGGGGGAGAGCCATCGACACTTCTTACTCCCATTGACCTGCCAAGTGGTCCGTTCACCTCCTGGGTGGAGGGTGGTGCCGGGATGTCGGGGCCTGGCCAGGCCCAGGGTTGGGGTCGGGCTGAGGCCGCGCGGCCGCGTGGTGCCGTGTCCAAGATGGCGGCTGGGCCGGGCAATGGTGCTGACGGCGGCCCGGGCCCTGTCCTGCGGGGAGGGAGCGAGCCCTTCATGTGGCCTGTCCAACATGCGTCCCCCCCAGCTGAAGGCGGGGAGAGTCACCCATCTTCTTGGGGACTTTCCTCGTCGAGGCGGAAAAAGCGGGACAGGCCATCCGCGTTGGCGTGGTCTTGGCCAGGGCGATGCTCCACAGTGAAGTCCATTCCCTGCAGGGAGATGGACCATCGCAATAGTTTGGGGTTCTCCCCCCGCATCTGCATGAGCCATTGCAGGGGCCGATGATCTGTCTGTACCCGGAAATGGGTTCCGAAGAGGTAGGGCCGGAGCTTCTTGAGGGCCCATACCACTGCGAAGGCCTCTCGCTCAATGGTGCTCCAGCGCTGTTCTCGGGGCAGTAGGCGTCTGCTGATGAAGGCCACGGGTTGGTCCACTCCTTCGGGGTTCAGTTGGGAGAGGACGGCCCCAATACCATGGTCGGAGGCATCGGTCTGCACGATGAACTCGCGGCTGTAGTCGGGGGCCTGGAGCACCGGAGCGGTGCACATGGCGGCCTTCAGCGTCTCGAAGGCCGCGTGACAGTCGGGAGTCCAGTTGACTCGTTTTGGGTTGTTCCTAGACGTGAGTTCCGTGAGGGGCCCCACAATGCTGCCATAGTCCCTCACAAACCGCCGGTAGTATCCGGTGAGCCCCAGGAAGGCTCGGACCTCTGTTTGTGTTTCGGGGGGTTGCCAGGACTGGATGGCAGCTACCTTGAGTTGGAGGGGGGCCACCAGACCGCTCCCCACTTGGTGTCCGAGGTAGGTCACGGACCCCTGGCCGATTTGGCACTTGCTGGCCTTTATGGTGAGGCCGGCCTGTTGGAGGGCCTGCAGGACCGCTCTGAGGTGGTGGAGGTGGTCTGCCCAGTGGCGGCTGTATACCGCGATGTCGTCCAGGTAGGCGGCGCTGAATTCTTCGAGGCCCGCCAATACCTGGTTCACCAGTCTTTGAAAGGTGGCTGGAGCGTTCTTCATGCCGAAGGGCATCACTCTGAAATGGAAGTGCCCGTCCGGGGTGGAGAAAGCGGAACGTTCTTGGGCCCTGGGGGTGAGGCCGATCTGCCAGTAGCCCGCTGTCAGGTCAAAGATGCTTAGGTAGCGGGCTGCCCCCAGGCGGTCGACTAGTTCATCTGCTCGGGGGATAGGGTGAGCGTCGGTTCGGGTGACCGCGTTCAGCCCCCGATAGTCGATGCAGAATCGGAGCTCCGGCGTGGTGCCCGGTGCCGCGGCCTTGGGGACCAGGACGACCGGGCTGGCCCAGGGACTGTCCGAAGGCTCGATGACCCCGAGGGCGAGCATCTTGGAGACTTCTTCTTGGATGCATGTACGTACCCGATCCGGTACTCGGTACGCCCGGTGTCGGACAGGAGGACTGTCCCCCGTGTCCACGTCGTGCAGGCACCAGGAGGTGACTCCGGGTGCGAGGGAGAACAGGTTCGCGAACGGCAGCAGGAGGGCCCGGCAATCTTGACGCTGCTCTGGGGTCAGGACCTCGGAGAGTCGGACCCCGTCCACCGAGCCATCTCTTTCCCGAGTCCTCAGTAGGTCAGGGAGGGGCTCGGAGTCTCCTTCTGTGCCACTGTCGGTCGCCATCAGCAGGCTGAGCTCTGAGCGCATGAAGTGGGGTTTGAGTCTGTTGGCGTGGAGGACCCGGAGGGGGTTCCGGGGGGACTCCAGGTCGATGAGATAGGTGACGGGACTCCTGCGCTCGATCACCTTGAAGGGCCCCGTCCATTTGTCTTGCAAGGCACACGGTTCGATGGGGGACATCACCCATACCTGCTGACCCGGTTCAAACTCGATGGAGGAGGCATGTTGGTCGTACCACTTCTTCATGTCCTCTTGACTGGCCTCCAGATTGGCTTTAGCGATCTCCCTGAATTTCCGGGTCTGATTTCGGAGGGTCAGGAGGTATTTGTAGACGTCCGGAGGGGTCTTTAGGGGGGCCATTTCCCATTCCTCCTTCACTAGGCTGAGAGGCCCGCGAACGGGGTGTCCGTACAGGAGTTCGAAGGGGCTGAAGCCGAGGGACTTCTGGGGGACTTCTCGGTAGGCGAAGAGGAGGCACGGTAGTAGCACGTCCCACTGGCGGCGTAGGGGTTCTTCCAGCCCCATGATCATTCCCTTGAGGGTGCGGTTGAACCGCTCGACCAGTCCGTTCCCCTGGGGGTGATAGGGGGTGGTGAAGCGGTAAGTGACTCCGCACTGCTGCCAGAGGGATTTCATATACTTTGAAATAAAGTTCGTACCCCTGTCGCTGACGACTTCCCGGGGGAAGCCCACTCGAGAGAAGATCCCCATCAAGGCTCGACCCACTACTGGGGCTGTTATAGTACGAAGGGGGACCGCCTCAGGATAGCGGGTGGCGTGGTCCACCAGGACCAGGATGAAGCGATGCCCCTGTGCTGTTCGGGGGTCCAGGGGCCCCACAATGTCTATTCCCACCCTTTCGAACAGGGTGGTCACCACGGGGAATGGTTGTAGGGGTGCCTTGAGTTTGCGGCCGCTCTTCCCGCTGGCCTGGCAGGTCGGGCAGGACCGGCAATGGTTGGAGACGTCATTTCTCATTTTGGGCCAAAAAAGTGAGTCACCAGGCGGTGGTAGGTCTTGTCTTGGCCCAGGTGCCCGGCCAGGGGGACATCATGGGCTAGGTTCAACAGGAAGTCTCGGAAGTGGAGGGGCACCACCAGCACTCGTCCGGCCCCCAGTTCTGCGATTTTCTGCTCGCTGTACAAGAGATCATTGTCCCAATAAACCCAGTGGGCCCCGGTGGTGTCTCCTTGGCTCTGGGCGAGCGCTTGCTGTCGCAATCCCTCGAGGGAGGGGCAGGTCTTTTGCTCCTGCCGGAATTGTTCCTGGGTGGGCCCCCCTTCTTGACGCCACTGAGCCAGGTCGGGAAGCTCGGGGGGCTGTGTGGACCCCTCTGTGGTGGGGTCCGGGTGGTCGGTCTGGAGGAAGTCTTCTTCTGGAGTGATCGAGGGCGGAGGTGCTGCCCATTCTGGTTCTTCTGGTCTAGGGACGGGGCGGGTGGCCATGGACCGGGTGGTTACGCACGCCCAGTCCGGGAGACCCAACATCCCCAGATGCTCTC
Organism: Lissotriton helveticus; assembly: GCF_964261635.1. NCBI lineage: Eukaryota > Metazoa > Chordata > Amphibia > Caudata > Salamandridae > Lissotriton > Lissotriton helveticus. Next base: position 827,383,364 of record NC_136070.1, read on the forward strand.
TTCTTTCCACAGCGGCCCACGGGGAGCTCTCGAGATCGTTCCCCAGGAGGCAGTCCACGGGGGCATCGTCGCGGACAGTTACTTTCAGCATGCCGGACACTCCTCCCCATTCGAAGGGGACGCAGGCCATCCGACACAGGCTCTCCGAGTTATCTGCCGATCGGACGGGGCAAAGTAGGTTTGGTAGGATTTGTTCTGGGGTCACCAGGTGACAACGGACGGCCGTCACACTGGCCCCGGTGTCACGCAGGGCCTCGGCCTTGCGCCCATTGATGCTCACCCATTGGCTGTACTTCCGAGTGTTGGCGGGCAGGGGAGTCCGCGGGACAATGTCTCTTCCTCCCAGGCATGCCAGGGTCATGGCGGCGGGTTCCCACTCGCACTGCTCCGACTCATAGGTCTCCGTGTCTTCGGAGACTTGTTCTTCTCCCAGGGCGGCGGCCGCCATCTGGCGGGGCCCGGGGACCTGGTTCTTCGGGCAGGTCGGGTCACTGGCATAGTGGCCGACTCGCTGGCATCGATGACACGTCACGTTAGCTCGGAACCCCGGGCGCATCGGGGGGTTTCCCCGGCCTGCTGGGGCCGGGGTGGCGTTAGTGGGCGCGGCCGGGACGGCGTCTCGGCCCCGGCCCGGGCCTCCTCCTCCTCCTCCTCGGGGACGGTGATGACCTTGGTTGGTTCTGTTCTGCTCATTCGGCCCACTCCGGGCCACTCGGGTGCTCTCCCACCGGTCAGCCTCGGTGGCGAGCTGCCGGGGTTCAGTCAATTTACTGTCGAGGAGGTGCTGCCTGAGCTCGACGAAGCAGTTGTTGGAGAGGTGCTCCCACACAATGAGATTGAAGAGTTGTTCGTAAGTGGTTACGTTGTTACCCTTGATCCACCCCTCGAAGGCTCGGCTGAAATAGTTCACGTATTCCAACCACGTCGTACCTGGGATCCGGGTGCAGTTGCGGAACCTCTGGCGATACATTTCGGGTGTAAGCCCATATCGACTGAGGAGGGCGGCCTTCATGTGGTCATAGGACGTCATTTGATGGTCCGGAAGCTGCAGCAGGGCATCACGACCCTCGTTGATGAATCTCCCCCATAGACCGGCTCCCCAGTCACTTCGAGCGACCCGGTGGGCGGTCATGGCAATCTCATAGGCCTTGAACCACTGCTGTATGTCGTCGTTCCGGTGATATTCTCGGACCACATCCTTGGGGATGTGGACCTTCTGCTCGGTAGGGCCCGGGGAGTGCGGTTGCTCGGGCACCCCTAGGTTTTTGTTCAGTTTGCGTATTTCTATCTCCGCTAGTTTGCACTCGTGCTCGTATGCCAGTCTTTTTTCTTCGAGGTCTCTCTGTCTCTGTTTTTCCTCTCGCTCTTCTCTGAGCCGTAAGTGTTCTAAGTTTATCTTTTGTTCCGCCAGTTTCAATTCTCCGTCTAATCTGAGTCGTGCCAAGTCTAACTCGTGTAATCTATTTTTTTCCCGCTCTTGGATCTCTTCACGGGAAGGGCCTGTTCTCCGTTCTTCCGTCCGGGTGGTGTTGACTTCCGGGGCTGCGGGGTCCCGGGGGGTTGCGGTATTTGTCTCTGTCCATGCCTCTAGGGCGTTTTTGAAGTCTTCTTTTGTGCTTAGCCCGGTGGTAGCAATGCCTAAGTCCATGCAAAATTGTTTGAGCTCTCGGTGGTTGTATTCTTCCAGCTTTTCCATCTGAAACTTCTCCGCCGATCCGCTCTCTTTGGTCGTCATTGTGGTTTTAGTCGTAGGGTGAGTTACTGTCTGTACGGTACGCGTTGGTTCGGATCGCGCCGCTAGCCACCAATGTTAGACGGGGACCTGGAGGGTCGGCCGAGCACAGTGATCGCACAGACAGGTAACTTCCCCCCCACAGATGGACACCACACAAAGATCAGGGTAACACCTTTTATAGGCACTTCTGGTAGTAGAGTGGTACGATACAAGGCGATCAGGACACGATGATCCTCTCAATTCTAGTCTCTAGTAAGGGAAGGGGGTAGCGGGACAGTCTTGGTACCCACGGGTACTGAGGTGTAACGGTGATAGCTCACAATCCTCGAGCTCGGTGTTCGGATGGGTCAGACCGCGGCAGCGCCGGCAGGTCCCGACGAGGTCGTAGGTGGCAACGGGCCGCGGCAGCGCCAGCAGGTCCCACGAGGATGAAGGTTACAACGGGCCGCGGCAGCGCCAGCAGGTCCCACGAGAATGCAGGTTGCAACGGGCCGCGGCAGCGCCAGCAGGTCCCACGAGGATGAAGGTTACAACGGGCCGCGGCAGCGCCAGCAGGTCCCACGAGGATGAAGGTTGCAGAGGGCCGCGGCAGCGCCAGCAGGCAGGACAAATAGTTCACAAGGCAGGGCTGTGGCAGCGCCAGCAGTCCGTCAAGGATGAGTTCATCGCGGTGTCTCTCGACTCCAGAATACAACTGCCTTCCTGTCCTGGGGCGGCCTCAGTTATAGGTCTGGCGCCCTTTGATGTCCGGACCCTCGCTCTTGGAGGTCGGGAGGTCTGGGATGAGGGAGTCCAGACACCCAGCAGGGGGGTGGAGCCAGCGCCCGAGGAGGCTGGGGGTGCTCGGCACCTGGCGGGGGAGAGCCATCGACACTTCTTACTCCCATTGACCTGCCAAGTGGTCCGTTCACCTCCTGGGTGGAGGGTGGTGCCGGGATGTCGGGGCCCGGCCAGGCCCAGGGTTGGGGTCGGGCTGAGGCCGCGCGGCCGCGTGGTGCCGTGTCCAAGATGGCGGCTGGGCCGGGCAATGGTGCTGGCGGCGGCCCGGGCCCTGTCCTGCGGGGAGGGAGCGAGCCCTTCATGTGGCCTGTCCAACATCTTGTCTGAAGGGAAAGCTTTTATCATGTGTTCCAGACGGGTCTCCATGATCTCCTGAGGATATGTGCATTTCCTAAGTGTAAAAGAAGTGTCACTTCTAATCCCTTGTTAGTTTGCCCACTGTCTTATGCCCCTTTTGGACCTGTCTCCTTTACTAATATATTTGTCTTTAATGAGTTCATGGAGGGCTATCTTTTTGTAACTAGTGTGCTTTTTATGTTTGCAGCTATGGGTCTGGCCGTACTCAGGGTAACGTCAATTGACACCAGCCATCCGGCTGTCCCGTAACTAATCGCCAGACTCTTTAACTGATGCCTCGAACTTGGTCATCCTTTCTTAAATACGCCTTAGAGGTAGCTTCAATCTGGGAATTTGGGAACCGGTGTCTGACTTATTCAAAGTAAGGTCTGCCGGCACAGATCAAATGACCGTCTTTTTCTCGTCATACTTCGCACACTTGTTACCCAGTCCCGTCTCACTATTTCTACACTAGCCCTCCAGATATCTAACCAGGCTATCTGTGGCAACTCTCTGAAAGAATGTCATTTCCAGGAGTTTCCTTCTGGATAATGCACTACTGCCTGTTATTCTTCTATTTCAAAGGGGAATTCACACTAGCTGGTCTTCTGGTGTGTACCAGGAATCACCACATTTAATTTTGCTACCATATCATTGCACCCTGACAAAAAAAACATGCATGAATTTCCATACTATGATTGCCAGGGAATAAAGCTATTAAAATGTTAGGGTTCGAAGTCTGATCTCTCCTCCCCCCTTTTGACGGCATCCTAAAATCCTTACCACCCTTTTTTGAATTGGCAGAGTTTAGTGTAACAATCAGTGTCTGCTCACCTGATATATGTGAGCAGTAAGTAATATATTCAATTTGAAGCAGGTAACAAATCTCCTGGCCATAGTCTGGGAAAATTGAGATGAATTACTGGCTGGCTCTACCAAATGTTACCGGACGAATTAAAAAGATGACACGACTTCTGTTGGCAATATAGTATAGAGTTTATAAAACGTTGGTGGAAAGTCAGTCAGCTCTGTGGAACTGGAAACTGAACATAAAACTTAGAATGTAGCAGGCAGTTTCTTATGTACTTTTTTTCAGCCACAAATATGTCATACATTAATTGGCATATCAATTCACCATTTTGCTCAAGTAAATTATTATCATTTAAATGTCAGAAAAAAAGCTATGGTGTCTGCAAAAATATCTAAATACACGTTTATGGAATGTGATTCAAGGGCACATGCTATTGCTACATTTCATGTCACTGCTGCTTGACCGGTGTCCTTGGCTGGTCTTGTGCTTTGAAGCCTGGCAATGCTCTACTCCCAACGCGTCTACTGTTTTGTAACATAGACACCTGCTTCTCTTGTTCTTTTGTATCAACTCCTACCTATATATTTTCTCAGAGATGTGTTGTTGCACTATGAGACTGTGATGTACACTGTAACTTTCCATTCTGCTGTGTTTACTTGATTATATTTCTCTATTCTACTAAAACTTGTGTCTGCTTCCCTCCATTAGGTCCTAACTCAATTTTTGCTCTTTATTCCGCTATTGTAGACCGCTTAGGCCTGATTTTTTCCCTCAACGCCTACATCTGTACACGTCTTTCTGCTGATGCTTGCATTGGCATGAGTTGGCCTTTGTAGTGTCAAACCCTTGTGCTACGCTGGGCCTTCACTATATGGGACGGTGGCAGCTGTCATGACTGGGCCTGGAAATAAACAGTGAGATCACACACAAGGTTTCTAGTTCAGGGCATGCTACTTGACTGACTCCTCAGCTCTGCCCTCATGTATTTATACCATTCCCTCTATATCAGGGGATACCATTCCAAACTCGGCATGCACACGGGGGCATTCTCTTCAACCACCCCACCAGCATAGTGAGGTGGTACATTACATTACTCCCCACCTACAATTATATTCATAACACAAATGAACTTACAATTCAACAGACCAAATTATGATACCAAAGTTACCCAGCTGCCGGCGTCAATCCTCTGGCAGCTTGAAGTTACACCTGGAAGCCGGCAAGCCTCAATGATGGTGATGGGTTACTTCTTAGGCAATACCTGAAGCAGTTGTTATGATCAGACACACTCGAAGAGCAGATTCTAGTTTCTCTGCTTGCAGGTGAGTCATGCTGGGCGGGACTCCGTCATCTGCTCCGCTTCACTGCTTTGGGCACCATCTAATGAGACATCTAGTCAAGGTGACGAAGGAGATAGTTCCAAGTTTTCATCACCCCTGTCTGGGATAAAATATTCTTCACAGGACCCTTGGTCCTCTCTCCAGACTCTCTTCAAACAAGCATTGGCATAGCCAGTAGGTCTCGCTTTTGGGACCTTATAAGTATTTAGTTATGCAGCACAATATCCTTGGTGCAACATCATCAACCGTTGCATGGCTAAACACTTATAAGGTCCCAAAGGGTGAGACCTATTGGCTATGCCAATGCTTGTTAAAGATAAACTTTTAATTGGATATGGTGATCGTAGCCCAGAAAATATGCTTCTAAGTACTCCCTGGTTTGGTGGATTGTCACTTACACCCTCAATGCCAACTTTGCTTTAGGCATTCCTGCCATCTCTGGAAATTTCTTCCGCTTGGTTAGGACAAAGGAAACGACTATTTCAAGTGCCTTTACGTGACCGGGTCAGGACACCAGTAATGATGCTTATAAAAGGTTGAAAGAGGACCCTCCAACTCTGTGCCTCTTGAGTTAGCCAACTAACTCCAATAGAACCCCATCTCCCATGAGTCAGCCAAGAACCGTTGTGCCCTGATGTTTCAAAAAGCTCTTTTAAGCTCCAGATTTGATACCAAGTTTCCTCCAAGCAGACTCAAGAATACATTTGGCCAGGCCTTTGATGGATGTTTCAGCTGCATCACCAAAGAACATTTGTGCTTGGATATCATAACCGCAGAATAAATGACATGGGCTAGAATGCCATTTGGAGCACATCACTTACCATAGTAATCCATGTACTCTTTGTCGTTCAGCCCCTTTCAATACTGATGCCTGTCCATTTTTTTTTTGCTTTTAATGTTAAAAGTAAAGCGCGGGTTCCGCGATTATCGCAAAAGTAAAGAAACAGATGTTGGCACACTCTTGTAGGATTCGTGCCCTTTATAAATCCTTTTTCATTGCTTCTCCTGCCAATTAAAAAAAATAGTAGTCGGTGGGAGATGTGCTGAGATTTGGCTGAGAGAGTTGTGCCCCTATCCTCACCAAATCTGCCATCCTAAAAGAAAAGCTTTCTGAGGCTGCCGTGGATGTCCTGGGGTGATTTTAAAATGCATAATGGACATTGGTAGCTCCGAAGAAATGCTGGAAACCAACTCGGTGCAGGGATTTCCAGCTAGACTTCCTTCACACTGCGATATTGGCACTTCACAGGGTGATCGTGTGACGGGAGCCTATATTGTATGGATCACGGTGTCACAGGGTCATTTGGAAGATCTGTTTCTTGAAATAGGTTTGACATTGTTTTATTATTCATCATGGATGAGCAGGCCTCCAACCCTACAAACACACAAACTCACACCTTTTTTAAAATATCTGTATTGCATGTTGTTTTAAGGTTGCTACAGTCGAAAAAGGGAACATATGTAGCACACATTTACCACACATTGTGGGAGCGGAAGGAAGTCATAAACAGCACAGTCATATGCGGCAAATCAGCCACCAAAAAAGAATACAGGGGAAAAACATTCCTTTCCGCCCAGTAGAACCACACATTCTGGTGGGCCAAAGTGCCTATTTGGCAAAACAGAAAGCACTTGCCATTTATGGGTCAAGAGTATGGTCTCTATAATCATACATCGCCGCTCTACACTAGTTACAAGTGTATACATATTTGAACTTGAATTGAATCATCCAATCATGCCCGTGTGTGTGAGTGTGCATGGGACCGGGCTACAATTGAATAGTGTAGCAGTCTTAACGAATATAGGAATACTCACAACCATGTCTCTCAACAAATACTGAATCCATCCCCTGCGCAGCATCAAGGATACTTCGGATACAGGCCCATTGTTTACCCATCCAGCATACCAACCAAAGTGAGGGGTCTGGCTCTAATGATCAAGCAGGTGGGGGCCCTCTAGGTGATCAAGGGGGGTGGTCGTCTGCCCCGTCTCAAGTTTTTCTAGGTGTGTGTTCCAGCATTTTAGCAGGTCCAGTCCATCCTCTCTTGTAGACAATTGTTTGTGTACCAGTAGCTCGGCAGTTGCCCAGCAGGGTGCTGCTGCTGACTTCCAGGCCATAATGATACAGCCTTTAGCTAAAAGAAGTGCTAAATTCTGAAATTGCAGCAGTCCTTTGTTTTTTTTGGGTTATATGCCCTATATCAAGCAAGTATCTGAGAAGATCCAATGGGAACAAGGTAGTTGTCACCGTAGCTATCACCAGTGACACCTGCTCCTAAGAGAAATGGATCAGGGCACAGAAGCACATTGTGTGAGGGAAGTCAGTATCAGTTGAACTACACCACGGACATGTAGTAGATGTACCGGGAAACATCTTGCTAATCCTGGGTGTGATAAGATATGCCCAGCATAGGAAGTACAATTGTATAGGGCGAAACCGTTTATTTCATGTGACTGATTGCAAGCATCGCGGCACCGGCACTTTACTTTTAATGTTAAAAGTAAAGCGAGGGTGCCGCGATTATAGTAAAAGTAAAGAAATAGATGTTTTTTTCTATTTCTTTACTTTTGCTATAATCGCGGCACCCGCGCTTTACTTTTAATGTTAAAAGTAAAGCCTGGGTGCCGCGATTATAGCAAAAGTAAAGAAATAGATGTTTTTTTCTATTTCTATACTTGTGCTATAATCGCGGCACCCGCGATTTACTTTTAACATTAAAAGTAAAACTGGCTCACTGAGAACATCAAAGCGGCCACGAAAGGGAAAGTGATCGCGATCAAGCGTGTCGAGCAATGCGCTTAATGAGCATGATGGGGAAAGCCATATGGCGCCTCTGCTCGTAAGCGCACGCCCGCGCACATGCACACAAGCTGTAGGCCGGCCATGGTAGCATTTTTTTTTGCCCTTACTAAAAGTCTTGCCAGACCAGCGCATGCGCTCGGTAAGGCGAGACCTAAAAAGGAAACTTTTTATGTGATCTCTTCATCTTCTTGGTAGGCTGTAACCATCGTGCCTTTGCGATATACCACTGTCCATGGACGTTACTCAAACGACAAATAGAACTTGCTACCAGGGTAGTGGTCTTTTAGATAGACAGTCACCTTGTAAGATTTCGAACCGACAAGCTCTCCGACAAGCACTGGACCTGTCGGTGGTGGCCTTTCTCTTGGTGAATACTTCAACATAGTCTATGGGTTCAGGAACCCAGGTGGGGTAATGAGGGATGGTGTCGGCAACAATACGCCCCATGCATGCGTAACCCGGTGTAAACCTGTAGGAATCTGTAAATGGCTTTGTCTATTGGTTGATGATCCATGTGTGCTATGCAGAATATTTTGTTGAGTTAAACATAAACTGCTCCACTTCTCTGTTGTCCTGAGGCCACCTCGGGGTCACTTTGTAATGAAGGATAACCCATGATCTCAGATAGTTTGTAAATTCTTGGCCATGAAACGGCAGTCCATTGTCAGTTTTTATAAGCTACAAGATTCTGTGTTTGGCAATAACCTGCGCTAATCTGGTAATGACTTCCATCGCAGTCTGTGAGTTTACTATCTCCACTTCCAGGTATTTGGTATGTTCTTCAATGATGACCAGAGAATGTAATCCGTCAGATAGATGGCGGAAATCCAGACTTGCCTGTTCCCAGGGGATTTCAGGGCCTTTCTCCGTGACGACTGGAGGGGGTTGCTCTGGGGCTCCTGCCCCTTGACACCAGTGGTACGACTTGACAGCATATTCCACAATTTTCTACATCCCTAGTAACCAGACCTTAGCCCTGAGCCTACTTTTAGTTTTGACCATGCCTTGATGGCCATGGTGTGCCAGGTGCACTACCTGAGAAGTGAGGCTTAATGGTATTACCAGTCGTGGTCCTCGGAGCAGGCATCCTCGGCTTTCAGTGGACAGTTCATGACAGACATGGAGTAAAGAGTCAAACACCTCCAGTTTTTTTCAAGACCAATGCTTCTTTAAGCTGCTCCAGTCATTGGAAAGAACAGCTGCAATTACCACTTGTAGGCATTCATCTTCCAATGTGGCGTTTATCAGAGTATTCAAAGTCAGTGGAAGTGAGCGGGACTGTTCAACGACATACCTCACATACAAGTCTGTCGCCTCAGCTTCCTGTGCTTCTTCTGAGGTGTCAGCACTGGTATGGCAGGAAAGGTAGTCTGCAGGGTTTGAGGAGCCTGGCTCGTATTCTACCTGAATCATATTCCTGTACCTGTAACAGCCATTTTTCGATACGAGGTGGTGGCTTTGATGCTGATCCTCTGAATAAATGCAAGAGTGGTTTATGGTCTGTGGAGACAACGAAGTGGTGTCCATACATATATATATGTAAATGTTGACAGGCCCAATGTATTGCAATAGCCTCACACTCAATTTGTGAGTAATGTTTCTATTAGGGACCGACTGGCCTAGGCCACTGGGGTACAGCTGTTGAGCTTTTGTTTTTACATCAGTACAGCTTCAAGGCCATGAGGACTCGCATACACGGCCAAGTTGGTGGCCCTCCTGGGATCAAAATAGTGCAGGGTGGTATCTTGTTGTTGGTTGAAAGCTTTTATTCGATATGCAAGATATCTTGAAAGCATACATACACATGAGACATGTTTATAAAACAATGCAATGTACGTTAGACATTTAAATGTTAAGACAGATAAAAGTGGAAATAATCCATGATAAGTTAGCTAAAAAATGAATTAAATTGAAACTGAGAGTCTCTTGCAACGGATTAATCATGAATGTTTTAAAAACTTGGCAACACCACAAACTATTAGAGGGGCGGAATCAGTCATTAAAATCCGTAGTGCGACCAAATGCCTACGTGTTCCCAGGCGTTTGAAAAGGGGTTTGAGCCAATGTCTCCTGGGTTTAATATAGTCTGGGCACTCAAAGAGTATATGTGCTACAGATTCTGGCCTAGATGGGCAGAGTACACAGAAGGACGTTCGGTGTGCTCCCTTCCATTTTGATACAAAGGTCCCAATCGGAAGGGTGCCTACCCTAAATTTGTAGTACAGGGACCTGTCAACTGGCAGGGAGATTAGGTTGAGAAAGGGTTCAAAAACAGCCACATCCTTTAGTTCCAAAAAAGATGTAGTCAAATTGCAATGGTGATGGTTCCTGATGAGGTTGCCAGAAACCCACTCCCAATATAACTTTTTGAAGTCAGCCTTTGGTGGAGCAGATTTTGAGATCCAACAGTCCCCCAAGCCCAACTCTCCCAAAAGACTTTTTATGTCCCTTAGCCACTTGATCTTGGCCCAACCTCCCATGTCCATTATCTCTGCCAGGCCGTCAGCATAAGACTTCAGCTCCGGAACCCTCCAAATGCGGGACCAAAGAAGCAGTGGGCGGAGGCGAGCCTGATCTTTAATACTCTTGCAGCCAACGTCCAGGAGCACCGGGACTGTCGGGGTGCTTAAGGGGAGGGCTAGGAGATCCTTCAAGAGTTTGTTCTCGGCCTTAGTGAGAGAGTCCATATTGCAATGACCCCATAACTCTGACCCATGACCTCCATACAATGCTGATGTTACGCCTCTCGCCTTATAGATCTCAATTGCAGGGCTCACCGCTTGTCTCGGAGATGCTCGAAATTCTCTGAGCAAAGCACCTCCTACCTTTTTATGGTTGAGAACCATCTTATCAATGTGGGCGGACCAGTTCATATTGTCAGTAATACGTAGCCCTAGGTAGTCGAATTCTGAGACTTTCTCCAAGGGGGCAGAGTTCAAGACAGGCGGCTTTCCTAATTTCCTTGGGGGGTGCAAAATCAAATATTTAGTTTTTGCCACGTTTATAACCAAACCCCTGGATACACAGAAGTCCTGGAAGCGGGTCAATAGCTTCGGTAGGCCCTGGGGAGTTTTTGAAATAAGCAGAGTATCGTCTGCGAAGAGCAGAGTGGGGATCCTTACTCCTCCCAGACAGGATGCGTCCGCTGGTTCTTGCTGGAGATGCTCAACCACACCGTTTACGTATAGCGAAAAGAGTGTGGGAGCTAACACGCAACCCTGTCTGACTCCCCGACAGACCGGTATCCTGTCCGTTGTTTCCCCATTTTGCCCCCATCGGACCTGGGCATAATTACTGGTGTGGAGTTTGATGACTAGGGATAGAATATAGGGGGGCTGTCCCAGTCCCTGAAGCACCCTCCAGAGTTCCTCCCTAGGAACCAGGTCAAAAGCAGTCTTCAGGTCAATGAAGGCCAAGTAAAGACTGCCCTTGCCTAGTTCCACAATTTTCCAATTTAGGAGTGCTAATCTGAAAACCTGCTCGATGGTCCCCGTTCCTGAGCGGAACCCAGCCTGAAAGTCAGATAGCACTCTATTTTCTTCCACCCAGTTAAGAATCCTGCCCAGAATTACCTTTCCTGACACTTTTTGGGTAGAATCGATTAGGCTTATTGGCCTATAGTTCCCTGGGCTGTTCCTACAGCCCTTTTTGTAAATGGGGACGACCATGAATCTGGTACAGGACCACCCTTTAAGATGTCATTTAAAAGGGCAGCGATTACAATGCCCCAGTCAGATGGGTAAGCACGTAGGAGGTCGCCCGGAAGACCATCCGGTCCTGGAGCTTTCCGTGGTGCCACCCATTTTATGACATCCTCGACCTCCCTACCTGTAAACAGATCTAAAGTAACGTCTCCTAGCAAGGCCGGGGCAGGGGCAGGCTCATTTAGGGGGCCATCTACAGGAGCATATAGGGATCCAAAGTGTTTCGACCAACTCTGAGGAGGAATATTACAGGTCCTCAAAGTATCGTCGGGTCTGTTGCGGGCACCCACCAGTTTCCAAAACCCTCTAGCATCCTTGCGTTTACTGGCAGCTAGTAGGTCAGCCCAAAATTTTTCCTCCCAGTCCTTCTTCGCAATTTGGAGGGACCTGGAGTAAGCCTTCCTAGCCTCTCTGATCTTAATTTGAGATTTAGATTTAACTGCTGCTACCAGTCTGGTCTTGGTTTCTCTACATGTGTGGGTGTACCATCCCTTGAAAACTCCCTGTCTTCCTTTTGTCGCTCGTCTATTTGGGGGAGCAGTGAACATTTTGATTAGGGCCTCATTGAGCTCACTAAAGACTCCACACGCCATTCCCAATCTTCCCTCAGAGTTCCCTAAGCTAAGTTGTGCTTGGGCTAACCGGTGCGTTATGGCCGCAACCTTTTCCTCTGAGAGAATCAATTTAGACCACTTTAATTTCCTCCCGCACAAAGCTACTTGTGACTCGCACAGTTCCACTACTGGTGGGGGTGCCAAGCTTCCCCTATCAACTACCCACCAATGATCTAAAGTGAGGGAAAGTGAGTTGTGATCGCTCTCTATTGAGGGGACCACAGTCATGTCCTTCACCGAATTCCACAAACACACATCAAGCAAGATATAATCAATTCTTGATGTGTGGTTGGGCCTGTTGTATGTGTGTACCCACCCTTATCCGACTCTGTCCTCCCATTTAGAGCCCTCAAATTAAACTCCAAGCTGAGGGTGTACACCTGCAGGGCCACCTCGGTCCACCTCTTAATGGGGGCTATTTCAAGAGCAGGGATTCCCCTCCTAGCGTCCTCCTCGTCCTGGTCCAGGGAAACATCCGAGAATAAGGGCTCGAATGTGCAGTTAATATCACCGGCAACCAGGGTACAAGCCTTATATGGAGTTGATCTCAAGAGATCATCCAATAGGGCAATTGTAGGGGACCGCCTTCCCCCCCTAGTGCCACGTGCATAAATGTTAAAGATGTTCAAAATGGCTCGACCCCTGGAGCCCTTCAAGATGATGTTTAGGATGTCCGGGCTACCAATCTGATGCTCCCTCATCCTACAATTCAATGCGGCAGCCACCCAGATAAGGAGGCCACCAGATGGGCGTCCCCTCCCTGATTCTGAGCGAACTGCTGGGATAAAGAAGGTGGAGTATCCCGCCTTATGAATAGGATCCATGCTCCATGTCTCCTGAAAAATGCATATGGAGTGCTTGTCCACAAATGCATTCCAGTCAGGTAGTGTCAATTTCCCTGAAATTCCGGCGACGTTCCAGCTGAGAACCAGGGTGGTATCTGATAATAAAGCTTCTTTGGTCCGCTGGAAAGCTGTCTCTTGTTTGTGTCTCTTGTTTGGGTCACCATTACCATGGTGTGGTTGTTTTAGTCAGTTCCAGAAGACGTTGTGTAAGCCTAGTGAGATCTGGGAGGAATTTCCCACAGAAATTCACAATGCAGGGAAAATGTCTCCCCTCCGAGATGTTGTGGGGTGCCGGAGCTTCTTGCACATCCTGCACCTTTTCAGGATCTGTGACGACTCTATGCCCGGAGAAGGTGTAACCAAAGAAACTGATTTTCTGTTTTAGAAACTGACATTCTTGGTTTAGGGTGCGCAATGTGTCCTCAACCCTCTACAACGCTCCAGAAAGGTGGTCATGGTGTTCCTTCAATGACTTGGCCAAGGCAAGGATGTCATTGATTACGTTGGGCCACTGAGCAGCTTCCATATGGTATTTTGAGACACTTCTGCCAAACTGGAGATACTGAAACTGAGGCAGCGGTATCAGTGTAACCCCACATGTGTGGAGAAGGTGGTAATATACCGGGAGTCGGGTGAAGCGGTAGTTGATGATACCCAGACCTGATATCCACCTTTGAGAACCATTTGGCACGGCTGAATTTGCCTCATATGTCATCTATTGTGGGGGCCAGTGCCTCTCCTGCTTAATAGCAACATTGGGAAGCCTCATGTCCACTCATATGCAAACTTGTTCTGGTTGTTTAGGCTTCTTGGTGACCACAATCAGGGGGACCCATGAAGTGGGTTCAGTGACATTTTCAATAATGCCTGCCCTTTCGAGCTTCTCTAGCTCCTCTTCCACTGTCGGTCTCAGGTGTAATGCAATGCGGCGATGTTGTAGGGCTCCCGGTTGGATAGCTGTGTCTAAATGGAGCTTGACTTCTTTGCTCTTTAGGCAGTCCGTTCCAGTGAAGATGGTGTGGAACTCTTCTAGTATTGTCGAAAGCTCCTCTTCCTGTACTTCCAGCACAAAAGAGATCAGCCTCAGTCCTCCGAGGTTGCACCACTCACCAGCAGACAGTGTCCCTCTTCTGCTACATAGACTGTTGTGTCCGTGCTGTTTCCATGGTAGGACACTAGGGACCTGAAACAGGCCGTGAGCGGAATAGATGATTTCTGACCACAGGCAAAAACTTTAATTCTTGCTTGGTAAAGGGGTATTTTTAGGGTTCAGGGTCAGTTTGGGGTTTTTGGGTAAAGGGGTATTTTTAGGGTTCAGGGTCAGTTTTGGGTTTTTGGGTAAAGGGGTATTTTTAGGGTTCAGGGTCAGTTTTGGGTTTTTGGGTAAAAGGGTATTTTTAGGGTTCAGGGCTAAGTTTGGGTTTTTGGGTAAAGGGGTATTTTTAGGGTTCAGGGTCAGTTTTGGGTTTTTGGGTAAAGGGGTATTTTTAGGGTTCAGGGTCAGTTTTGGGTTTTTGGGTAAAGGGGTATTTTTAGGGTTCAGGGTCAGTTTTGGGTTTTTGGGTAAAAGGGTATTTTTAGGGTTCAGGGCTAAGTTTGGGTTTTTGGGTAAAGGGGTATTTTTAGGGTTCTGTCTTTTCTTTCTTCTATACTTAGAGAGAATGTAAGTCAATGTCTGTTCAGTTATGTCTTCATCGAATGTCCCTTCCTTTGACCATGGCTGGGCATCTACCTTGGTACCATTGTTTACAGCACTTTTATATCTTTTTCTTGTCTGAAGGGAAAGCTTTTATCATGTGCTCCAGACGGGTCTCCATGATCTCCTGAGGATATGTGCATTTCCTAAGTGTAATAGAAGTGTCACTTCTAATCCCTTGTTAGTTTGCCCACTGTCTTATGCCCCTTTTGGACCTGTCTCCTTTACTAATATATTTGTCTTTTATGAGTTCATGGAGGGCTATCTTTTTGTAACTAGTGTGCTTTTTATGTTTGCAGCTATGGGTCTGGCCGTACTCAGGGTAACGTCAATTGACACCAGCCATCCGGCTGTCCCGTAACTAATCGCCAGACTCTTTAACTGATGCCTCGAACTTGGTCATCCTTTCTTAAATACGCCTTAGAGGTAGCTTCAATCTGGGAATTTGGGAACCGGTGTCTGACTTATTCAAAGTAAGGTCTGCCGGCACAGATCAAATGACCGTCTTTTTCTCGTCATACTTCGCACACTTGTTACCCAGTCCCGTCTCACTATTTCTACACTAGCCCTCCAGATATCTAACCAGGCTATCTGTGGCAACTCTCTGAAAGAATGTCATTTCCAGGAGTTTCCTTCTGGATAATGCACTACTGCCTGTTATTCTTCTATTTCAAAGGGGAATTCACACTAGCTGGTCTTCTGGTGTGTACCAGGAATCACCACATTTAATTTTGCTACCATATCATTGCACCCTGACAAAAAAAACATGCATGAATTTCCATACTATGATTGCCAAGGAATAAAGCTATTAAAATGTTAGGGTTCGAAGTCTGATCTCTCCTCCCCCCTTTTGACGGCATCCTAAAATCCTTACCACCCTTTTTTGAATTGGCAGAGTTTAGTGTAACAATCAGTGTCTGCTCACCTGATATATGTGAGCAGTAAGTAATATATTCAATTTGAAGCAGGTAACAAATCCCCTGGCCATAGTCTGGGAAAATTGAGATGAATTACTGGCTGGCTCTACCAAATGTTACCGGACGAATTAAAAAGATGACACGACTTCTGTTGGCAATATAGTATAGAGTTTATAAAACGTTGGTGGAAAGTCAGTCAGCTCAGTGGAACTGGAAACTGAACATAAAACTTAGAATGTAGCAGGCAGTTTCTTATGTACTTTTTTTCAGCCACAAATATTTCATACATTAATTGGCATATCAAATCACCATTTTGCTCAAGTAAATTATCATCATTTTAAATTTCAGCAAAAAGCTATGGTGTCTGCAAAAATATCTAAATACACGTTTATGGAATGTGATTCAAGGGCACATGCTATTGCTACATTTCATGCCACTGCTGCTTGACCGGTGTCCTTGGCTGGTCTTGTGCTTTGAAGCCTGGCAATGCTCTACTCCCAACCCGTCTACTGTTTTGTAACATAGACACCTGCTTCTCTTGTTCTTTTGTATCAACTCCTACCTATATATTTTCTCAGAGATGTGTTGTTGCACTATGAGACTGTGATGTACACTGTAACTTTCCATTCTGCTGTGCTTACTTAATTATATTTCTCTATTCTACTAAAACTTGTGTCTGCGTCCCTCCATTTGGTCCTAACTCAATTTTTGCTCTTTATTCTGCTATTGTAGACCGCTTAGGCCTGATTTTTTCCCTCAACGCCTACATCTGTACGCGTCTTTCTGCTGATGCTTGCATTGGCATGAGCAGGCCTTTGTAGTGACAAACCCCTGTGCTACGCAGGGCCTTCACTATATGGGACGGTGGCAGCTGTCATGACTGGGCCTAGAAATAAACAGTGAGATCACACACAAGGTTTCTAGTTCAGGGCATGCTACTTGACTGACTCCTCAGCTCTGCCCTCATGTATTTATACCATTCCCTCTATATCAGGGGGTACCATTCCAAACTCGGCATGCACACGGGGGCATTCTCTTCAACCACCCCGCCAACATAGTGAGGTGGTACATTACATTACTTCCCACCTACAATTATAATCATAACACAAATGAACTTACAATTCAACAGACCAAATTATGATACCAAAGTTACCCAGCTGCCGGCATTAATCCTCTGGCAGCTTGAAATTACACCAGGAAGCCAGCCAGCCTCAATGATGGTGATGGGTTACTTCTTAGGCGATACCTGGAGCAGTTGTTATGACCAGACACACTCGAAGAGCAGATTCTAGTTTCTCTGCTTGCAGGTGAGTCATGCTGGGCGGGACTCAGTCATCTGCTCGCTTTACTGCTTTGGGCACCGTCTAATGAGACATCTAGTCAAGGTGACGAAGGAGATAGTTCCAAGTTTTCATCACCCCTGTCTGGGATAAAAGATTCTTCACAGGACCCTTGGTCCTCTCTCCAGACTCTCTTCAAACAAGCATTGGCATAGCCAATAGGTCTCGCTTTTGGGACCTTATACTTATAAGTTATGCAGCACAATATCCTTGGTGCAACAACATCAACCGTTGCATGGCTAAACACTTATAAGGTCCCAAAGGGCGAGACCTATTGGCTATGCCAATGCTTGTTAAAGATGCACTTTTAATTGGGTATGGTGATCGTAGCCCAGAAAATATGCTTCTAAGTACTCCCTGGTTTGGTGGATTGTCACTTACGCCCTCAATGCCAACTTTGCTTTAGGCATTCCTGCCATCTCTGGAAATTTCTTCCGCTTGGTTAGGACAAAGGAAGCGACTATTTCAAGTGCCCATACGTGACCGGGTCAGTAATGAAGCTTATGAAAGGTTGAACGAGGACCCTCCAACTCTGTGCCTCTTGAGTTAGCCAACTCCAATAGAAACCCATCTCCCATGAGTCAGCCAAGAACCGTTGTGCCTTGATGTTTCAAAAAGCTATTTTAAGCTCCAGATTTGATACCCACTTTCCTCCAAGCAGGCTCAGGAACACATTTGGCCAGGCCTTTGATGGATGTTTCAGCTGCATCACCAAAGAACAGTTGTGCTTGGATATCATAACAGCAGAATAAATGACAAGGGCTAGAATGCCATTTGGAGTACATCACTTATCATAGTAATCCATGTACTCTTTGTCGTTCAGCCCCTTTCAATACTGATGCCTGTCTATTTTCTCTTTGCTTTTAATGTTAAAAGTAAAGCGCGGCTCCGGCGATTACAGCAAAAGTAAAGAAACAGATGCTGGCACACTCTTGTAGGATTCGTGCCCTTTATAAATCCCTTTTCATTACTTCTCCTGCCAATTTTAAAAAATAGTAGTCGGTGTGCCCAGATTTGGCTGAGAGAGTTGTGCCCCTATCCTCACCAAATCTGCCATCCTAAAAGAAAAGCTTTCTGAGGCTGCCACTGATGTCCTGGGGTGATTTTAAAATGCATAATGGGCATTGGTAGCTCCGAAGAAATGCTGGTAACCAACTCAGTGCAGGGATTTCCAGCTAGACTTCCTTCACCCTGCGATATTGGCTCTTCACAGGGTGATCTTGTGAAGGGAGCCTATATTGTACGGCTCACGGTGTCACTGGGTCATTTGGAAGATTTGTTTCTTGAAATAGGTTTGACATTGTTTTATTATTTATCATGGATGTCCAGGCCTCCAACCCTACAAACACACAAACTCAAACCTTTTTTAAAATATCTTTATTGCATATTGTTTTAAGGTTGCTACAGACGACTAAGGGAACGTATGTAGCACACATTTACCACACTTTGTGGGAGCTGAAGGAAGTCATAAACAGGGGAAAACGTTCCTTCCCGCCAGTAGAACTCCACATTCTGGTGGTCCAAAGTGCCTGTTTGGCAAAAAAGAAAGCACTTGCCATTTATGGGTCAAGAGTATGGTTTCTATAATCCTACATCGCCGCTCTAACCCTTTTAACACTAGTTGCAAGTGTATACACATTTGAACTTGAATTGAATCATCCAATCATGCCCATGTGTGTGAGTGTGCATGTGACCGGGCCACAATCGAATAGTGTAGCAGTCTTAACGAATATAGGAATACTCTCAACCGTGTCTCTCAACAAATACTGAATCCATCCCCTGCGCAGCATCAAGGATACTTCGAATACAGGCCCATTGTTTACCCATCCAGCATACCAACCAAAGTGAGGGGTCTGGCTGTAATGATCAAGCAGGTGGGGGGGCCCTCTAGGTGATCAAGGGGGGTGGTCATCTGCTCCGTCTCAAGTTTCTCTAGGTGTGTGTTTCAGCATTTTAGCTGGTCCAGTCCATCCTCTCTCATACACAAGTAGCTCGGCAGTTGCCCAGCGGGATGCTGCTGCTGACTTCCAGGCCATAATAATACTGCCTTTAGCTAAAAGAAGTGCTAAATTCTGAAATCGCAGCAATCCTTTGTTTTTTTGGGGTTATATGCCCTATATCAAGCAAGTATCTGAGAAGATCCAACGGGAACAAAGTAGTTGTCACGGTAGATATCACCAGTGACACCTGCTCCTAAGAGAGGGATCAGGGCACAGAAACACATTGTGTGAGGGAAGTCTGTATCAGTTGAACTACACCACGGACATGTAGTAGATGCACCAGGGAACATCTTGCTAATCCTGGGTGGGGTAAGATATGCCCGGTGTAGGAAGTACAATTGTATAGGGCGAAACCGTGTATTTCATGTGATTGATTGCAAGCATCGCGGCACCGGCGCTTTACTTTTAATGTTAAAAGTAAAGCGAGGGTGCCACGATTATAGTAAAAGTAAAGAAATAGATGTTTTTTTCTATTTCTTTACTTTTGCTATAATCGCGGCACCCGTGCTTTACTTTCAATGTTAAAAGTAAAGCCCGGGTGCCGCGATTATAGCAAAAGTAAAGAAATAGATGTTTTTTTCGATTTCTATACTTTTGCTATAATCACGGCACCCGCGATTTACTTTTAACATTAAAAGTAAAACTGGCTCACTGAGAACATCAAAGCGGCCGCGAAAGTGAAAGTGATCGCGATCAAGCGCGGCGAGCGATGCGCTTAATGAGCATGATGAGAAAAGCCATATGGCGCCTCTGCTCATAAGCACACGCCCGTGCACATGCACACAAGCTGTAGGCCGGCCATGGTAGCCTTTTTAAAAGCCCTTACTAAAAGTCTCATCAGACCAGCGCATGCGCTGGGTCAGGCGAGACCTAAAAAGGAAACTTTGTATGTGATCTCTTCATCTTCTTGGTAGGTTGTAACCATCGTGCCTTTGCGATATACCACTGTCCATGGACGGTACTCAAACGACAAATAGAACTTGCTACCAGGGTAGTGGTCTTTTAGATAGACAGTCACCGTGTAAGATTTCGAACCGACAAGCTCTCCGACAAGCACTAGACCTGTCGGTAGTGGCCTTTCTCTTGGTGAATACTTCAACATAGTCTATGGGTTCAGGAACCTAGGTGGGGTAATGAGGGATGGTGTCTGCAACAATACGCCCCATGCATGCGTAACCCGGTGTAAACCTGTTGGAATCTGTAAATGGCTTTGTCTATTTGTTGATGATCCATATGTGCTATGCAGAATATTGTGTTGGGTTCCACATAAACTGCTCCACTTCTCTGTTGGCCTGAGGTCACCTCATGGTCACTTTGTGATGAAGGATAACCCATGATCTCAGATAGTTTGTAAATTCTTGGCCATGAAACGGCAGTCCATTGTCAGTTTTTATAAGCTACAAGATTCTGTGTTTGGCAATAACCTTCTCTAATCTGGTAATGACTTCCATCACAGTCTGTGAGTTTACTATCTCCACTTCCAAGTATTTGGTATGTTCTTCAATGATGACCAGAGAATGTAATCCGTCAGATAGATGGCGGAAATCTAGACTTGCCTGTTCCCAGGGGGTTTCAGGGCCTTTCTCCGTGATATACTCCAGTGTCTTGAGAAGTAGAGAACATCAAAAGGAAGCTCCTATTCAGAATCAAAACTGTGAAATGACAAAAAACATACAAATTTATATGTATGGATTCCCATCATACACCAAGCCTGGTGATTAGCTTCATCATTTGGGTATCCTTAGATGCATATGAGTGACATACTAGCTCTATAAATATCGGAGCTTCCGAATGTCAAGTAGGTATATCAACCACGATGAGCCAGATCAAATATGTGGGACCAATTTTTTTAAACTTTTTAAATGCAGTGCAAACATAGTGAAATGTGAAGACATAAAATTGGTGCGTGAACAGACTGGCAATTCTCGTTAATGTCCGTCACGATCAAGGATTAAAAACGTGAGAGCAAGGACCAGTTTTGATAAATAGCCGTCCTAAGCAAAAATGGTCAACATGTTTCAGCACTTAGTGGCAAAAGATAAAGCCATGTGCTTTCGTCAGGACCTCAACAAAACAAAATTTGTATAAACTGCTATTTACAATACTTCAGAAAAGGATATAGTGTGAGTATTGCTTCTCACAATCCCGTTCTTCTCTCGATATCCTCAGTTTCCTGAAAAATAACTAATGGCATAACACACACATGATTCTATAAATAGGAACAACCAAAAAACGTTCTCTCATTGTATGTGGCCACAAACAATTATGCCATCATATATATGTCCCTAAATGGTACATAATTCTATCTTACCTTAAGAATAAGGAAGATAAGGCATCACCCCATCTGGCAAAAGCTCAGGATGTAGGAGGCACCGCTCTAAAAAGGAAGAATACACCAAACTAAATATCTTGTGGTGTATCAGACTTTTACATCAACACAATAACAATTATCAACAGCACACTCACATGAAAACAATTCGGTACCAGACACATTCACATGATACTTTTGTATGGTAAGACACTGACTCTGATACTACTAGGCAGTATTCTAGACAACAATCTGTGTTACAAGAGCCTATATGCAGAAAGTCAAGATTGGATAGAGAGGGTTCTACCTTTGGAAATAGGTAATAGATATCATATGTTTGTAGAATTACTCTATCATCTCCATTTCGAATAACTGAAAGGAACCATGCTGCATTCAATGTTATTGGTGTATTGCCGGCTGCTTTGTATCGGCAAATATCAGAGCAACAATGCATTAAAACCGGCTTAGCAAAGTCCCTCATTTTAAAGCAAATCGAATACAAAGCGAATATGAAGCTGCGTCAGGTTTACTATATTCACCTACCTATCCGTCGGTACCTCGGACGGTCTGCAGAGCCGTCGGGGAGGTACCGACCCGGTGGACGATCGGGATTATATGTCCCGTGTAATTGCTGCAGTCTTCCGGGTCTCATTCCAACTCACGCGGTGTTGTGAGTATCGCGAGACTACGGTCAGAACTACAACTGTAATGGAAATAGAGGTTTCTGTAGTTCCGAAGACGCGCATGATCCTACCAGTGTATCTTGGTAAAAATGATTCTCTCAGAATGTAAATGAGAATCAAAAATTAGCGCAGGTAGCTTAATGTTAACATTAATTTAATATTCAAACCCTCAAACCACATAGTTATTTTAGTTTCCCAAATTTTTTTTTGAAAATTGCGAAGAAATATGATTTACAAAAAGAGACTTACAAAAAGAGGCGTGACAGATAAGACACAGCATGGCTCTTATGGGGCAACAAAACTACAAAGGATAAGAACCTAGGGAAAGTTTTTTTTCTAGATGTTTTCTAACAAAGATGTACATTGCATAACATTCATGTAGTGAACGTATGTAGTGCTTGTATGTTGCTAGGAACGTATGCATAAGACCTTGCTGGTACCAATCAAAAGCTAACAAGAAGATTTTTATAGCGTCGTCCAAGGAATAGAGTCGTTCAGTCCCTTGGTGTCACTTTTAAGTCTAAAGACCCAGCGCTGTTCTCGGAGGAACAAGAATTTGGTAATGTCGGTGATATGCTGAGGAATGTAAGGCTGTTCCAAGATGGTCCATGCCAAGTCCTCAGGTTTATGACCTAATTCAAGAAAATGAGCAGTCAATCGTGTTGCCTGTTTCTTGCACCTTATTGTGCTCATATGTTCCATGATACGCAACTTAACCTTACGTGTCGTCATACCCACGTATTGAAGTCTGCAGGGACAAGAAATAAGATATATCACCCGCTCGCTGTTACAGTTTGTCAACTTCTTCTGTACCCATGGGCGTTCTGTGCCTATGTCGATGGTCTTAGATTTTTTTGTCATAGAGCACACTTTACAAGAACCGCAGGGGAAATGGCCTTGTGGGTTCGAAGTGTCCCAAATCGTATCTTGTACATCTGCTTTGATAGCAAGCGGCCTCGTGTGCACCAGCTTGTCTCGTAAATTGCTATTTCTTTTAAAAGCAAAGAGAGGAGGGGGCAGGTTATCACCTTCAACATTAAGAATTTTCCAATTCTTCAGGATAGATTTTTTTACATCATTAGACATTGTAGAGAATGTGTTCACGAAAGTTAACCTCTGAGAAGAGGTCTGTTTGGTATTGACCTCATGTAAGTTCTCTCGATTATTGTTACTGGCCCGTTTAGCTGCTTGCCTCACCACTTTCTTTGGATAGTTTCTCTCTATCAGGTTAGATGTCAACGTTTTTGCGTGTTTCAAGAAACTTTCTTTAGTAGAACAGCTCCTCCGAATCCGGATTCGGAGGAACTGTTCTACTAAAGAAAGTTTCTTGAAACACGCAAAAACGTTGACATCTAACCTGATAGAGAGAAACTAGCCAAAGAAAGTGGTGAGGCAAGCAGCTAAACGGGTGATATATCTTATTTCTTGTCCCTGCAGACTTCAATACGTGGGTATGACGACACGTAAGGTTAAGTTGCGTATCATGGAACATATGAGCACAATAAGGTGCAAGAAACAGGCAACACGATTGACTGCTAATTTTCTTGAATTAAGTCATAAACCTGAGGACTTGGTATGGACCATCTTGGAACAGCCTTACATTCCTGAGCATATCACCGACATTACCAAATTCTTGTTCCTCCGAGAACAGCGCTGGGTCTTTAGACTTAAAAGTGACACCAAGGGACTGAACGACTCTATTCCTTGGACGACGCTATAAAAATCTTCTTGTTAGCTTTTGATTGGTACCAGCAAGGTCTTATGCATACGTTCCTAGCAACATACAAGCACTACATACGTTCACTACATGAATGTTATGCAATGTACATCTTTGTTAGAAAACATCTAGAAAAAACCTTTCCCTAGGTTCTTATCCTTTGTAGTTTTGTTGCCCCATAAGAGCCATGCTGTGTCTTATCTGTCACGCCTCTTTTTGTAAGTCTCTTTTTGTAAATCATATTTCTTCGCAATTTTCCCCAAAAATGTTTGGAAACTAAAATAACTATGTGGTTTGAGGGTTTGAATATTAAATTAATGTTAACATTAAGCTACCTGCGCTAATTTTTGATTCTCATTTACATTCTGAGAGAATCATTTTTACCAAGATACACTGGTAGGATCATGCGCGCTTTCGGAACTACAGAAACCTCTATTTCCATTACAGTTGTAGTTCCGACCGTAGTCTCGCGATACTCACAACACCGCGTGAGTTGGAATGAGACCCGGAAGACTGCAGCAATTACACGGGACATATAATCCCGATCGTCCACCGGGTCGGTACCTCCCCGACGGCTCTGCAGACCGTCCGAGGTACCGACGGATAGGTAGGTGAATATAGTAAACCTGACGCAGCTTCATATTCGCTTTGTATTCGATTTGCTTTAAAATGAGGCACTTTGCTAAGCCGGTTTTAATGCATTGTTGCTCTGATATTTGCCGATACAAAGCAGCCGGCAATACACCAATAACATTGAATGCAGCATGGTTCCTTTCAGTTATTCGAAATGGAGATGATAGAGTAATTCTACAAACATATGATATCTATTACCTATTTCCAAAGGTAGAACCCTCTCTATCCAATCTTGACTTTCTGCATATAGGCTCTTGTTACACAGATTGTTGTCTAGAATACTGCCTAGTAGTATCAGAGTCAGTGTCTTACCATACAAAAGTATCATGTGAATGTGTCTGGTACCGAATTGTTTTCATGTGAGTGTGCTGTTGATAATTGTTATTGTGTTGATGTAAAAGTCTGATACACCACAAGATATTTAGTTTGGTGTATTCTTCCTTTTTAGAGCGGTGCCTCCTACATCCTGAGCTGTTGCCAGGTGGGGTGAGGCCTTATCTTCCTTATTCTTAAGGTAAGATAGAATTATGTACCATTTAGGGACATATATATGATGGCATAATTGTTTGTGGCCACATACAATGAGAGAACGTTTTTTGGTTGTTCCTATTTATAGAATCATGTGTGTGTTATGCCATTATTTATTTTTCAGGAAACTGAGGATATCGAGAGAAGAACGGGATTGTGAGAAGCAATACTCACACTATATCCTTTTCTGAAGTATTGTAAATAGCAGTTTATACAAATTTTGTTTTGTTGAGGTCCTGACGAAAGCACATGGCTTTATCTTTTGCCACTAAGTGCTGAAACATGTTGACCATTTTTGCTTAGGACGGCTATTTATCAAAACTGGTCCTTGCTCTCACGTTTTTAATCCTTGATCGTGACGGACATTAACGAGAATTGCCAGTCTGTTCACGCACCAATTTTATGTCTTCACATTTCACTATGTTTGCACTGCATTTAAAAAGTTAAAAAAAATTGGTCCCACATATTTGATCTGGCTCATCGTGGTTGATATACCTACTTGACATTCGGAAGCTCCGATATTTATAGAGCTAGTATGTCACTCATATGCATCTAAGGATACCCAAATGATGAAGCTAATCACCAGGCTTGGTGTATGATGGGAATCCATACATATAAATTTGTATGTTTGTTGTCATTTCACAGTTTTGATTCTGAGTAGGAGCTTCCTTTTGATGTTCTCTACTTCTCTAGACACTGGAGTATATTTTGTGTATACAAGTCAGTTTTGGGGCTACATATTCCAGTTGTCTTTAAACTTTGGCCTCTAACCCTAATTAAATTTTCTTGTTGTGTGTGGCCTTTCTCCGTGATGACTGGAGGGGGTTGCTCAGGGGCTCCTGCCCCTTGACACCAGTGGTACGACTTGACAGCATATTCCACCATTTTCTACATCCCTAGTAACCAGACCTTAGCTCTGAGCCTACTTTTAGTTTTGACCATGCCTTGATGGCCATGGTGTGCCAGGTGCACTACCTGAGAAGTGAGGCTTAATGGTATTACCAGTTGTGGTCCTCGGAGCAGGCATCCTCGGCTTTCAGTGGACAATTCATGGCAGACATGGAGTAAAGAGTCCAACACCGTTTGGGCCTCCAGTTTTCTTCAAGACCAATGCTTCTTTAAGCTGCTCTAGTCATTGGAAAGAACAGCTGCAATTAACACTTGTACGCATTCATCTTCCAGTGTGGCGTTTATCAGAGTGTCCAAAGTCAGTGGAAGTGAGCGGGACTCTTCAACAACATACCTCACATACAAGTCTGTCGCCTCAGCTTCCTGTGCTTCTTCTGAGGTGTCAGCACGGGTATGGCAGGAGAGGTAGTCTGCAGAGTTTGAGGAGCCTGGCTGGTATTCTACCTGAATCATATTCCTGTAGCTGTAAGAGCCATTTTTCGATACGAGGTGGGGCTTTGATGCTGATCCTCTGAATGAATGCAAGAGTGGTTTATGGTCCGTGGAGACAACAAAGTGGTGTCCATACATATATATATGTAAATGTCGACAGGCCCAATGTATTGCGATAGCCTCACGCTCAATTTGTGAGTAATGTTTCTATTAGGGACCAACTGGCGTAGGCCACTGGGGTACAGCTGTTGTGCTTTTGTTGTTACATCAGTACAGCTCCAAGGCCATGAGGGCTCGCATACATGGCCAAGTTGGTGGCCCTCCTGGGATCAAAATAGTGCAGGGTGCTATCTGATAATAAAGCTTCTTTGGTCCGCTGGAAAGCGGTCTCTTGTTTGGGTCGCCATTACCATGGTGTGGTTGTTTTAGTCAGTTCCAGAAAACGTTGTGTAAGCCTAGTGAGATCTGGGAGGAATATCCCACAGAAATTCACAATGCAGGGAAAATGTCTCACCTCCAAGATGTTGTGGGGTGCCGGAGCTTCTTGAACATCCTGCACCTTTTCAGGATCTGTGACGACTCTATGCCCGGAGAAGGTGTAACCAAAGAAACTGATTTTCTGTTTTAGAAACTCACATTATTCTTGGTTTAGGGTGCGCAATGTGTCCTCAATCTTCTACAACGCTCCAGAAAGGTGGTCATGGTGTTCCTTCAATGACTTGGCATAGACAAGGATGTCATTGGTTACGTTGGGGCCACTGAGGAGCTTCCATATGGTATTTTGAGACACTTCTGCCAAACTGGAGATACTGAAACTGAGGCAGCGGTATCAGTGTAACCCCACATGTGTGGAGAAGGTGGTAATATACCAGGAGTCGGGTGAAGTGATAGTTGATGATACCCAGACCTGATATCCACCTTTGAGAACCATTTGGCACCGCTGAATTTGCCTCATATGTCATCTATTGCGGGGGTCCAGTGCCTCTCCTGCTTGATAGCAACATTGGGAAGCCTCATGTCCACTCATATGCAAACTTGTTCTGGTTGTTTAGGCTTCTTGGTGACCACAATCAGGGAGACCCATGAAGTGGGTCCAGTGACATTTTCAATAATGCCTGACCTTTCGAGCTTCCACTGTCGGTCTCAGGTGTAATGCAATACGGCGATGTTGTAGGGCTACCGGTTGGATAGCTGTGTCTAAATGGAGCTTGACTTCTTTGCTCTTAAGGCAGTCAGTTCCAGTGAAGATGGTGTGGAACTCTTCTAGTATTGTCGAAAGCTCCTCTTCCTGTACTTCCAGCACAAACGAGATCAGCCTCAGTGCTCTGAGGTTGCACCACTCACCAGCAGACAGCGTCCCTCTTCTGCTACATAAACTGTTGTGTCTGTGCTGTTTCCATGGTGGGACACTAGGGACCTGAAACAGGCCACGAGTGAAATAGATTATTTCTGACCACAGGCAAAAACTTTAATTCTTGCTTTTTCTAGCATGGGTCTTTGGACCATGGCTCTTTATGTGGTCATTGACATTAGTTCAATGGATGCCCCTATTTTGATGGTGGCAGTGATTTGGCGAGATTGAAAAGGCACACGCTGCAGGACGCTCCACACCAGGGATTTCTCTACCAATTGAAGGCTCCCAGACCAGGAGAGACAAGTTATAAGAGGGAGAGTGATTAAATACCTTGGCCATCTTTTAAACAAGAATTTGAGGTCCAAAAGACCAGAAGGAAAAGATTGTTTACAGACCCGTCCTGCGCCCAAGTCTTATCCTAAGAGGAAAGGTATTGACTCAAAAGGATTGAAAGTGACACATTGGATTATATGAGACTCTGAAGCCCATTGATAAAGGCAGGAGAATTTAATCATCCAGTTTTTCTTCTAATTTATATGATCGAAGAACCCAAGCGAATTTTCAAGAACCCAATTGAAGCAGTTTCTACACCCAGTCTAATAAGATGTTTAAATTTGAAAGTATAGTCCTGAAGAAGGTGACGATCTTCATCTGAACACCAAAACGCCGCGTCAACAGAACTTTTTTAACAATTTTGTATTTTATTGTAATTGATTTATTTTTATTATATGAAAATTGATATCTTTGTAATGATGTGTTATGTGCAATGAATTCATGCTTTTTAGCTAATAAAATAGATAACGAATAGACTCTAAATGTCCGGGGTTTTCCTATTTTAATTGTTATTAATGTTGTTTTGAAATACAGAATAAATTCCTTTTTGGTAACCTACTTTAGACCGACTAAATAAAAAATAGAATGGTAAATATCTCACATTAAGAACTGTAAGAGGCACTTAGCCTCATTTCGTACAAAAGCAGGGAAAGGGAGCTCTTTAATTTTTGCAGTATTGTACACCCCCTCCCTTTTCCAGTTGAAAAAGGCTCCCTCCTTCTTGTTTTTAATCAGTGATTTTGCGATTATTTATGGGGATTTGACACTGCAGGAGATGACGGCAGGTGGCAGGGGATGTTTCTGCCTCAAAGACATAGTGGACTGAGTACGCTTCGGTATCCTCATCCATGTCCTCTTTGTTCTCTAGCTCACTCGACAACACATGAGCCGTTTCTTTCTTGACCTTAGACGATCTGCAAACATTTGCAAAGTGGTTATACTTCCCACATGCAAAACATTGTTTGCCTTTGGATGGACAGTCACTCATCTTATGCAGGAATCCTCAGCAGTATCCGCATTATTTTATCTTCTCTTGGAGGTGCTTTAGAGTCATTGGTGCTGGGTGGGTCTTAGTTGCAATGACCTGCTCAGTTTTGATGGGTCAGTTGAGGGCTGCTTCCATGTGTGAGGCTCGGGCTCTCGACAACTCTTTGGATCGCCCTATCATCAGAATATCTTGCAGAGACTTCCCTGACTCCTGGGAAATTGTTTCTCATAACTTTGTGGAGTAACACCCTTGTAAAATCTGGGAACAAATATTGTCCTGGTCATCCTGCAACCTACATATGCTTGAAAGTTGTTTTACTCATTCATGAACAGTGTGTAGGAACTCTTCCTTCTCCTGGGGGGCTTGCCGGAAGACAAAACGTTCATAATTTCTATTGGCTCAAAATGAGCATTGAGTGCATTCAGAAGAGTATTGTACGTTTAAGGCATTGCTTCTATTGTTTTATAGATTCTGTGCATGTCTTTCCCTCCCAGGTGCAACAGCAAGGCACATCTCCTCTCTGTCGATATGCCAGCCCCTTCAAAGTAGAACTGAAGCCTCTCTGTCCAGTCCTTTCACTTGGGCGCAAGTGTCGATGGCTCACCATCTACTACAATTGGCTTAATAGCCAGGATCGCGGCCATGGTGAACCACGGCGGAGTCTCACCCTTCCTAGATACCTGGCCGCACGAACACTGCCCCACTTCTGTGGTGTTTGTGAATGCCGCCAGGCCGATAGAAAGGAGTACATGAGTAGGCAACAGTACCCCGTGCAGAAAGATAGAATATGCACTGTATAGTCCTTGAGTGTTGGAGTCCACGTAGGCAGTGGAAGGACAAGGCCTCTGCATCTTGAGACCACTGGATTTGGATTCCCTTGTGGCCAGCACATACAGTAAGGAGGTTAGACAGATCCCCGCACAGCTCAGATTGGCCACCAGGGAGATCACCTAGTCCAAAAGTGTGAGTGCTCCCACGTGGGTTGGGCCAGTCAGCAGTGCCTGCAGGGAGCTGTGCAAAGTTGAAGGCAGGAGAATGATCGCGAGTGGGAAACACAGCAAGGTGGCGGTCAGAGCACTGCAGCCACACAGAGCCCTCGCTTGACATCCCAGTGAGGGGCAGCAATGACAAATCTGCATGTTAGGTGGTGCAGTGACAAGACAGGAAGTCCTGCGGGCCCATGGAAGAGAAAGCAGATAACACTGCAGGTTTTTCGGCAGGCCTTGGTCAGGCTTCGCGCACTTACCCGAACAGCGGGTCAGCTGCTACTGTGAAAAGCCTCTTGTCACATTCGGGTAGGCGGACAGCGTGGTCAGATGCACCCGCAGCATGCTGATACGTCGTCCTTTTCCTCGTGGTGTATGGGTGGGCAGCTGGTTGGTGGCCTCCCTCATCGCCAGTGTAGTGTCTGGTCCCTGTGCTACGTAGGGCTTTCATGATAGGGGCCGGTGGCATCAGCCATGACTGGCCCTATAAATGAACAGTGATATCACACACAAGGTTTCTAGTTCAGGGCATGCAATGTGACTGACTCCTCAGGCCTGCCCTCATTTATTTATACAGTCCCCCTATGTCAGGTGGGACCCTTCCAAACTCATCACGAATACAGGTGCATTCTCTTTAACCACTCCACCAACATGGTGAGGTGGTACATTACAGGACTTCTCCATTTTCTACATTAATTGTAACACCAGTCAATCTGTGTCTTTCTCTTCCTGTTGTAGGACAACAGTCTTCTACACGGTGTTAGGGGATAGCTCTTACCCCTCCATGGAAGACAGCCAGAGTTTCTGCCTCTGGTTCCAGCCTTCCTCTGATCAGGTGTACAGCGCTCTTTCAAGTAAAAGGTGAACACTGATTAACCTGTGTTCATTTATTCATCTGTATTGTACACTGTAAGGCTCAGAAATGCCAGACAGTGCACTGTTTTTGTGAGACAGCACTCAATAAAGTTTTTTTTTTATAACACATTTTTTTGATTTTTGATGATTCCAGCTGGGCAGACGCCCTACATGAAAATACTGACACCAGGATAATCCGAATATACACTGTTGGTATACATTATTAACCACAATAAACTTGTAATACAACCCAAACTTTGCGCAGACAGCTCACAAACCCATGCAGTAAAGAAGGGGTAAATGTGTACTCAAACATGCAATATAAGTATGCTGTGAGCTGCCTGGGGTGATCATGAGAATGGTAATTAATATGTCCATCAGGGGGTTTGTGGAGGGAGGAAGGATGATACCCCAATATGTTGCCCATCGGGACCATATTTTCCTTTGTTTCCGAGGGCAACCTCGTGCCTGCAGGGCCGGACTGGGAACCAAAACCGGCCCTGGAAAAGTGCTCGGCCGGCCCCCGCGCCCCCCGGGGGGAGGGGGGGGGGCGCTTTGCCAGGGCCGCTTTTCAGCTGATTTTGTTGCAGGGCCGATTTTGCAGCTATGCTGCAAAAACGGCTCTGCAACAAAAACGGCCCCCAGGGCCCAAAACCGGCCCCACCCTTGCGTCCGACCGGGGGATTGCCCGGTGCCCACAATGGCCAGTCCGGGCCTGCGTGCCTGGAAAACTACCAGCTCTGCACCCATACATCTGTCTAGTTCTTTTCTCCATTTTCCCACAGTCGGGGGGGGGGGGGAACCCCTTTCCATAACTGAGCAATGTCCCTTTTAGCGATCGTGAGATCCAGGAAGAGCAGGTGCTGTTTGTACCGGATCACCCCTATGACATCTGTGCTATGTAATAGGAACAGTTTTGGGTTGTGAGGAAGATCCCAACCTAACACCTCACCCAAACATGTCAAAACTTTACACCAGAAGGGCAGTATAACAGTGCAGCTCCACACTGTATGTAAAAAGGTTCCCTCCTCCCTCTCACATTGCAAACATTGGAGAGACTGAATGACCCCCATCCTCCAGAGACGGAGTCTTGTATAAATTACCCTGTGTACATATTTGAACTGGATAAGTCTATATCTGGAGGACACCGCTGCGCCCCGGGAGCTAGCTATAGCCTTGGCCAAGTCATCATCCGTTAGGTTTGGTATATCGTCCTGCCACGCCTGTCTGGTTTTATGCAGTGTTGTTTTAGAGTGTGTGGTTAGGGTCTGGTCTGATTTTATGCGCCCCTAGGTCCCCCATGAGGAGACGGCCTTCAAGAGGATGGAACTCTGGCAAGCTGTCCAGGGTACGGATGGTAGGAGCCAGAGTGTGGCGCAATTGCAAATATTTATAAAACTGTGATTTACTCAATGAAGTTTTACTGTGTATTCCCTCTCACAGCTAGTGGGACCTGGTGAGAACAGGATGAACAGAGGAGCCCTGGCTTTCCGTGGATCATCATATTAGCTATAATAAATTATTTATTTGCAGTTCAGCACCTCTTAATGCAAATTCTCTGGCCTTTGATCAATGGCCACCCAAAATGAGGTTGAGCTTGCTCAGAAGGCCCCTTTGTTGAGTTTTGCTGGTCATTGCTGACAATGGGAGTTGTAGCTGAAGAAGGGTTGAGGATTGCTGCTGGCCTACTTATTGGCAACAAGTGTTTTAAAAAGCTGACTCTACTGGAGCAGCGCTACGTGAAGTGCTCAAAGTGGAAAGGGCCAGAGCCAATGTTTGTTTGTTTTTCCCCCTAACGTTTGTCCCTTTCTAGTTTTTGTCTTTTTTTTAAGCAGATTTCAGTACTCTGGGCCATGCTAATGCATCTTTACATGCCCATGGGTCGCACAATGGGTGTGATGTAAAGACTGGTGCACACAAATATGGCAGTAGTAATGATATTGCAGTTTGAAATCAGTTAGTGAAACCACCCTTTTTAGGGCTCGGGCCTACGTCACCACGAAGTGGGGGCGGAGCTTCCGAGCTCTTATGTATTCGAAAAAAAAAGAATTCTGAAAGGGGTCCTGGCTGGCACATTCTTTAGTGCGCTCCGCGTTTTTTATGGCATCTGCCTAGTGATTCGTCTTCGCTGTGCTGTCTATTTAGTAGCCTTGACGTGATAGGCTATATTTACTTTTCGTCCGTCATTTCTTTCAGTTGCATGGCATATTGTCTGTGGTTACGCGCACAGCAGACTTATTAATCTTAATTAGGAGCTGTCAGAGTGCCCGTGGAATGCAAAACAGATGGTGGGAGCGCGTTCTCCATTGCATTGGATGTATCATGCGCGCGTGTAAGATGTACCTTTCGCGCACGGCAGTCCATTCATTTTAATTAGGAGCTGTCAGAGTGCCACGTTCATGGCGGAGATAATTGAAAGCAGTTTCCTGTAGCTTCAAGGGCAGTCACAGTACTTTTTAAGATACCTCGCATAAATGGAGCAGGCAAGCAGGAAAACCATTCAGAATGGTATTAGCACTGTCCAGGCCCACTTTTGAAATGTGCTCCATTTGTTCTATTTTAAGATTGTCGTTATTTCAAGATGCAAGTCTCGGCCGCCATCCTGCGCTCACGCTGCCACTCTGTTGCCACACTGGCCGCGTGCTCTTCCCACTTGGGCCCCCTCTCACAGTCTGGCCTCTTTTCTTGCCCTCGTTCTTCCCTGTCGCCGCTCACCCATCTCTTCGCTCTTCAGAAACGTAGCGCTTCGGATAGCATGGCTCCCTTCAAGAGCAGAGCGCAGAGCAGTAGAGTCGTATCTGTCCGTGACATCACGCACCTCCTGCCTAAACGGGACGCACGGCGGGCGCTCGTGGAAGATTTTTTTTTAAATTGGCACGTTCACCAAAGCCACGTATATATTTAGAACAGTACACACATTGGAAGATGTCGGTAGAAACCGAAAATAATAATTAAGCAGATGTCCCGGAGACGTGATAATTTAAGCAATCACCGGACCGGAGTCCCGTTGACTGGCAGCAAAGTTCGGAGGCGATCAGACAGTAAGAGTCGCACCGGTGTGGAAGGGAAGAGAAACGGAAAAATCTCCCCCCCGGTCTGTGTTCCGTTGTTGACACCCCTGGGGAGAAGCGCCCTCACGGCCTCTGTGGGAGGCGCTCTGGGACACTTGTATATATTATAAGAACTAAATCCAGGAAGAAGCGGTGGCGGGCGCGGGGCTTTTGCGTGACGTCACGCAGCGGCAGGAAGAGCGAGCTTTGCGCTCCTAAATCAAACCGAGCTTCAGTCCGCAGAGGAACCTGCAGCAAGCTGATAGTGACAGGGGCAGTCCGAGCTATGCTATTTGTAAAGAAGGGGGACCCCTACTAATGATGCATTCACTACTTGTAGGGAAACATGTAAGAACTTTCTTGCAAAACCATAAGTAGTGAGAATAATTCTAAAGCCAGAAACCCAAGAAGGAAACTGAGTGACTACAAGGTGATTATGACCTGTAGTAAAGAACTGATAAGAACAAGAAACATTTCTATATTATAAATTGATATTTTTATTTTATTTCCAAATTTTTTATCATTTTTGTAGAACATATTCAGTTTATAAAAATATACATTTTCAAGTTAAAAAGTATGTGGTATACATATTAATTTGTCAAATGAAAAAATACAAAAACGAAAATTACAAAGTGAACAACAAAGATGACTCCGATGTTAAATGGGGCTTGAGTGTAATAAGCAAAGCGGTAGATGGGACTCTACGCGCGTTTCGGCATAAGCCTTCTTCAGGAGTCCGTCATTTGCAGTGAAAACATATAAGCACAACACTACAAAAAAACAATTGAAAAAACATGTCATATATCACAAATTTCTTATTAGTTTATATGTTCATACTGTACACAGTATATCCGTCTTGGGTCTAGGTCATAATTTATTAAATATCACAAAATTTGATCTAATGATCCTATTGAGATTATAAACATACTATAAGCAGCTATAGGATAATATATCAATCTTATATAGTCATTTTAAAATCACATCAATGGTCGCATTCCTCTGTTTATCTATAAACTATACAACAGATCTTACTATATTTGTTGAAATCTACTGAAAAAAGAGAATCTATTAGACATAGACAGTGGTAGTCAAGATTAGGGTAGAAGGGGGTAAGAATATAGGCTGTGTTGAAAGAATTTAAATATGTGAGACATTTGATGTTCATAAATGGCCATTCTTGCTATAAGATGGATATAATTTAATCTCTCAGTTTTCTTACAGGGAGAGAATAATGAAGCCAAAAAGTGGGGGGATTAAAGGTAAATAGGGTTGTCATGCTAAGATTTACTTACATTACATATTTAAGGTACAATATTCTTCTGTTGATATTAGTTGAGGACACCTCTCAAGATGGTTGTCTGGTTCTTAATTATACAAGCTTAAACCAAAAGAAAACCCATGTTATATCAACCGTTCCGCCTAACCGATAGTATAAGCAAAAAAACGGGCATAAATTGTTTTAATGTTATGAAAAAATATATATTCCATGTATACCTATTTGTTCTATAATCAACTTTATTATGATTTTCAGGGCACTAGCTTACATCCCCATCTTCTTAAAAAGGATATTGTGCAGTGCAGCCGGTGGCAAACTGGTTGTACCTTAGTGAAAACAAAGAAGAAATAAAATTTATCGGGGGGTGCCCCATAAATATCTCAGACTGAAATTTATAAAGAAAATAGATCTGCACTCGTCTCAATTACCTTATCTAAATATTCTATTTTGGCAGAAAAAGAGAGGTTCACTTAAAAAGAGACTGATCCAGTCGTACCGATAGATGGTCGGTATGATGTAGCCTGCTGAAACGAATAAAGGAATTTCTATTTAGTGCCTAATTGTGTACAAGAAATGCATCTTACTTATTATATGAGCCTGCAGGGTTGCATAAACGATATTTACCTATTGAAACTCCAATTGGAAAATGTTGCGTGTATTTGGCATTCCGATGATGCACCGCTATCTAGATAGCTGTGGAAAATGAGCAAAGAGGAGAGCATGGAGTTTAATATGTATTGTAAACTAGAAAGCGGATAGTCATAAATGTTGAAGCTAGGTGGCAGTACGTACCTACAGAGACAGAGTCCATGTCCAAAATGTGGATATGTGGATGGATAGATCACGGACGTCGGCAGTCTTTAGATTTAATCAATATGGAAAGGTAGAATCCAAAAGGGAAACAAAATAAAGGAGATGGTATTAATATATGTGTGCGTGTTTGTTAAATTAAATTGAATGTAGCCGAGATCCTGTCTACCTAGGTTCGCAAAACATACCTTGTTATTAGCGGGATGCCTCGTATTGGCGGGAGTCAGAGCTGGACCATCGTGGTGGATGTGCCGAAAGGAATGAGGACTGATTTACAAGGTGTATATATACTCCTCTTCTCATTAAGCGGTGCCAGGTGTGTTTCCTAATTGGGTAGGGCGTGTGTTTACGCGCGGGATTTGTACAAATGTCGAACGTATCACCGGTGGTCCGTTCTGTCCAATAGGAGCGCATAGGTAGTTCTAGCTTAAAACTACTCAGTACGGCCAAGTCCAGATCCCACGAGAGTCTGGTATATCCAATGAATACACTTAGGTGGTTCTGATACAACACTACTTATTGCGGACAATGTCAGATATCGCAAGAATAGGCGTATCTAATGAATGCACATACATAGTGCAACCACGAGAATTACACATAGCGCACGAGTTTAGATTTCGCAACGGTGAAATATACTCGCTATGGTCAGTTGGATAATAAGACAGAAGAACTACATAATCCGAATGGGTGTAAATTACGCGTGCATATAGCATTAGAGTCAGAGTCAGAGTCAAAAACACTTTATTCGATTAAATTAAAATCACACAAGTATGCTATACATTCATAGTTGATTATTGGAGTATATAGAATTTTTTAAATATATAACTTAAAAACAAGACACATTATGTACAAAGCCAAATTTCATATTTACAAATTTCATATTTACAAGAATTATAAAAAAATTAAAATGTTTGTCCTCATACTGCACTGTCTGTGGTTTACTACAGAATTTCATTGCACTTATACGGTTTGTAATATGGAGTATGTTCGATGATCTATTTACAATGATATTTACAAACCTATAATACAATCATTTACAGTGCTACCCCAACTGGGCGTACAGTTTTTAACAAAGGCTAGGACAATTAATCAGTAACTTCACTCTATTTCGACGAGACCTGATGGACATAGTGAGAAAATTTGCTACCCCATACATGATTAGGGGTGTTTCCATTAATTGTAAAAACAGGAAGGCCGGTTTCACTTGGGTAAACTTATGATCATTCAATATGGGCTTAATATATTTCTCTCTTGCAATTCTAAAAAAAGGACAAAAAAAGAGGAAATGAAGAGAATCCTGGTCTGAGAAATCGTCACACTTACAGGGGGCGTTCTCATGTGGTTTACACCATTTATTGTATTCACCCAACAGGAAGTGAGACTGATCAAAGCGAAATTTAGTGAGGGGCCACCGGTGGAAAGGTTTGTTTACTACCGCCAAGTATGGTTCGATAGCTAAAGATGTTATTGTCAAAAAATGTGACCTCACGGTTGGCTTCATAATCTCGCGAGTTTCTCTATCAGCTTCTCTTTTCTTTATGTATTCCAGTTTTACCCAACTAATGTCCTCTTTTTGTAGGCCTTCAGGGTTGGTATATAAATCAGGGCGGCCCAGATATTGTGCTATTTTCTTAATATGTGAAAGCCACTCAATCTCAGCCACACGATCCCGCCCCATACAGTCTTTAATGATCGTGTGGTTCAATATTAAATTGGGATTAAGCCAAGTTTTAATCCATGCCCCTAGTGGTGCAAGGGACAACATATCTTCAATGTAACCCATCCCTAATTCCATATGGACTGAGTGAGCAGGTGTGGATTTTGATAAGCCCAGAACAGTTCGCAGAAATATGTTCTCTGCCCTTTGGATTTGGGTTGTGTTCTTATATCCCCAAATGGAGGCTCCATATCTTGCTATTGCTATGGTTTTAGCTTTGTATATGGATAATATAGCCTCTGGTGGTTTGCGGCCAAGACGTTTGGCGAACCCCAATATAGCAGCAGAAGATCTTTTTACTGCTGCGGTCTTGTTCTGGATTTGTGGTGCCCATGTCCCTTTTGCATCGAACACCACGCCTAGATATGTAAAGGTTTTAACCTTACTAAGTGCGGCACCATTACAGATCAGGGTTCTGGTATTACTCTTAGAATTACCCACAGCCATGACATGCGACTTTCCTGCGTTAATCACTAAATCCAGGTCTTGCATAAAAGCCCCAAAGGTGTTAAGTAGATGTTGAAGACCCCTCGGGGTCCTTGACATCAGCACCGTGTCGTCGGCATATAAAAGTACCGGCGTCACGGCACCACCCATGCAGGGCACATCTGCAGAGGCAGTTTTTAGCGACTCACCAAGGGAGTTAATATAAAGGGAGAAGAGCATAGGCGCCAAGATGCACCCTTGGCGCACTCCCCTTCCCGATTTAAAAAAAGAGGTGCAGTTCCCTTCTTGGGTCATACGGATGGTTGCCTTTAAATCACTGTGGAGTCGTGCTAAAAAATCCACAAGTGCCCGATCCAGTCCCATTTCTAGGAGTATTGTCCACAGCTTTGACCTATTAACTAGATCAAAAGCTGTGGACAAGTCCATAAAGGCCAAGTACATCATTCCCCTTGAAGCTACAGTGTATTTGCTCAGTATAAGGTGCAAATTGAGGCATTGATCTTCTGTACCTCTGGCAGATCTAAACCCATACTGTGCATCACACAAGATGTTTTTATCGGTAGTCCAGGCTGAGATTCTCTCTAGTATTATTTTACCCAGGATTTTAAATGAGGAATCTAGCAGGGATATGGGTCTGTAGCATCTAGGGTCCCCCCTTTGACCCTTCTTGAATATGGGGATGATGACAGCCTGTGACCAGGTAGTTGGAGGTCTTCTTTTGTCTATACCAACTACATTAAAGACATTTGTAAGAACAACTGACCACATTGCTGAGTTTATTTTGTACATATCAGCGGGTACGCCATCTGGCCCGGGGGCCTTCTGTGATGACATGCCCTCGATAGCACTCTGTACCTCTTTAATAGTAAAACTTGGAAGGGGGGCTTGAGTGTCGATCGGTGTTAGATTAGAGGGTCCAAAATCGATGTTGCTGCCATAGATTTTTTGGAAATGGTCCAGCCAATCCTTCTCAGGGATATTTAGCTCCAGTGGCGCATTTTCTTTCCCATTGAACAGAGGTGTGTTAACAATGGTCCAGAACTTTGCGCTGTCCCTCAGGGTAGCTTTTTCATACAGATTATCCCACGCCTGTTTCTTGATTTCCTTTTTCCTAGCTAGGATATCCTGATTGTATTGTTTTCTAAGCCTCGCCACCTCCACTCTATCACGGGGTACCTTTTTCAGTGCTTTATAAAGCGCTCGATGTGATTTGGAGCATGCATTATTGAACCACCCCTCAACCTTTCTCTCTCTATTAGTGGGTTTACATTTTAAGTCATCTGCCACCTGACGACAGATGGTTTCAAAGGACCCAATGATATTCCCTTTGAATCTCAATGGGTCTCTACAAACATTAATATCGCTGCCCACTTTCTCGTTAAGGGAGTAAAAGAACTCTTCAGGTATAACTTTGCTCCATTTCACCCGTCTCCCTTGGTCCTTTACGGTGATATCAACAGCGATATCTACTTCTGGGTTTTTATTAAACATTGATAAAATATTATCCTCCATATTCAACACAACCGGGTTGTGATCACTATGTGCGGTATGTATAGCATTGTAAAAAGTAACATTCTGCAACATAACTGGTGAAATAAATATATAATCAATAATACTGTTGCAATCCCTGGCTCTGTAGGTTGGGACCCTTTCTTTACTATCAAAAAACTCTGGTTCGTACAGTTCGTTTTCAAGAAGCAAATCTTCTAGGGTCGACCCTTTAACAGAATGTTCAAAATGTGGGAGTTGGAGCATGTCTAGATTCACATTATCTATGAAATGACAGTTTTGTTGACAGAGATGTACATTAAAATCTCCTAACAAAATAAAATATATCGGCGCGGTTTGACTCTCTTTAAAATTACACAGAAAATTATTCAAGGAATTGAGGTTTTCGATATCACCAGTGCCTTGGGTGGCGTTATAGAAGTTAATGTAGACGCATTTGGAATGATTAGTCAATGTGACTTCCAAGGCTAGAAAGTTTTGGGATCGAGTGTTTATTACTTTCACAGTTCCATTCATTTTAACTGACATTAAAAATTGTAAACCTCCTTTGTTTCGACCAGAATTTGATGGTTGTGCAGCAAGAAAGTAGGATATATACCCATCTATCCAAAAATCACAATCCATATCCCATGTCTCCTGCAACGCTATCACATCATACTTTTTCAATATATTCAACCAGTTTATATCTTCCCTTTTAGAGCGGAGTCCTGCAATATTCCAACTCATTATGTTAACTATAGAACCCCTTGCATTGCTATCATTAGTTGTAGACAATGGGTCAGTAACACAGTCAACAGGAACTAGTCAATCAATTTCCTCCAAATTTGATAGTGCTGAAAACATATTTGATTGCTCCAAACCATTACTTAATTCACGACCCTGGTTTACATGGGATTTAGGTGACATACCAATTGTTTGTGTTGCCCAAGAGCTAATACGATGAGTTTTGGTTGGGGGAACAATACGACTTGCCCTTTCAGGGAGCTTTTTTGGGAGTACAGGTGGGGGGTAGAAGAAACCTAAGGGTACTGCTCTTATTCTACCCTCTCTAATCTCAGTTGCATCCCAAAATAGGCGGGATGCCTCATGGGGTCGGTTAAAGTTAACAATTAGGCAATCCCCAGAGAATTTCTTCTTTGTATATCCCACCCAATCCACACGTCTGCCTGTTTGGATGTATTCAGAAATATTGTTAGGGCCAGTACAGTTAGCATTGCACCATGTTTTTATATTGTCCAGTACTGAGTCATTTGACTCAGTTTCCCCAGGTTTTAAGACTGGAATGTTCACCAAGATTGCGACAAAAGGTGTAGCTTCTGGTGGAAGGTGAACTGGTGGCCTCGGACGAGGTCTTCTAGACCCTGCTGTGATAAGCCCCTCTTGGTTAGAGGTCAGGGGCAGTATCTGTAGAGGGCAGGGTTTGGGTGCGGAGTGCAGCTTTGTGC
The DNA here is from genome assembly GCF_964261635.1 of Lissotriton helveticus. NCBI lineage: Eukaryota > Metazoa > Chordata > Amphibia > Caudata > Salamandridae > Lissotriton > Lissotriton helveticus. The sequence continues at coordinate 827,424,265 of NC_136070.1, forward strand.
TAATTTTGCGGTCCCCTTGCCCCATTCCATGACCAATTAACCCTTGTAATGGTGCAGGTGGAAACTGAGGGTTGACTAGTACGATATTTCCCTGCTCCATAGGGGATTGGGATTGGGGTTGCCTCTGTGGGTTAGTAGGGGAGTGTGGGGTAATGTTGGGTGGTGGGCACCGATGATCTTTCTCGAAAGAAGTTACAAATTTATTAATCCTGTCACATTTTTTTAAAATATCGGAAACACATTCCCTTAAAGTATCAATAATATCTGTGGAGATTTGTATAAGTACCCCTTCAAGTTTGTCAACCAGGACCTTCTCCACCATCTCCTTGATTGATGATTCTAGGGCACTCAATGGGGTGTTTTGTTGCTTACATCGCTGTGCACCATGTGTCCATTGTTTGTTAATGAGCTTGCTACTTTGGGGTTCAGGCTCAGGTTCCTGGGTGCAGTCAGGTGAAGAGTGTACAATTTGGCAATCAGTCACTTCTCCCTCCGCACCTTCTTGTACCAGTATATTATCTATGTCTGTGTCTGTTGACCTACTAATGGGTGCTTTTTCAATCACAATTACCGGATTCAAGGGGGTTGGGGGTCTAGACAAATTAGGCAAAATTTGACTATCCGATGATATGGGATCCAAGCCAAGTTCGCGCTCTTTGTCTGCTATTTCCTGGTTCAGCTTACCGACAGCTGTGGTCAGGAACGACATAATGTTAGATGATGCAGGGGTTTTTCGCGCCATTTTAGCCTTGATTGTACCCCCATTAACAGAAGTTTGTAGTTTACGCTTACCCATTGTCCGGTGTGCAAATCGAAGGGGGGATGCCCGTCCCGTCCCCTATCGTCCCCTGACGGCCACAGACGGCCCGCCCTCTGCCCGGGCTCCGCCCGGCGTCGCCCGCGCGCGTCCGCGACGCGGAGGTCGAGGCTCCGCTTTGTAGCGCCTCCGGGCGCGGGAACAGCGGTGGCAGGAAGTCCGCGCTAAGCCCACTGGGAGCTGTAGTCTCTAGCCGCTCCTGGATGTTGATGGCGGCGAGACTCACAGCGTAGGCAACCCAGGGACTGAGGCAGAGTGCTGGCGTGCTGGCGTGTCCACAGGTAAGCAGTGAGCGCTGTGTGCGCTGCTCGTGACCCCCGCTCCACCGAGGTCGAGGCTCCGCTTTGTAGCGCCTCCGGGCGCGGGAACAGCGGTGGCAGGAAGTCCGCGCTAAGCTCACTGGGAGCTGTAGTCTCTAGCCGCTCCTGGATGTTGATGGCGGCGAGACTCACAGCGTAGGCAACCCAGGGACTGAGGCAGAGTGCTGGCGTGCTGGCGTGTCCACAGGTAAGCAGTGAGCGCTGTGTGCGCTGCTCGTGACCCCCGCTCCACCGAGGTCGAGGCTCCGCTTTGTAGCGCCTCCGGGCGCGGGAACAGCGGTGGCAGGAAGTCCGCGCTAAGCCCACTGGGAGCTGTAGTCTCTAGCCGCTCCTGGATGTTGATGGCGGCGAGACTCACAGCGTAGGCAACCCAGGGACTGAGGCAGAGTGCTGGCGTGCTGGCGTGTCCACAGGTAAGCAGTGAGCGCTGTGTGCGCTGCTCGTGACCCCCGCTCCACCGAGGTCGAGGCTCCGCTTTGTAGCGCCTCCGGGCGCGGGAACAGCGGTGGCAGGAAGTCCGCGCTAAGCCCACTGGGAGCTGTAGTCTCTAGCCGCTCCTGGATGTTGATGGCGGCGAGACTCACAGCGTAGGCAACCCAGGGACTGAGGCAGAGTGCTAGCGTGCTGGCGTGTCCACAGGTAAGCAGTGAGCGCTGTGTGCGCTGCTCGTGACCCCCGCTCCACCGAGGTCGAGGCTCCGCTTTGTAGCGCCTCCGGGCGCGGGAACAGCGGTGGCAGGAAGTCCGCGCTAAGCCCACTGGGAGCTGTAGTCTCTAGCCGCTCCTGGATGTTGATGGCGGCGAGACTCACAGCGTAGGCAACCCAGGGACTGAGGCAGAGTGCTGGCGTGCTGGCGTGTCCACAGGTAAGCAGTGAGCGCTGTGTGCGCTGCTCGTGACCCCCGCTCCGCCGAGGTCGAGGCTCCGCTTTGTAGCGCCTCCGGGCGCGGGAACAGCGGTGGCAGGAAGTCCGCGCTAAGCCCACTGGGAGCTGTAGTCTCTAGCCGCTCCTGGATGTTGATGGCGGCGAGACTCACAGCGTAGGCAACCCAGGGACTGAGGCAGAGTGCTGGCGTGCTGGCGTGTCCACAGGTAAGCAGTGAGCGCTGTGTGCGCTGCTCGTGACCCCCGCTCCACCGAGGTCGAGGCTCCGCTTTGTAGCGCCTCCGGGCGCGGGAACAGCGGTGGCAGGAAGTCCGCGCTAAGCCCACTGGGAGCTGTAGTCTCTAGCCGCTCCTGGATGTTGATGGCGGCGAGACTCACAGCGTAGGCAACCCAGGGACTGAGGCAGAGTGCTGGCGTGCTGGCGTGTCCACAGGTAAGCAGTGAGCGCTGTGTGCGCTGCTCGTGACCCCCCATATAGCATTAATCCACGATAATATACAGAAATAACAAGGATACTTAAGTGATGTTTATAGAGTATTGTTCGGAAGACATCGGTGGTATCAGCTATAGGACCATTGGCAACAAAGGATTGGATTAGTCTAAGAGGCCGATCCGAGATTAGATTGCGAAAATATGCAGTACCAACAGCCACCGAGTAAATATACTCGATCGAGCAGGCATAATTGTACTCTCTGACTGACCATAGCGGAAACCAACCGGGGAACACAGTACATATAACAGACTACATGTCATTATGTCTGTAGTATGAATTATACATACATGATAATTCATATAATAAAGCCTGCTGGCCTACTGATTTTAAATAGTTCTATACTGCCTCTATGATATTCTGTTAAGATGTTATCTTCATTTGATGCCTATTCCCCAATACTATATGTGCAAATAAACCCTGACCACTGATTAACAGATAACAGACTACATGTCATTATGTCTGTAGTATGAATTATACATAAATGATAATTCATATAATAAAGCCTGCTGGCCTACTGATTTTAAATAGTTCTATACTGCCTCTATGATATTCTGTTAAGATGTTATCTTCATTTGATGCCTATTCCCCAATACTATATGTGCAAATAAACCCTGACCACTGATTATTACTAGATAGTTAATTGCTGACTTCTTGCTCCTCTATACAGGTATTATTTTAGATTATTGCCTGTTCCCAAGGGATATCTGAATTGAGACCTTTAGTTGAAGTTTCCAGAGAAAAAATCCAGTATACTTCTCTCTTTCTCCGGATCTTATCTGGGCATAGGCCTGTTCTCGGTTTTATACTTTCCAGAATAAACCATCTAAGGTCCTCTGCTAAGTGTCCATGTTCTACAAAGTGCGCTACAAGTGGGGCATTAATTTTGTTAGTGCGCACTGCAGATTTATGTTCTGTAATTCTTTTATTGATTGCTCTAGAGGTTTCACCTACATAACCCATATGGCATGGGCATAATATTAAATACACTACATTTTGTGTTTTGCAGTTTGTCATAGATTGATTGGTGATGGTTGTGTTATTGAAAATCAGGTCTTTCCCTTCTATCGCTTGTGGGCAGATTCTACAAGTGCCACATTTATAATTTCCTGTCACTGGGTTCTCACTGGTTATGCTCCTTTGTCCGAGCTATGGCCACTCCTCCCAAAGAAGCTGCAGGGACACCGTGGAGCCCAAGAGATCTCCGTGGAGGGCAATATTGGTGAGAAGGATCGGTGCATGTGTTTAGGGGGTTATGAAGCGCCATATTACCACCCATCTGTTAGGGCTAGGTTCTGACGGGTTTCCACTGGCCGCAATATGTGCAGATATTTATGCAACAGTGTAATTTGTATTTGTCACTTTCATCTCTTAGATCCCACCCAGACTTTATTTCCCTGACGACTGAATGCACACCACTCTTGTTGTATTTTTAATGAATGGGTGCTATGACAGTGATGCCGACTGAACTTGAACTATCCATGTAAACGTAGTGCAGTGAGTATCAATTTGGGATTTTTCGCTACCGCTTCTAAATCACCCGAGGATGAAATTGATACTTTTCGCACCAGAGCTTCTTACAGGTTCCAAAGTCTCTACAGAGCACAGTGTAATAAAATTTTGACTCGCGTGGTGCACTGCTACTAAAGACAACAGTCCTAAGTGCCATACAGTTTCACGCATTATTATTAGTAATAATTGTTTCGTAGCCTTGCGATCGTTGTACTTTTAGGTGCTTTACAACGAAATATCCGTTTTAACAGGTTATCGAGAGAGTTTTTCACCTATATTGGTGTTATATTGTATTGTATTTGTAATAATCCCGCACTTGTTGCAGTCCCTGGGAGCTGGTCTGTCACGCCTCGTTTCATTATTGCATTATTCATGGGAGGAGGGGAGGCTTTGGTAACTTTAATACATCCGTTGTAGTTCAAAATCTAAGCCTGTAACCGCCCTGCTCCTGGTGAGTACATGCCTTCTCTTACAGTGCTGCCCGCAGCTTTAAGGAGCTGTAGCCCCTGCCCCAGCACTGAGAGGAGTGAGTGCTGCGGGCACTTTGCAGGGGGAGTCGTCCTGTCAGGATGGGTGCACGCTGTCACGACGACTGGAGGACAGCATCTGTCAGGAGAGTCTCAGAGTAACTTGTTTTACATTGTTTTGGGACCTTTGTTCGCCTTGAGTCAGCGACAGACTAACGGGGTGCCCCCTGTGGATGGCAGTTCCACCCGACTAAAGCGCCTCGCTCGCAGAGGGACAAAAACGCTACAAAAATTTGAAAATTGATTACCGAATGGAGAAGTGTCGGGGGTCACTTTCCAACGGGACCTGTCACGGCTCCCTGGAGGAGAAGAAAGGGCAACTGATTCCCAACGGAGGTGGGCACGATGCCGACGTGTGTGGCAACGGGTCTGCCAAGCTGTCCGGAGGGTGGAGAAGTGTGGCTCAGTGGTTAGAGGCGGCAGACCCGGAATCTGAGATCGACCGTGGACCAGGGTTCGATTCCCCGCCTCGGCGGGTCTCGGGCTCATAAATTCCACGGTCTCGACAATTCTCGCTCCGGTGCCTCCTCGACTCACGGGGTCACACTCTGCGACTCTGGGCAATAGCTTGCTTAATCTCCACATCGGCCCCTCGCGGCGGGATGCCTGGCTTTCACCTTGTGGATACCCTGCCGGGGTTTCTCACAGGGGAATACCAGGACGGGTTCCCTAAGCAAGCGCGGAGATGCCCCAGGGTAAGTCCTGCGCTATATAAGTTTCATACAGGGTACCCCCCGCCGGGGCCGCGCAAACCCGCGGCCGAGCGCGCCACCTGGACCCGGCAGATGGACTTCAACATGTCCTGCGTGGGCTTCGCCGTGGGCCTGGGCAACGTGTGGCGCTTCCCGTACCTCTGCTACAAGAACGGCGGAGTAGGTGTGCGCCCCTGGCACCTGGAGGCCTTTGTCATACTTGTGCCATTTGCAGCGCTTTGTCATACTTGTGCCATTTGCAGCGCTTTCTGTCATACTTGTGCCATTCGCTGCGCTTTCTGTCACACTTGTGCCATTCGCTGCGCTTTCTGTCATACTTGTGCCATTTGCAGTGCCTTGTTCTCTGCCGTAGGCGCATAGTGTCACAGCGCTGAAAATAACTTATGTACGTGTTATCAACGTGACAAAATGAAATGTGACCCTTCTGGAGTGACACAGATCTCAGCAGCAGGTAGCGAACCCACAGAGCTGTCCAACTCTCTTCAGTGTGTCTTTCAGTGCCCTTATTAAGTGTTTCCCCTTTACTACACGCCTGTGCCATACGTACTGCGCGTCCTGCCTTCTGATTGGATGCTTGGCTTACCTACGTGCCCAGAGCCCTGCTGACAAAGGAGGGGCTCTGCCCCCTCCCCAGCAGCCGAGGACAGAGGGGCAGTGTTTCATGGAGTCGCGTCTCCCTGGTCACGGCTCCTTGGAGCTGTCTCGCACCCTCTAGAGTAGTGAGTAGTGAGTGCAGAGTAGTGAGTAGAGTAGTGAGTGGAGTAGTGAGTAGAGTAGTGAGTAGAGTAGTGAGTAGAGTAGAGTAGTGAGTAGAGTAGTGAGTAGAGTAGTGAGTAGTGAGAGTAGTGAGTAGAGTAGTGAGTAGTGAGTAGAGTAGTGAGTAGAGTAGTGAGTAGAGTAGTGAGTAGAGTAGTGAGTAGTGAGTAGAGTAGTGAGTAGAGTAGTGAGTGCAGAGTAGTGAGTAGAGTAGTGAGTAGAGTAGTGAGTAAAGTAGTGAGTAGAGTAGTGAGTAGTGAGTAGAGTGGTGAGTAGTGAGTAGTGAGTAGAGTAGTGAGTAGAGTGGTGAGTAGTGAGTAGTGAGTAGAGTAGTGAGTAAAGTAGTGAGTAGAGTAGTGAGTAGTGAGTAGAGTGGTGAGTAGAGTAGTGAGTAAAGTAGTGAGTAGAGTAGTGAGTAGTGAGTCTTTCAGTGCCCTTATTAAGTGTTTCCCCTTTACTACACGCCTGTGCCATACGTACTGCGCGTCCTGCCTTCTGATTGGATGCTTGGCTTACCTACGTGCCCAGAGCCCTGCTGACAAAGGAGGGGCTCTGCCCCCTCCCCAGCAGCCGAGGACAGAGTAGCAGTGTTTCATGGAGTCGCGTCTCCCTGGTCACGGCTCCTTGGAGCTGTCTCGCACCCTCTAGAGTAGTGAGTAGTGAGTGCAGAGTAGTGAGTAGAGTAGTGAGTAGATTAGTGAGTGGAGTAGTGAGTAGAGTAGTGAGTAGAGTAGTGAGTAGAGTAGTGAGTAGAGTAGTGAGTAGAGTAGTGAGCAGAGTAGTGAGTAGAGTAGTGAGTAGTGAGAGTAGTGAGTAGAGTAGTGAGTAGTGAGTAGAGTAGTGAGTAGAGTAGTGAGTAGAGTAGTGAGTAGAGTAGTGAGTAGTGAGTAGAGTAGTGAGTAGAGTAGTGAGTGCAGAGTAGTGAGTAGAGTAGTGAGTAGAGTAGTGAGTAAAGTAGTGAGTAGAGTAGTGAGTAGTGAGTAGAGTGGTGAGTAGTGAGTAGTGTGTAGTGAGTAGAGTAGTGAGTAGAGTGGTGAGTAGTGAGTAGTGAGTAGAGTAGTGAGTAAAGTAGTGAGTAGAGTAGTGAGTAGTGAGTAGAGTGGTGAGTAGAGTAGTGAGTAAAGTAGTGAGTAGAGTAGTGAGCAGAGTAGTGAGTAGAGTAGTGAGTAGAGTAGTGAGTAGTGAGTAGAGTAGTGAGTAGAGTAGTGAGTAGAGTAGTGAGCAGAGTAGTGAGTAGAGTAGTGAGTAGTGAGAGTAGTGAGTAGAGTAGTGAGTAGTGAGTAGAGTAGTGAGTAGAGTAGTGAGTAGAGTAGTGAGTAGTGAGTAGAGTAGTGAGTAGAGTAGTGAGTGCAGAGTAGTGAGTAGAGTAGTGAGTAGAGTAGTGAGTAAAGTAGTGAGTAGAGTAGTGAGTAGTGAGTAAAGTAGTGAGTAGAGTAGTGAGTAGTGAGTAGAGTGGTGAGTAGAGTAGTGAGTAAAGTAGTGAGTAGAGTAGTGAGTAGTGAGTAGAGTGGTGAGTAGTGAGTAGTGAGTAGTGAGTAGAGTAGTGAGTAGAGTGGTGAGTAGTGAGTAGTGAGTAGAGCAGTGAGTAGAGTAGTGAGTAGTGAGTAGAGTATTGAGTGTGAGTAGAGTAGTGAGTAGATTAGTGAGTAGTGAGTAGAGTAGTGAGTAGTGAGTGCAGAGTAGTGAGTAGTGAGTAGTGAGTAGTGAGTAGTGTAGTGAGTAGAGTAGTGAGTAGTGAGTGCAGAGTAGTGAGTATAGTGAGTAGAGTAGTGAGTAGTGAGTGCAGAGTAGTGAGTAGTGAGTAGAGTAGAGTAGAGTAGTGAGTAGGACATCACAGGCAGCAGCTGTGCAAGCTTCTTACACTCACAAGGAGACCACAGGCAGCTGAGTTGCAAGCTTCTCACACTCACAAGAAGGACATCACAAACAGCAGCGGTGCAAGCTTCTCACACTCACAAGAACGACATCACAGGCAGCAGCAGTGCAAGCTTCTTACATTCACAAGGAGACCACAGGCAGCAGCAGTGCAAGCTTCTCACACTCACAAGAAGGACATCACAGGCAGCAGCTGTGCAAGCTTCTTACACTCACAAGGAGACCACAGGCAGCAGCGGTGCAAGCTTCTCACACTCACAAGAAGGACATCACAGGCAGCAGCTGTGCAAGCTTCTTACACTCACAAGGAGACCACAGGCAGCTGAGGTGCAAGCTTCTCCCACTCACAAGAAGGATGTCACAAGCAGCAGCGGTACAAGCTTCTCACACTCACAAGAACGACATCACAGGCAGCAGCAGTGCAAGCTTCTTACACTCACAAGGAGACCACAGGCAGCAGCGGTGCAAGCTTCTCACACTCAAAAGAAGGACATCACAGGCAGCAGCTGTGCAAGCTTCTTACACTCACAAGGAGACCACAGGCAGCTGAGGTGCTAGCTTCTCCCACTCACAAGAAGGACATCACAGGCAATACCGGTGCAATATTCTCACACTCACAAGGAGATCACTGGCAGTACACACCACATGAACACACTCCATAACACATAGCAACAATACATTGGCATTTACAATGCCATTAGCTCAAACTCAAATAAATCCGAGCCCGATTGCATTTCTAATGCTTGTTTCTGCAGCTAAAAATTCCTACCCTCATATCACACACGTTCCACAAGGTCGTAGCCCTGCTAGCTCCAAACGACGCTCGCCTGATATTAAAGGGTGATTAATAGGTTGAACACTAGTTGGGGTGTTGGGAAGATCAGTTTGTACCGCTGCTCTAGGCCATTCCAAGGTAAAACTACTACTTAAAGTGCTTCCTGAGTTAAAGGCTATAAACGTTCGGCTGGATAAACTACGTATAATATTATTTTAGCAAAGTAAGTAGTTTCCTGCTATGAAATGCAGATTAGGGCCACTTCTAAGCAAATAAACACTGGTAAAGCCAATAGGAATGGCGTTGGCTCTCAGCCTTTGGGCTTTGTCAATGCTTCATTCGTTATAGTTTTTGCAAAACTTTGTTATTTGGGGAGCAATTGGTCTCTCACCTTTAAAGGAACATTGAATACATTTTTGTTGGTCTTAAACAGCATTCAACTGTGTGTTGGTGATGATGCGGCTTAATCATCAGGCTAACAACTGTTTATTTGCTATGGTGTTTTTTAAATTTTGGTTGCCAAACTGTCAAAAATACTTGTGAGATTATGGGGGGGAGGTAGCAAGAATTTAGCATTGTGATCTGAATGATCAGGAATGGATTAAAAGTTTAATTCTGTTTACTGTTTGGTGCAACATGTATTTGAATGTATGTGTAATCACTACTCTTGGGTGTATATATATAATTGTTTAATATTTAAACTTTTTGATGTAATCAACACCCTCCAGTTCACGGATAATAGCCCATCGGTGGGCAGAATATGTGCTTTACATGGGCCTTATGGTCTTGTGAATACACTCCAAGATGGTGCTCAATGTGATTCCAGGAGGGTTGACTCCTTTGTTGATACCTATGATTCATGAAAAAAGTTTATTAACATGTCGATTGTTGTAGTGCTATACACACTGACGAAGGCAGCACGCCGAAACGCGTCTGTGCAAGTCCCCCACAAATAAATCGCTTGTGGCTGACACAAACTCCTCGAGTGCTGTTTTGTTTCTTTGAAAGAAAAGAAAAGACCGAGCGCCATGTAACGCGGCGTCCCACGAGTCGCCAACAGCACCCGTCCGCGAGTGAGCAGCTTTCTTCGTGGGAGAGGAGCGTTTCCAAAGGATACAAGCTGCGCGCCACCGCTGGGGAGGGATTTAGCTGACCAGAGAGGACGAAGTACGAAGGAACTTACCGGAGTGTCTGGGAGCTTCCAAAGGAAGACGCCTTCCCGGTGAGCACCGACTTATCCTTTTTTTATCCTCATTTTCCACAAATCTCTGTTGACCTAGCAGGTTATAGCGGCAGGACGACAGAGGAGGGGATTGTCAACAGCAAGCAAGCGGGGGACTGCATTGGTCTCAGCTGCGGTCACAAACGCAGCGTGGGACACTAAGACATATCGGCATGTTTTCAGACACCGAGCGCCAGACGGCAGCGAAGGGCATGTTTAAGCGGCGGGAGAAGCCGCTAGAGACAACGATCACAGCAGTGGCAGAGCCTCAAAATTACAAACTTAAAGAGACTATGATAAAGCTGGAGAGACTTCACGAGCGTGAAGTAAAGAAATGGTGGGAGGCAACCAGCCTAACAAATTACGTGGAGGAGGAAAGGGTGCCCAGAGGCTTAAGGGTCCACACAGTACCATCCTATGAACATCCGGACCCACAGCTATTGACAGACTGGTTTGAGCACACTGCAGCCTATTGTGAAGGGACCCTCAAAATCTTGGTCAAGTATGCCTGGAGCGACAGAGATAAGGCGCTGGCTGAGATTAAAGTGATTGATGAAGAGCTAGAAAAGGAGACGGATTCATGACAAATAGCCTTGATATCGCAAATGAAAGATCAAATGAAAGCCCGGCTTGTGAAGTATGAGGCAAAAATAAGGTTCCGCAAGCAGGAGAAATATGAACGCGATGCAAATGACTATCTGACAAGGCGTGTCCTAACTTACGCGAAGAAATTTGACGCTCCTCAGAAGGCTCTACAAAGAGGCACCAGCGCCAGTGCCGGAACAACATCAACAGCTGAAATAGTCACTTCGGAGTCTGATGTGACTGAAAACGAGTCCGGTGACGATCAACCTGACCCAGTAGGACAAGGAAAAAATCGAGCCGCTCAAGTCAGAAAAACTAAGAGAACCCCTTTTCAAGAGGAATTCGAGATAATCAGGAAATCCTGGCTCCGCGACGGAAAGAACATACCGCCGGACGCAGGAGCAGTGGGCTCGGGAGAACCAGGAGGATAAGGAGGTCAGGGGGCGGCAAGAGGAGGCAGGGGAGGATCAAGAGCCTCCCACTGGACCAACCTCAACATGAACAAGAAGTAATGACAGCCATGTGCAACGGTTCCAGAGATCTAGTTAATCTTACAGTTAAAGAACTAACGGATCCAGAAACCGAAGTACTCAGCCTGGGACTGACATTCTGCCCTAATAACGAGCTAGAATATACACAAACACTAATTGATTTGTTCCGCTTTACAAGAAAGTTGAAACTCCACAAATATTTTAAACTGCGCCCACATATGAAAGATCAAAGTAAGAAAGGAGTAAGGATGACTGTAACAGATGCTCTGAGTAGTAGGGATTTATCTACAGTGGGACCCTTGAGGACCTACAATGGAACAGTCCTCTGATACTGGTCAACTGGACACTGCACAACGAGTAGAACTACAAGGAGTAGAACAGGAGAGGGAAGAAAGTAGATTCAAACCCACCTCCGTCTTTATTCCTCAGTCTCCGTGGGACGCTGTGGATGTATTCACCGAGGCAATGAACAACGACCTCATGCAATATAGAAAAGCGGACCACCAAATCCACAAAAAACTATATCACAGACCAACAAAAACTGGCATTGAACAACATAATGAATGATAATAACATCGTGGTGAAACCCTCGGATAAAGGGGGGAATGTGGTCTTAATGAGTAAAGACTACTATAAAAGCGAGGCACTGAGGCAACTTTCAGATGATAAATTTTACACGAAATGTACCACTGATGTTTACCAACAGAGTATCATGGAATATGACATGCTTATCCAGAAGTGGTACAACCTTCAGATGCTGGGCAAAGATGAACATTTGTTTTTGCGGAACAACTGCGCCATGATCCCTGCTTTTTATCACCTTCCCAAGTTGCACAAAAATAGAGACTGTCCACCAGACCGTCCTATTATTTCCTCCATCGGCAGCTTAACCGAGAATATGTCTCGGTTCGTAGACAATATTCTGTTCCCCTTGGTGTTGAAATTGGAATCCTATATCAAGGACACCAAGGATTTTCTGATGAAGATCCAAGATTTGAAATGGGACTCATGTTATTTGCTGTTGGTGTTGGATATTACTAGTTTATACACCTGTATTGAACACAAACACGGCCTGGAAGCAGTCAAGCATTTCCTAGACCAGCGCCAAATGCGATTTGCCAGGTATAACATAATGATCCTTGAATTTGTTGAGTTTTGTCTAACCCACAATATCTTTTTATTTGAAGACCAGTTGTATTTACAGAGGTCAGGCACGGCGATGGGCACCTGCTTTTCTCCCAGCTACGCGAACTTGTTCGTGGGCTGGTGGGAGGAGCAGGTGCCCAGGAGCTGTATGGTTGGACTTGATAAGGGGGCAACTGTGTGTTGGCATCGTTACATCGACGTTTAATTTATCGTCTGGAATGGTGGGATGAACACAGCAGAGGAATACATCAGGTATTGAATAACAACAACCTTAACCTGCAGTTCTCGGGTTCAATTAGTCCGGTGGTAGCGGAGTACTTGGACCTGAGAGTGTTCATAGAGGGAGTACAACTACACACTGCACTGTATAGAAATGAGACTGCTGGCAATTCTACACTCTTTGCCAGCAGCAGTCATCCCCCCCCAGCTCATTAGGAGCATTCCTTACGGGGAGCTATTGAGGCTCCGAAGAAATTGCTCCATGGATTCTGATTTCGAGGCGGCCGCCTCGGAATGCCTATCACGTTTCGCAATTAGGGGATATGGTAGGGAATTGCTGCAAAGGACATTGAGGAAGGTGAGAAAGATCCCAAGAGGGACTTTATTCACTGCCAAACCCACAAGGGGGGGCCGTGAAAATGATGAAACCATGAGTAAAGGGAAATTTAGGCTAATCACTCCCTACTCATCAGGGGCCAACGACCTCAGAATGATGCTTAGAAAGAACTGGCACATCCTACAAACAGATAATGTGCTGAAGGAAGATCTACCAACTTATCCATTACTAACCTTCAGCAAAGCAAGGTCAATATGAGATATGCTTGTCAACAGTCATCTAGAGAGACCTATGTCTAAGACCAATACCCTCAAAGAACAGAAAGAGTTTTATCCCTGTGGCCGCTGCAAGGCTTGTGCGGGCAGCAAAAGGGTTCTATCGTACATGATACCTGAGACAGGGAAGAAAATATTCATTAAGAAGTTCATTACCGGCAGTACTCAATATGCAGTCTATTGTTTGCTCTGACCCTGTGGCCTTCGCTACATCGGTAGCACAATCAAGGATCTGAAATTGAGAATACTAGAGCATCTCAGGGCCATAGACAAGGCGGACCCCGGTAGCCCGCCATTTTGCTGAGGTCCACGGTCGGGACGAAACAAATTACAGTATTTTGGCTTGGTTTGGCAGATAGATTGCACCATACTCCTGAGGCGGAAAGCCGGGGGTTTAACTCGCCAAATAACAGATCACTTGTTATTTTATTCTTTTAATGCACTGCACTTTACACTTGCACAGCGCTTTTTAAAAAAATTGAATCGCTACCACTGTTTATTGTGTACTTGTGTGCTCTGTAAATCCCCCTTGAAAACTTCCCCAGGAAACCAAATTGAGCCGCTTCCACTGTACCTTATACCTCTAAGGCACGAAGCCATTCTCTAGGCTCACAGTCACACTTACAAGCCCCTCGAGGCAAGGAATCCACGGCCGCCATCTTCAATCGGGGCCTGGACAGCGCTCTAGTGGCTGGGCGATTTGGGCCCAACCCATTATAAAAGAGCCAATCACTGACGTTCCTGCAGATAGATTGCACCATACTCCTGAGGCGGAAAGCCGGGGGTTTAACTCGCCAAATAACAGATCACTTGTTATTTTATTCTTTTAATGCACTGCACTTTACACTTGCACAGCGCTTTTTAAAAAAATTGAATCGCTACCACTGTTTATTGTGTACTTGTGTGCTCTGTAAATCCCCCTTGAAAACTTCCCCAGGAAACCAAATTGAGCCGCTTCCACTGTACCTTATACCTCTAAGGCACGAAGCCATTCTCTAGGCTCACGGTCACACTTACAAGCCCCTCGAGGCAAGGAATCCACGGCCGCCATCTTCAATCGGGGCCTGGACAGCGCTCTAGTGGCTGGGCGATTTGGGCCCAACCCATTATAAAATGGAGCCTCCTTCCCGTCCGCGCAGCGGGCGGGCGCAGCGGGCGCGCCGATGGCGCGCCGGAGGCGCGCCAGAGGCAAGCCCGTCTGGGCCCGTCCGGGCCAGGCCGGGCACAGGGCCATCCACTATGCCCGTTTCTCATAGTCACCGGATTAAACATTCACGCGACTATCTGTTACAATTCAGCACGCCAGCCTCATCCCCGATACCCAACCACTCATCTACGCCCCTAGATGAGTCCTTCGGGTCAACCATCCACCATTCATCTACTGGTATTAGCTTGGCTTTGCTGAACTGTAGATCAGCCCCCAAGCATGCACTTGAAATTAAAATTCTGATTCAAGACCAAAATATTGATATTTTCTTCCTAACGGAAACATGGCTAACGTCTCATTCTGAAGCCGACATTGTCAACATGCTTCCCCAAGACTACCTCATTCAATATCAGAATAGAATGAAGGGAAAAGGAGGTGGACTTGCGATTATCTATAGAAACCTCTTCACTTGCAGGATACAAGCAGGAGGAATTCAGGATTGCGAAAGCATCCACTTCTCAATTCAATTAAATCCCAACAATTCTCTTTCAGGTATCCTTATATACCGACCTCCTAGTAGCCTAGGAAACTTTGTGAGCTCATTATTAGAGACCTCTATCTCAGCCTGCACTTCGGCCCCAAATTCCATCCTGGTCGGAGATTTAAACTTGCACTTTGAGGACAGCAAAGATAAAATTGCCGCTAACTTAATTTCCGAACTAAAAGCACTGGATTTCCACTTAATCAATTCAGAGGCAACCCATAGTAAGGGACATCTTTTAGACCCCCTTTTCACTAATCTGCCAAAAATTGAGGTTCAGTCCGCACTTCCACTTCCCTGGTCAGATCATTTTCTCATCCCATTCACCTGGCAAATTCCCTTAAAAACCTCTCACATACCTATTCCCAAAGAACACGACAGAATATGGTCCAGACTCTCATTTGAGCACTGGACCCAGGAGCTTACACGCTCCGCTCCTCTGGCAGACCCAGACCCTGCAACAGCAGACAACAACTTCACTAGCTGGCTTACCTCTTCCTTGGACACAATCGCTCCTAAGAGAGACGTAAAAACAAAAAGTAAGAAATTCAAATCTCCATGGTATTCACAAGAACTAAGGAACCTAAGGAAAAATTGCAAAATCCATGAGAGGAAATGGAGGAAAAACTGGGATCCTCTCATCAAGACAGAATATAAAACAGCAATGAGGTCCTATAAAGTAGCACGCAAAGCAGCTCAATCCTCTTTTTTTGAAAAGAAAATTAAGGAAGCATCTAATTCAACTCGTGAGACTTATGCAATAGTTAAAGAGCTCCTTAAAATACCTAATCCCCCCCCCAATTATCAACCCACGGTCGCTAGATGCAACCAAATAGCAGGTTATTTTCAAAATAAAATCACCAACATCCTGCAATCACTCCCCCCCAAAACAGATCACAGTCCCCTGGTGGCCCCTACATCTTCCACCACCAGTCCAACACTGGATAGCTTTAATTTGATGTCCAATGAGGACTTTTTAAAAGCCCTCTCAGATCTAAAAAGTGGCTCCCCCAATGACCCCGCCCCCATCCGCATTCTTAAACAAATCGGACCCACTATCGCCTACCTGGCTACTAACCTTATTAACGCCTCCCTTAGCCAAGGTGTAGTCCCCCCCAATTGGAAACATGCAATTGTTAAGGCACTACAGAAGAAACCAGGCCACGACCCCTCAGATCTGTCTAACCTTCGCCCTATTTCTCTTTTACCAGGCCTGAGCAAGATTGCAGAGAGGGCAGTCAATCAGCAAGTATCTACCTTCCTCGAATCTAACAACCTCCTCCGCCCCTCGCAGACAGGCTTCCGTCCAGGGCAGGGGACCGAGACAGCTCTTCTCAAAGTGGTCGAGGAGACCAGATGCATCTTGGATTCAGGGGGATCGGTTTTACTGATCCTCCTGGATCTAAGCGCTGCATTCGACACGGTTGACCATGAGATTTTAATCCAGCGATTATCCGGGCTGGGGGTGAGGGGCACGGCACTTCGTTGGCTCTCATCTTTCTTAGAAAACCGCACCTTTCAGGTTTGCGAAGGGAACATACGATCTGACATCCTTTCCCTCCAGTGTGGGGTTCCCCAGGGCTCTTCATTGAGCCCTACACTTTTTAACACCTACATGGCCCCCCTGGAGGATGTGGTCACCCCTTTTGGGATAAAAGCCGTCACATACGCTGACGACACCCAAATGGTTGTTTCATTTTCGCTTGAAGAAGACAAACTGAGAAACCTCCATGACTGCCTAGAAGGCATTCATGGTTGGATGTCCAACTCAAGGTTGAAGCTAAATGGCTCAAAGACTGAGCTTATGCTGCTGGGACATCAAGTACCATCCCTTCCCCCTACCATGTGGCCACCATGCCTAGGACCTATCCCAGAACTCAAATCTGAGATTAAAAGTCTGGGCTTTTGGATGGAACAGAACCTCTCCATGATAACACAGGCAAAAAAAACAGCCGGTACATGTGTGGGTCTATTACGGTCAACCAGAAAAATTCTCCCTCTACTCCCAGCATCATCCCAGAAAACGCTCATTCAAGGTCTAATACTGTCAAGATTAGACTATTGCAACACTCTTTTCCTGGCAGCCCCGGAAGCTACGGTTAATGTTCTGCAGAGAACACAAAATGCCGCAGCAAGGATTCTCACGGGGACCTCTCGCAGAGAATCAGCCAAACCTGCCCTTAAAGCATTACATTGGCTGCCGATCCGCGAGAGGATCAAATTTAAAGCTCTGTGTTCCACTCACAAGGCCCTGCACAATCTAGGACCCCCAATACTAAAAGACATGCTTTCCTTATACAAACCCAATAGACCCCTACGATCAGCCCAAGGTAACCTGGCCATGGTACATCGAACAAAAAAAGCCCGGACTGGAGGACGTCGATTCTCGGTTATGGCCGCCACCATCTGGAATACCCTGCCAATCCAACTGCGTTCCGAGCCGAATCACATGAAATTCCGGAAACTTCTCAAGACTCACCTGTTCCCTCAATAGCCTTCTGCCTTATTCCCCCCACTTTCACCTTCAGATGTTTCTTGCAATCTCAGCGCTGGGACGCTTCCGGGCAGCCATGCGCTATATAAAAACCCAAATTCATTCATTCATTCATTCACATAGAGCCACCAAATGCCAGGGGCGGTGACCGTTTAAGACGACTCCGTAGATTGGAGTCGAGGTATGTTATAGACCTATCTACCAAGCATCCACAAGGCCTGAATAGTGGGGAGGAAATGGCGTTTCATTTGGGAAAGTAAGGGTGCAACTTAAGGACGAATGGGACCAACATATTGGTTGCAACATATGGAAGTCCAGATGCACCGATATGAAATTCCAAGCCTATTCCCGAAATGCCTGTTGTAAATTGTGATCCGTGATTTGTGCTAGGGGATCTGATATATATGTTTTTGACTAGAACACTTACCAGCTCTATATATCTATACATATGAATTTGCCACTGAAGTTATGATGTTTCTATTTTTTCTATAATATTCGATTGATGAATTTAAAATTTGAATCTGAAACAATTGATCTACTATAGGTATGATTTTGAACTGCCCCATATATATTAAGTCTTGAATGATGGAATTTGATGAACTTTTATTGACTCGGTGTGATACATGCGTATCTTGTTATAGAAGAGTAATCGTGATGGAATGGATTAACAGAGGACATTAGCCGATCCACGGCTTTATGAATTGTTTAATATTTAAACTTTTTGATGTAATCAACACCCTCCCGTTCACGGATAATAGCCCATCGGTGTGCAGAATATGTGCTTTACATGGGCCTTATGGTCTTGTGAATACACTCCAAGATGGCGCTCAGTGTGATTCCAGGAGGGTTGAGTCCTTTGTTGATACCTATGATTCATGAAAAAACTTTATTACCATGTCGATTGTTGCAGTGCTATACACACTGACGAAGGCAGCACGTCGAAACGCGTCTGTGCAAGTCCCCCGCAAATAAATCGCTTGTGGCTGACACGAACTCCTCGAGTGCTGTTTTGTTTCTTTGAAAGAAAAGAAAAGACCGAGCGCCACACACACATATATATATATATATATATATATATATATATATATATATATATATATATATATATATATATATATATGTTTCACCAAGTTGCTGCAAAAACGATCCTCGGCCTCACAACGCTGGCGCCGTTGGTGGCAGCAGCCGCCACACTCTATTCGAACCTGCTTCCCATCCACCTCCAATAGCTGGACACAGAAAACGGCACACCAGGAAAATCCAGCACAAATCCTTTATTGTGCACTTATGAAACAAGGACAAAGCGTTTCGGCATTTGCCTTCATCAAGTTGCCACCATTTTGTGTTCCAACATATTTAAGTCCGTCTTTGATGACAAAATCATAAACATAGAAAACATACTTTCAAAAACCATTTCAGACACAAATTAGCGTAATTGCAATGCTCAATTATTGTGTTACGACTGTAACACTAAGATCTCATATTTACAATCAATGCCATTACGATCTCATATATAGCTGGGGCTTAGCATTTGATACCCTAGCATTGTGTTATGTGACTTGTAAAAAGTCGCAATGCCAGCCGGGTAATGTAGTTACCCGTCGGATGCAGGCGAGGTACGAGACTGCTATTTGGTGAGGCGTGTCTGGGCCTGCCTTTAAAGACTCGAAACTGGTCGCAATTCGGCTGGGCAATGTAGTTCACCCGCCGGATGTGAACGGGGTTGGAGACTGCTATATAGTGGAATTCCACTGGCATAACGTATCTGTACCTGTAACTACTGCAGATTATATCTTGTGATCCCTGGGAGCTCCCTGGGTTCAAGGATTGTGTCTTATGGGATGGATGCTCCCCTCTCTTGTAGAATTCTATATTGAGGGGAGTTTGGATGTTCTAATGCAAACATGGTGGCTAGTCTTATGTTCAAGTGCTCACGATCAAGGATGAGGAAGTGGTGACATTTTAAGTGTGAGTGTGTAATCGTGTAAAATGTAAATAATGAATGAAAATAAAGTCAAAAATATTTTATTCACATTTTCATTCTATCGTGACTTATGTGTGGCTTTCCATTTCTTATATTCTAGCCCTGGAGCGACTGACGTTCCTATAGTGACACCACCATTGTGGGTTATCCTTCTCCCCCTATGAGTGGATAGGCGATTATAGTAATGTATAAGCCAACTTCTTAAAAAAGTGATAGTGATATAAAATCTTCCTTAAAATACTTATCATTCTACGAGGTAGCTTCCGTAGTGTCCCTGACAGCTTTATATGCCTATATGTGAGGATAACTCCTCCCCACAATTTAGCCCCTTCGGGGTCTTACTGTCCAGATCTATAATGTATCTGGACTCTTTGACCCTTAACTGTGTTTCGTGGTCTCCACCACGTATGTGTTTGGGAATCTTGTCAATGCCAAAGAATCTTAGACTGCCATTATTGCTGTTGTTGCTCTCTTCGTAATGGCGGGCCATCGGATAATTGTGGTCCCTATTCGTAATGGTACGTAAGTGCGGTAGTATCCTCACCTTCAGTGGGTGTTTGGTGCTGCCTACGTATCGGAGGCCACAAGGGCACTCCAACACGTAGACAGCGAATTCCGTGTTGCAGTTAATCTGTTGCCTAATTTGTTTCTTTTGGCCTATACCGTTTACAAAGTCCTTACAGGATTTACCGTTGCGGTCAGCTTTACAGCTGCCATAAGTCGTGAATCCATTCGGTCTAGGAGGCCACTTTGCTTGGGATGTTTCCCCAGGATAGCTGTGTACTAATTGGTCCCTGAGGGATCTGGCTCTGCGATAGGTGATCTGTGGTCCCTGTCCTACACATGCTCCTATAATTGGATCTGCGGTGAGCAGATTCCAATGTGCCCTCATGATTTTTCCTAGTGCCCATGCTCCCCTACTGAAATTAGTAATCATGCGGGGTGGGCTGGGTTGGTTTGTTTTCCTGGGCTCATTGTTTCTCATCGCAGAACCTGATATCTTAAAAAGGAGTTCCTCGTGTTGCAGATCCTTCACTTTATTCTGTGCTGTTCTTAGGGTTTCCTCACTGTATCCTCGCTGTTTGAATCACAAGACCATGGCCTTCTGCTCACTCTCAAAGTCTACCTCAGTGCTGCAATTGCGGCGAGCCCTCAAAAGTTCCCCATATGGTATACTCTTCTTCAGAGGTATGGGGTGGTGACTCGCCGCATGCAGCACCGCATTGCCGGCTGTGGTTTTCCAGAACAGGCGGGTGGTGATACATCCCTCCTTGATCTCAACTGCTATGTCCAAAAATTCACAGTACTTATCACTTATGTTATACGTGAATCGTAAATTAAGGTCATTCACTCCAAGATGGTTAATGTACTGTTTTGCTAAAGTTTCGGGACCATTCCATATTATGAATAGGTCGTCGATGTACCTGACCCACATTAAAATGTGGTCAGTATACATCTCCGATTCCTGCGACCAAACAACCTGTTCCTCCCACCAGCCTAGGAAGAGATTCGCTAGGCTGGGGGCAAAACAAGTTCCCATCGCGGTCCCCGATTGTTGGCGATACACAGCCTTCTCAAAGAGGAAGATGTTTCCTGTATCCTGTAGGCAATACAACTTCATACTTCTCAGCATAGCATTATGCTCCCAATAGTCTACATGTCTGCTTCTCAGGTAATGCATGCATGCTTCCACCCCCTTCACTTGGTCAATGCAAGTATATAGAGAGCATATGTCCATGCTTATCATCAGGTACCCCTCCTCCCATCTCAAATTATGCAATTGTCTCAGAAAGTCAGTGCTATCTTTGCAATATGAGTTCAAATTGCGCACATATTCATTGAGAAATAAGTCCAGGAATATGGAGGTATTCTCCAACAGCCCCCCAGTTGATGATACTATTGGACGCCCTGGTGGTGATAGGGGATCCTTATGGATTTTCGGGAGGGAATACAGACACGGGATACGGGGTTGGTCCTTCTTCAAAAATTTGTATTCATCAGTGTCCAAAAGTCCACTGTGATACCATCCTCCCAAAAGTGCATGATAATATTGTTTTTCTGTATTGCCCCCCATTAATCAACTCATAGCAGGTGGTATCCGCCAGTTGTCTTGTTGCCTCCAATTTGTAATCATTATAGTTCATAATTACAACGTTGCCCCCCTTATCGGAGGGCTTGATCACAATGGAGCTGTCTTCCTCCAAGCTTTTTAGTGCCAATCTTTGTTCCTTTGTTAAATTGTCTAATTTGGAATTCCCAAAAATTCTCCTTGTTTTCTTTAGATCTGATATAATCGCTTGATTATATGCCTTGATGTTATCGAATGGGACGTTTGGATTAAACTTACTTTTGAGTTTGAGGCCACTGTGTTTGATTTGCTTATTCATAATTCCACCAGATAGTGGCAGCACATATTCCTTTCTAGCATTATTTTCACCAGTTTCTAGTTCATACATGTCTTTTAATAATTCCATCTCCTGTACCTGCAAATTGATGCCCATGTCATCCGACGTTCTGGGGCTTGTCTGTTTAGATTTTGTTCAAACTGCATAAATTTTCAACAGTTTCAGCTTTCTAACATATAGGAACAGATCAACCCTTGTATCTCTGTAGTCCAGGATTGTGCTGTGGCAGAAGGACAATCCTAATTGTAATACCGAGATTTCTGTTCGATTCAGTTGTCTATCAGAGAGATTTACAACCGTTCTGTTCTCCTCCATTACGTTCATGGATTGATTCCCCATATTGGTTTTTCTATGTTTCCTTTTTAGACGTCTTCTTCTCCCACTGTCCCTTGACCTCTTCCTTTTCCTCTTTTGGTGCTTTTGCTCTTTGTCTGTCCTTTGGTCTGTACTCTGTTTTGTTGGCTCTGATCGTTCTTCTGTTTCAGGATCTGGAACTCGTGGTGAAAGGTCAAGGGTCGTGAACCTAAAGGGACCCCCGTAGTGCGTTCCTCAGTGTCTGTGCTTATATCAGAGCTTGATCCTGTAGATACTACGGTCATTTTTTTGGAAGACCAATTGGCTCGAAGGCTTCTTTGTGCCAAATCGTATTTCCTCGCACATGTTAGTATGCGTCCCTCTGCATAATAGCGTTTATCTCTCAGAAATTTTCGCTGTTTCTTTTGTTTGATGGTGATCTCATAATCTTGTAACTTTTTTGGTAAAGCTCTCATAAATTCATCCAGGCTTTTCTCCGTTTTGAATTTCTCTAGTTCGGTTCTCAACGCTGCTAGATCTTTTCTTGTGGCCTCCAGATCGATCTGCGCATATTTAACGAGCATCTCCAACATACCCTTGCAGGTTTTTGCCATGTAGGCAAATAAAGCTTTCAGGGACACTACGGAAGCTACCTCGTAGAATGATGAGTATTGTAACGAAGATTTTATATCACTATCACTTTTTTAAGAAGTTGGCTTATACATTACTATAATCGCCTATCCACTCATAGGGGGAGAAGGATAACCCACAATGGTGGTGTCACTATAGGAACGGCAGTCGCTCCAGGGCTAGAATATATGAAATGGAAAGCCACACATAAGTCACGATAGAATGAAAATGAGAATAAAATATTTTTGACTTTATTTTCATTCATTATTTACATTTTACACGATTATACACTTAAAATGTCACCACTTCCTCATCCTTGATCGTAAGCACTTGAACATAAGGCTAGCCACCATGTTTGCATTAGAACATACAAACTCCCCTCAATATAGAATTCTACAAGAGAGGGGAGCATCCATCCCATAAGACACAATCCTTGAACCCAGGGAGCTCCCAGGGATCACAAGATATAATCTGCAGTAGTTACAGGTACAGATACGTTATGCCAGTGGAATTCCACTATATAGCAGTCTCGAACCCCGTTCACATCCGGCGGGTGAACTACATTGCCCAGCCGAATTGCGACCGGTTTCGAGTCTTTAAAGGCAGGCCCAGACACGCCTCACCAAATAGCAGTCTCGTACCTCGCCTGCATCCGACGGGTAAACTACATTACCCAGCTGGCTTTGCGCCTTTTTACGAGTCACATAACACAATGCTAGGGTATCAAACGCTAATCCCCCGCTATATATTAGATCGTAATGGCATTGATTGTAAATATGAGATCGGAGGCGCGCCAGAGGCAAGCCCGTCTGGGCCCGTCCGGGCCAGACCGGGCTCAGGGCGAGATACTATGCCCAATTATCCCAAACCTCGAATTACCTACATACGGGATGACCTCCTACAAATCGAAACTAAATACAATTCCCCTCCACTGCTAACACCTCCCCAGGGTAACTCTATCCGGAAAGATCATCGCCCTATACCGAAATATGTAAGCCTGGCTCTACTTAACTGCAGATCCATACCCAAACATTGTATAGAAATTAACCTGATGATTCAAGAAACAGACTTGGACATACTATTCCTTACGGAAACATGGCTGACCCCTAACTCAGAGGCAGACATTGTTAGCATGTTACCTCATGGCTTTTTAATACAATTTCAAAACAGAACCCAGGGAAAAGGAGGTGGCTTAGCCATAGTTTACAGGGATAACCTGATATGCCGGATACAAGAAGGAGGAATTGCGGATTGCGAAAGCACCCATTTCCACCTTCAAATTACGCCAAACAAATCTCTATCAGGTATTTTTATTTACCGCCCACCTAGTAGCCTAGGAGAATTCATAGGCTCATTATTAGAGACCACAATTACTGCATGTACCGTGGCACCCAATTTTATCTTACTAGGAGATCTAAATCTTCACTTGGATAATCCCGAAGATAAAATTGCAGCTGACCTTATATCCGAATGAAATGCTTTCGACCTCCCCCTCAAAAATTCTGAGGCGACGCACGCCAAGGGACACCTATTAGACCCGGTTTTCTCCAACACCTCAAAAATCCAAACCCTACCCCCAATTCCACTACCTTGGACCGACCATTTTCTTATTCCGTTCACACTGCAAATTAACTTGGATATTCCCCAAGGTCAGATACCTCGCACCCAAGAGAGAATTTGGTCCAAACTCTCCCTTGAGAAGTGGATTCAAGAATTAGAACAAACCGCTCCCCGCGCTATCCCTGACCCCTTGAAAGCCGACACGAATCTTACCAACTGGATAACCACCAGCCTGGACTCAGTAGCTCCCAAGAAAAATCTGAAGAAAAAAAGTAAAATCTTTAAATCCCCTTGGTACTCCCTAGAATTGAAGAACCTAAGAAAAATTTGTAAAACTCTGGAACGGAGATGGAGAAGAGACTGGGACCCCCTCAAAAGAGAAAAATATAAAACATCCATGAGAACCTATAAGTTGGCACGGAAAACTGCCCAAGCCTCTTTCTTCGAAGAGAAAATTAGATCCGCTGCCAATTCATCTCGAGAGACCTTCAAGATAGTAAAAGAATTGCTCAAAATACCAAATCCCCCGCCACTGCAGGAACCCACGGCCACTAGATGCAACCAAGTGGCATCTTTCTTTGAGAGCAAAATAACAAACATCCTGCAATCCCTCCCGCTAAAATCTGTCAGTGACGCCCCCAGGGATCATACGCCTGCAACCCGAGGCCCTACCCTAGACATCTTCAATCAGATATCTAACGAAGCCTTCTTGAAAGCTCTAACAGCTATGAAAAGTGGTTCTCCAAACGACCCAGCCCCAATTCACATTCTCCAACAAGTGGGACCTACCATCTCGCCTCTAGCCACTGAACTTATCAATGTCTCATTTGACCAAGGAGTGGTCCCCCCTAGCTGGAAACATGCAGTGGTTAGAGCACTGCAGAAGAAACCCGGACCTGACCCTCACGACCTCACAAACCTCAGACCAATTTCTCTGCTGCCGGGCCTGAGTAAAATTGCAGAGAAGGCCGTAAATCAACAACTCTCTGCCTTCTTAGAAACGAATAACCTTCTCCGCCCCTCGCAAACAGGGTTCCGCCCGGGTCAGGGGACTGAGACCGCCCTTCTCACAGTGGTCGAGTACTCAGAACAGGCTCATTCTCGCGCCTGGAGGCTCCTCTTCTCTCCTCACCATACGGTGGAGCGGGTACATGGAGGAATGATCAGATACACTAGACCCGCCAGGTATTGGACCATATTCTTGTGTTGTAGTTGATTGTTGATAAATTAAAATAGCAACAAAAAATCTGAAAACCTCACGCATTCATTGTTTTGACTGTCGTTCTCTTCAACATTATGGAATGCTTCCTAACATAGCTCCCTATAATCCTCAACGCGGCCGGCCCGGACGGGTTGTAGGCGGCCTGCTGTGTCAGACGTAACACCCTCAATGACTGCTTTGTTTTACTTTTGTGTACTGGGGTCACTGTGAAAGCTGCCGGCCTGCAACTTGCAGGTTGTAGGCAAAACAGCTGTGTAATTAACAAAATGCCTCAATAAAGGTTTTCAAAAAAAAAAAAAGAAGCAAGGTGCATCTTGGATTCAGGGGGATCTGCTTTACTGATCCTCCTGGATCTAAGTGCAGCTTTCGACACTGTGGACCATAATATCCTGATCCAACGTCTCTTCAACCTAGGGGTGAGAGGCACTGCATTGCGTTGGCTCACATCCTTCCTGAAGGACAGAACCTTTCAGGTCTGTGAAGGAAACGCACGATCCAAATCTTTCCCCCTCCAGTGTGGGGTTCCTCGGGGCTCTTCACTGAGCCCTACCTTATTTAACGTTTATATGGCCCCCCTGGAGGATATTGTCACCCCCTTTGGGATTAAAGCCATCACATATGCTGACGACACACAAATGATCGTCTCATTCTCACTGGAAAAAGACAAAATCAGGAAACTGCATGACTGCCTTGCAGGAATTTATAACTGGATGTGCGACTCGCGACTCAAACTAAATGGCACAAAAACGGAGCTCATGCTCCTAGGTCATCAAACAACATCCCTTCCCACCTCTATATGGCCACAATGTCTAGGAACCCTTCCACATCCAAAAAAAGAACTCAAAAGCTTAGGGTTCTGGCTGGAGCATGACCTCTCCATGAAAACACAGGCCAAAAAAATGGCTGGCACCTGTGTAGGCCTACTTCGTTCTGCCCGGAAGATTCTCCCCCTTCTCCCGAAACAGTCCCAAAAGCTGCTCACTCAAGGTCTCATCTTGTCCAGATTGGACTACAGCAATGCCCTATTCCTGGCTGCGCCTGAATATACTATAAACATTCTCCAGCGCATCCAAAACGCTGCAGCAAGGCTGTTAACAGGCACCACCCGGAGAGCATCAGCAAAACCATCACTCAGAACCCTTCACTGGTTGCCTATCCAGGAAAGGATCAAATTCAAGGCTCTGTGCATCACTCACAGATCCTTACAGGGTAAAGGACCCCCAATGCTAAGGACAATACTCTATCCCTATAAAACTATTAGGTCACTGCGCTCTTCCCAAGGCAACTTGGCCACCGTCCATAGAGTCAGAAAGGCCCGTACTGGAGGACGACGTTTCTCTGTCACGGCGGCTACTCTGTGGAACTCCCTGCCAGCACCGTTGCGATTCGAACCGAACCACATGAAGTTTCGCAAACTTCTTAAAACACACCTTTACCCACAATAACTAATTGAAATTTATTCTCCCACTCCCCCTGCCCTCCTCAGTTCCTCACTGCATCCTCAGCACTGGGACGCTCCCGGGCAACCACGCGCTTTATAAATCCTTTTTCATTTCATTTCATTTCATTCATCTTAGTGTTACAGTCGTAACACAATAGTTGAGCATTGCAATTACGCGAATTTGTGTCTGAAATGGTTTTCGAAAGTATGTTTTCTACGTTTATGATTTTGTCATCAAAGACGGACTTAAATATGTTGGAACACAAAATGGTGGCAACTTGATAAAGGCAAACGCCGAAACGCGTCTTCCTTGTTTCATAAGTGCACAATAAAGGATTTGTGCTGGATTTTCCTGGTGTGCCGTTTTCTGTGTCCAGCTATTGGAGGTGGATGGGAAGCATATATATATATATATATACATATATATATCAAAAGAAAACCCTTTCAGATATAGAGTGACCCATAAATTATGCAAAAAAAGAAGCAGAGAACTCAAGTTTAGGTGGAAAGCAGCTCCGGTATAGAGCACTCTCAACTCCAGCGACACCCTAAATTTGCTCACCTCAAATGTCTGCTTTTCTATCAAAGTCTTTAAGCATAGGAGTAGTACAGTGCCATCCACACCGAGATAGAAAGGGACAAAGTCATTTACTATTTCCACAGCCAAGTCTTTAAACATAGGATTAGCACAGTGCTATCCATGCCGAGCTGTAAAATGGCAAAAGCCTTTTACCACTCCAGGCACAGTATTACAGCTTTGGATTGTAAAATACCATCCAAGCCAACCAGAAATTAGTAAAAGCACCCCTGACATGTTTTTGGCTCTCATTAGAGGTCTTCAGAGAGGTATAGCGTTGTCCCGTCACAAGGGATCAGCCAGTATAAGTCAAAAGAAAACCCTTTCAGGCATAGAGTGACATATAAATTATGCAAAAAAAGAAGCAGAGAACTCTCGGTAGCTCTCAAGTTTAGGTGGAAAGCAGCTCCAGTATAGAGCACTCTCAACACCAGTGGCACTCTAAATTTGCTCACCTCAAATGTCTGCTTTTCTATCAAAGTCTTTGAGCATAAGATTAGCACAGTGCCATCCACACCAAGATAGAAAGGGACAAAGTCATTTCCCATATCCACAGCAAAGTGCTATATATATATAAATATAGAAATTTTCTCCATTCCTATGGATTTTAATATGGTTTTAATTAATGTGATCGTACAAAACTTAGATGAACATAAGTAAGATCAGCAATGTTGTTCTCTTTTTCTTGCAGGGTGATGACAACAATTGGAAAAACATGAAGATTAAAGCCCACTGGGGCAATACAAGCTGGGATCTATTGTTTTTTATTTACTGCATCATGCCCACTTGGGCATTATTTCTCTTTCTGACTAGAATTTTCCGTTTATAAATTTATATGGGAATTTACAACAATGCATGTTATTCATTATAATGGACTCATTAATTTAAAAATGATGCTTTAACATGTGGATCCAACATGTGAAGAATATTGTGTCATTAACCGTATACATTGCAAGAATGTAACTACCACCTGGTATATATTCGCAACATTATGTTACTTCGAGTACTTTGTTTATGTTGTTTGGTCACATGCACACGCAAATAATGTTTGTACCACTTTAAATGGAATGGCTCTGTAACTAACCTGGACCCGTGAACAAGAAGTCGCTAGACTTCGAAACGCGTTGGGTTATTTCCTTGTGCCTAATAAACCCTTCTGCACAATATTGGGGCTTCGACTCTGGTTCCTTTCCATGTGGATTTCCAGGAGGTGATTTAATAAATAAATATATATATATATATATATATATATATATATATATATATATATATATATATATATATATATATATATATATATATATATATATATATATATATAAATATATATATATATATACATATATATATATATATATATATATATATATTTAATCACCTAGAAATTTACTAGTTGAGTAGAGTCTGTAGGGAGCATTATTTCAGACTAGGTTCATCCCTAGTAAATCGCTGCTACCCTTCCTGGGCCCGTGTAGTTATACGTTTTTATTTTTATGATGATCCTTATTATTTTTATTTCCAGCACTCCTGCACTTTTTTAGAACAGTATTGCACTTTTTTTTCTCCTCTGGACACTATGTGTCAGGAGCCCACAGGCCAATCATCACTTTTTAGATTTGTCTCATCAGCTTTTATATAGGATGGATGGTATTATTAACAACATATCATATGGAGTTGGATTCTACATTTAGTAAGGAACAACATGGCACTATTAAATACATAGAGATGGTATATCTGCACTAAGCACTTTAATATTTCTCTAATATGAGTGAGGTACTACATCTACTCAGGAAATATATTTATTTTGCATTTTTATATGATCCCATGAGGTGATGTGTACCACAGCAAAAGTAGCCAATGCATAGATATATGGCGCATTACCAAGAAGCAAGGTTAAGGTGAGTATGACTATGCATTCAAGCAAGTATTACATTTAAAAATATGCGCAAGACCAGCAGTTTAAAAAAAAAATTGTATCAGGATGTGCTTTTTCCTACAATTTTTTTAAAATAAGAATATATTTTTATGTCGAACTTTAAAAAGTTTTATATTTAAATTTATATTCACGTTTACAACAAAGCTGATTAATCATGACAGTCTATTTTCCATGACTACGCCTGTTTATAATCACGTGGTGTTTATTGCACTTTAAATGTCAGAACTGGAGTGTGCCTTGTTATGTGAGCAAGCCCGTGAGGTGGACGAAACGCGTCATCCTGTCATATTATCTACAGTAAATATATTCAAACAGCACAAAGTGGAGTCCATGTCCCCGTTTCCTGTGAAGCAGCGTTGTGGGATTCACCATTTGCGTGTGTGTGTGTGTGGTGTGTGGTGTGTGTGTGTGAATATATGGTCCAGTTGAAGGCGTTCGCCGAAACGCGTCGACCGGCCTGTTGTTTTTTGCACATGGTGTTAGAGAAAAAATACAAATAATTTAAAGAGACTTGCCGTGCTGTGGAATCCCTCTGTGCCGTGGATACTCTGGTGGGGGACCTTGCCGAGCTGTTCTGTGTGTGTGTGTGTGTGTATATATATATATATATATATATATATATATATATATATATATATATATATTGCGCTCGAAAAACTTCTCCGTGAAAAAGAAGAGGGCAGCACTCAGGAGAGTTACTAACAGCGTGCAGTTTATTCAGCACAGACAAACGTTTCGGCAAAGAGCCTTCGTCGGTGTCACAACCCATAATTCAAAAAACACACCTTAAATCCAATCAAGTGGTTAGTCATGAACATCAACAAGGGACTAAACCCTCGGCGATACCAAAGGCGCCATCTTAGAGTGGTTTTCTAAGAGTCAAAAAACCATACAGATCTAAACCATGAATTGGTTAAATCAAATACGCAGAGGGCACAATTCAATAATACGTTCCAACAATTACACAAAAGAAATAAAGCCGTGGATCGGCAAAGGTCCCTTGGATGAGAAAAATGAATAAACAAATTCATAACCACATACAATCAGGTGCTGGAATTATACATAAAAATGTGCAAAAAGGAAGTGGCCTACTTCATATGAGCAGTCAAAGTGGACAGTGTTAAATACTATGATTCAACTATAGTTAAGAAATATTGAAAAAAGTGGTTAAATGATCAGTCCTGCACCACAGTAAAACAGATACCCCACGTCCATCCGGCGGGAGATAAGCAGAAGGCTATATACAACATGATCATAACTACGCAATAATGAGTTGACGAATTAATAAGTTCATTAAATCAAAATTTGATAAGTGTAGAAAAATGATCTAGGTCAAATTGCAAACACAAACATACAGATACTAGCACAGTCTAAGAGGAGTGAGATTCGATGCGAGATATATATGATGATATGATAATATATGTACACACATTATGCTATTGGGTATGGAAAAGTATATACAAATATATACATATATATATATATATATATATATATGTGCACACCCCCATGTGCATATAATTGTGCACATAATACTTTACAAAGACTGGTAATCAGCCTGAGTATATAATATACCATATAATCAAAGCACACTATGTACATATATACATACATTTACATTTAAACATCATCACATTTTCATAAGTTGGCCATACTTTCGGATAAATATGCAAGATGTTATAGCACATAGATGGTATAAAGGCATAGCAGAATGACAGAATGACTCCACACTTATTTCCTGCTCAATTATTTCCCCAAATGGACCACCATGTCCTCACCACTATTCATGCCCTTGGGGAACTTAGTAGACAGGTCGATTATATATCTGGACTCAAGACGCCTGAGCCTTCTTAACCTGTCTCCGCCCCGGGGATTGGATGGGACATGATCCAAACCAAAGTAGCGCAATTTCGTTCTGTCCTTTTGATGGTACTCGGCAAAATGCCTCGCTACTGGGTAAGTGGGATCCACTTTGTCGATAGCCCTCTGATGTTCAAGCACTCTCAGTTTAAGTTGGTTGATGGTACTACCAATATATCTGAGACCGCATGGGCATATCAGACAGTACACAGCATAGGTGGTACTGCAGGTAATAAACTTATTGATTTTCTTAGTTATTCCTGCATCAGGGATATCATATTGCAGGACCCTACGGCTGTTGCTACACGCTTTACATTTCCCGCATGGGAAAAAACCACTCATGGTTTTTAAAGTGTTGGTATTACTTTGAGTGGGTAGGGGTTCTAAATGGCTGTGTACTAGCACGTCTCCCAGAGACCTCGCCTTGCTAAAGGTCACCTGGGGATGTGCAGGCATATCCTCTCTGAGTACCTCGTCTGTGAGCAAGATGTGCCAATTCTTGCGCATCAAGCTCCTCAGTCTATTAGCACCTGCAGAGTAGGGGGTAATCATTCTAAAGACATTCCCACTGTTCTTATCTGTCGGCCTTGCTTTTTCAGCTAGCAACTGAGCTCTCGAAATCGTTCTCACTTTTTTCAATGCATTGGACAAAAGTGGCTCATCATACCCTCTAGATCGAAAACGAAAGAGACATTCCGAGGCAGCCGCCTCGAAATCCTTATCTTGAGTGCTGTTCCTTTTAATTCTCAAGAGTTCTCCATAAGGGATACTCTTGACAAGACTCGGTGGGTGGGCACTGCTTGCAAACAGGATAGAGTTTCCTGCCGTCTCTTTTCGATAAAGAGACGTTTGGACTCGACCTCCTTCAATGTGAACCCGTAGGTCCAAATAGTGAGCTGCCACCCCACTAATGGTCCCTGACAGGTGCACATTGTAGACATTGTTATTAAGGACATCAATGTATTTTTTGGCCGATTCCTCTGTACCCTGCCACACGATGAACAAGTCATCAATGTAGCGGTACCAGTGTACCACTTCTCCACTCTCACCATCTTTGTCATAGCTCCTGGGCACATGCTCCTCCCACCTGCCAACGAACAAGTTCGCATAGCTGGGGGCAAAGCATGTGCCCATCGCTGTCCCAGAGGTTTGTCGATATAGGCTGTCTTCGAACAAAAAGATATTATTCTCCAAACAAAATTGCACAAATTCCTTTAGCATCACATTATGTTGCGCAAATCGGATGGGACGTTTGTTCAGATAATGTTCGACAGCAGATAGTCCATGTCTATGCTCAATGATGGTATACAAACTAGTGATATCCATCACTAAGAAAAGGTAGTCATCTTGCCAGTCCATAGTGTCCACTCTCTTTAGAAAGTCCTTTGTATCTTGGACATAAGATTCAAGACCCAAAACCAGAGGGAAGATATAGTTGTCCACAAATTTGGACATATTCTCCGTTAGCCCACCGATAGATGCCACAATCGGTCGGCCAGGAGGAGTGACATTGTTTTTATGCAATTTCGGCAAATGATAAAAAGTAGGTATCATTGGATTGCTACTTCTTAGAAAGATGTGTTCATCTTTATCCAGCATGGAGAGGTTATACCACTTGAAGATCAGGTTATCATATTCCCTAATACTAGTGTCATACAGATCTTTCGTCGTGATGGCATAGTATTTTCTATCAGAAAGTTGGCGCATTGCTTCTTGGTGATAGTACTCCCTTGTCATTAAGACGACATTACCTCCTTTATCCGAGGGTTTTATAATTGTTTGTTTGTCGCTTAACAATTCCTGCAAGGCTTTTTTCTGTGATTGAGTGATGTTACTGGGAATAGAATGGGGAACCTTTCTTCCCTTGACCAACTCCATCATCACTGCTTCAGAGAAGGCGTCGATAGCATCCCAAGGGGACTGAGGAATGAACGTTGAGAGAGGTTTGAACTGACTCCCATCTCTTTCTTGTTCAATACCTTGGGCCACTGCCCTCTCTGCCATATTCATTGCCGAAATATCCATATCAACATTTTCACTGCTTTCACTGCTTTCACTCCTCAGAGCTTCCATGGCTTCGATACAGGGCATGTCCCGACCAATCAGGGTGTCAGTAGCTGTTATCCTGAGCCCAGGTTTTGGCACACCCTTAATATGTGGTCTTAATTTAAAATGTTTGTGTAGCTTCAATTTCCTCGTAAACTTGAAAAGATCGATCTTGGTTTGAGTGAATTCGAGATCTGTGTTCGGGCAAAAGGAAAGTCCAAGGCTGAGTAGCTCTCTTTGCTCATCGGTCAGGAGTTTCTTTGTAAGATTCACCACTGTGAGGTTACTCCCCTGATCGCGCTGTTCCTCACCAGTTCTCACTTCTTTGTTTTGCGATATGACCGTGTTTGGGGTCTTGTTTTGCCCTTGCCTCTTCCTTTTCCCGCCTCCTCCGCCTCTTCTGGTCCTCCTTCTTCTGGTCGTTCCGGAGGCTTGTTCTTGCCACCTCTGAGCCAATTCTGTCGGATCAGCTGGAACTCTGCGTGAAAAGGAGCAGGGATTCTCCTTCTTTCACTCCTTTGTTCTCGTTGGTCATCTCCTGATTCGTCTGCTGTTACCTCTGACTCCGAGGTTGGCGCACTGGAGCCTGGTGTTGACATGGTGCCTTGGATCATGGCCTTCCTGGGTGCGTCATATTTTTTCGCGAACGTCAGGATACGCCCCTGCCGGTAATCGTTTTCGTCACGTTCAAATTTCTCTTGTTTTCGTGACATTATTTTCTGCTGATACCGGACCAGACGTTTTTTCAGGGCTTCCTTAAGTTCGTGCACCTTTGGAGAGTCACCTTCCCCATCTATGAGGGTTTCCAATGCTTGTATTTCGGCTAGAGCCTTGTCCCTGTCGCTCCATGCGTACTTTACCAACAATTTCAAAATACCCTCACAGTATGCCTGGGTGTGTTCTTGCCAGTCCGTTAGCAGTTGGGGATCAGGGTGTTCGTATGCCGGTACTGTGTACACTCTTAATCCTCTAGGCACCATCTTTTCATCGATGTAACTATATATATATGGAAACCAAATCCTGGATTGAATAAAGCGAACTCCTTCACCAGGAACGGACCACCACAAAAGGTTTTAAAGTTCAGTGCAATTTATTGTAGCCTTCTCACAACATGACGCGTTTCAGCCGGGTTGCCCCGGCCTTGATCATATATATATATATATATATAAATATATCCAAACGAAAGAAGCTCTCACTTGAAGTGCCACACACAGCGTGATTTTCAGTCCTTCATTGGTTGGTCTGCAGAACACAAGAACATGCCTCCACAGCACATATTCCATTGGCAAACGCATTTCAGGCTCACTAGCCCTTGCTCACTGGCTCACAGGTAGGTTACAGCAACAAACGTTTTCAATGCGCTTGTAGCGTTTAAATAGTTACCGCCCTTATGGGCATGTCAGACAACTGCATGCTGGTATATGCAGTCCAATGTTCCTTTAGTAGGACCCGCTATAGCCTTAAAGTGTCTTTCAATGTCTTTAAAACCCCCAGTGAGTTGCTGGTGACAGGCACGGGTTGAATTAAGCATTATTTCCGTCCAACCAACTGCTCACGCTGTTCCATCAGCGCCCTTTGTTTTCCAGCGCGGACCTGCCCTGATAAGCAGAGGGGCGCTTCTCGACCGGAGCAGGCCGATATACATCCAAACGAAAGAAGCTCTCACTTGAAGCGCCCCACACAGAGTGATTTTCAGTCCTTTATTGGTTGGACTGCAGAACACAAGATCATGCCTCAAGAGCACAGATTCCATTGCCAAACGCGTTTCAGGCTCACTAGCCCTTTCTCACTGGCTCACCGGTAGGTTACAGCAACAAAAGTTTTCAATGCGCTTGTAGCGTTTAAATAGTTACCGCTCTTATGAGCATGTCAGACAATCGCATGCTGGTATATGGAGTCTAATGTTCCTTTAGTAGGACCCGCTATAGCCTCAAAGTGTCTTTCAATGTCTTTAAAACCTATATATATATATATATATATATATATATATATATATATTACCTACTGGCGGTCGCCAGTAGGTAGTTATAGTTAGGATTGATTTCCATAGGGAAATAGCAACATTCTATTTGGAATAACTTTGCCGCCGGTTGAGGAATCAGCCTGCATTTTTCAGCAACTTTGCCTCGCGGCTCTCCGCCCCTTCCCTGAAAGTTTGGGAGGGAGTCGTCAAGCGGGGGCCGAGATAAAAGGGGGGTCCCACCAAACTTTGCAAAATTGTAGGGACTGGTAGCCCAATGTGCCTTTGCTATGTCTCAAGATATGTGCTCCAGAGGATTTTGAGTAATTTAGGTTAAAAAAAAATTATATATCTATAGCCGCGCCCCGGTACGCGACACGCGACTTGCGCACGGAAAGCTGATTGGCTGTCGGGTGTCTGTAAACATTCGAAACAGTCCGCAGTGGCCGCCATCTTGTGTCTCGGTAGGATCGAGACACAAAAGGTGGCAAAAACAAAGGGGGAAATGACCATAAGGGGGCAGGGTAGACCCCCCTTGACCCCGTAGGTTTGATGTGGGGGCCATAAAAGAAGCCCGCGGGGCAAAAAAAAAAAAATCGATTTCCGCGGGGGGAGCGCCCGGTACGCGCACCGGGGAGCGTACCGGGGAGCGTACTACGGGGAAAACACAGTGAAACAGGAAAATAATAATTTAAAGTGAATAGAGGTAGGGTAGGCGGTAAGCGCAACGGGAGTCCTCCGTTTTGTGTTTCGGTAGATTTGAGACAGAAAATGGCGGACAAAGAACGTTGGGAATGGGTATAAGGGGGCACGGTAGGCACTCTTTGACCCCCTAGGTTTTCTGAGGGGGGCTTAAGAGGCCCATATAGGCGGAAAAAAAATTATTTTTAAATTTTCGCGGGGGGGGGGGGAGAGCACCCGGTACGCGCCTAGGGGAGCGTACCGGGGAGCGTACTTTGGTGAAAAATAGTGAAAAAAATTACAAAAAGATAATCATTTGGAGTGATCAGAGGTAGGGTAGCTCTGAAAAGAGCTTTTGGGTTCTGTGGCTGTTTTAGGTACCTACAAGTAGGTACCAATGCACAGTCTTACATTCAGGAGGAATATTCTATTCCCCTCATCTGAGAAGTGCACACCATCTCCTCTGTAGATATCTTGCATGTTGTAACGCAAGTTATTATTGTATATTGAACCCATTCCATAGTCTCTCATGTAAGCAGAAACAGATTTATTCACATGTTTCCGTGCTTTCTCAAATTGTGGACAAAATTGGTTGGACCACTTCCATTTCTGTCTTTGGCAAATATTGGAATATACCAAGGCAGTTTGAGGAAAAAAGTGCCACCAATTGCTCAAAGGTGTCCTTTAAAAGCATTTCCAAACCTACCCCAGTCAAAGTGCCCAAGTCATTTCCTCCACAGTGCACAATTAAGAGGTCGGGGTGTGGCAGATGCAAAAAGGTTTTCACCAATGGAATCAATTGGTGACATTTTAATCCTCTCTGGCCAATCCATCTAATGTTCACATTTGTTAAATCAAGGTTGTGGAAATTTCTGTTAGCTGCATACCTTTGAGCCCAGTGGATATAGCTATGTCCAATAATCCAGACAGAATACATGGTGAGAGGAGATTCTGATGCAGTCAGATGAAGTGTGGGAAAGAAATGGCAGTTGGAACAATAGGAGTTTGCAAAAAAAAAAATATAGACTTTCAGTGCTCTTGAATCAGAAGCAATGATTGGTGGAATGAGATAGTTGAAAACTGAAAGTTAGGGTGCATGGTTGTGTTCTGTGTAAGAAGTAATTTGAATGGTTAAAAAAAAGTCATTTAAAGAAACCTTCAACCAGATAAGCTGGTGTGTTCGCAGGTCAAACATCCTTGCTAAGGTGATTTGTAATATTGTAGAATAAACTTTTAACCCTGGGAGCTCAGTGAGGAGGGAGTTGCTATGGTAACAGGTAGAAAGGGCTGAGGGGGGGAAGGGTGTTGGTTTGGAAATACAGAGGGAAGAGTTTTGATTGGTTACCATGGGCAATATGTGTGTAGAATTAGAGGTTTTCTGTGCCTTTACGGTTTGCAGTGCCTGGAGACCATACCTTTTGCTCTGCTAAAGAAATATTGGTGTGTGTATCTGACACTGTTCTGAATCTCTTAAAGCATTTGTAAAGGTGAGTTATGATTCATTTGGATAGAAAGTTCAGATTAAGAAGCACATTGATTTTCT
Source organism: Lissotriton helveticus (assembly GCF_964261635.1). Lineage (NCBI taxonomy): Eukaryota > Metazoa > Chordata > Amphibia > Caudata > Salamandridae > Lissotriton > Lissotriton helveticus. The sequence goes on from NC_136070.1 coordinate 827,461,530, forward strand.
TGGCTGTTGGTATCTTTGATGTTTTTTGAAAATGCATGGCAGGGCCGGACTGGCTACCGGGCAGTTGTGTGTGCAGCCGAGCAGGGGGAGGATTTCTCCGTGGTGTGAGTTCTTTTCAATGATGGGGACCTGCGTGCGCTTTGTAAAAAAAAAAGCAAAACAAATTTCGTTCTGCACACACAGGTCCCCATCAACGAAATGACCCCTCTGCTCGGCAGCACACACATGTGCCCATAGCCAGTCCGGCCCTGATGCATGGTTTCTATATCTGTAAAATAGAGGATTTGTATTTTGTGTAATAGTGATGTTTCAGTAGTGTAGTTGAATGGTTGTACATAGGACCTGTGTTCTGTTCCTAAAATGGTAATTGAGAACAGGGCCGGACTGGCTACCGGGCAGTTGTGTGTGCTGCCGAGCAGGGGGAGGATTTCTCCGTGGTGTTATGACCCCCCTGCTCGGCAGCACACACAACTGCCCGGTAGCAAGTCCGGCTCTGATTGAAAAGCGATTTTAGTGCAAATCAATGGCTTTAACATTTTTAAAAAGGAAAAAAAGAGTGTGCTTAATTACATAAAAATATTTGAATGTTTTACAAACATGTTATCTGTTTTACCTCAGATTGGGAAGCAGACTGAGTTTCTTTGCTGTTGTCTTGTTTCATTTTTATGGGAAATGTTTGGTAGGAATGAGTTTTCAATACTGAAATGGAATGCGTGACGCATCTGTGCCGTAAAGGTGGCGCATTGCTGGAGTTTTCAGTAGTGTAGTTAAATGGTTGTACATAGGACCTGTGTTCTGTTCCTAAAATGGTAATTGAAAAACGATTTTAGTCCAAATTAATGGGTTTCAGTAGTGAAAATGAATGGTTGTACATAGGACCTGTGTTCTGTTCCTAAAATGGTAATTGAGAACAGGGCCGGACTGGCTACCGGGCAGTTGTGTGTGCTGCCGAGCAGGGGGAGGATTTCTCCGTGGTGTTATGACCCCCCTGCTCGGCAGCACACACAACTGCCCGGTAGCCAGTCCGGCTCTGATTGAAAAACGATTTTAGTGCAAATCAATGGCTTTAACATTTTTAAAAAGGAAAAAAAGAGTGTGCTTAATTACATAAAAATATTTGAATGTTTTACAAACATGTTATCTGTTTTACCTCAGATTGGGAAGCAGACTGAGTTTCTTTGCTGTTGTCTTGTTTCATTTTTATGGGAAATGTTTGGTAGGAATGAGTTTTCAATACTGAAATGGAATGCGTGACGCATCTGTGCCGTAAAGGTGGCGCATTGCTGGAGTTTTCAGTAGTGTAGTTAAATGGTTGTACATAGGACCTGTGTTCTGTTCCTAAAATGGTAATTGAAAAACGATTTTAGTCCAAATTAATGGGTTTCAGTAGTGAAAATGAATGGTTGTACATAGGACCTGTGTTCTGTTCCTAAAATGGTAATTGAGAACAGGGCCGGACTGGCTACCGGGCAGTTGTGTGTGCTGCCGAGCAGGGGGAGAATTTCTCCGTGGTGTTATGACCCCCCTGTTCGGCAGCACACAGAACTGCCCGGTAGCCAGTCCGGCTGTGATTGAAAAACGATTTTAGTGCAAATCCATGGCTTTAACATTTTTAAAAAGGAAAAAAAGAGTGTGCTTAATTACATAAAAATATTTGAATGTTTTACAAACATGTTATCTGTTTTACCTCAGATTGGGAAGCAGACTGAGTTTCTTTGCTGTTGGCTTGTTTCATTTTTATGGGAAATGTTTGGTAGGAATGAGTTTTCAATACTGAAATGGAATGCGTGACGCATCTGTGCCGTAAAGGTGGCGCATTGCTGGAGTTGCGTCGCAAGCGCGCCTGAGCTCTAGCAAGGCTCGGGGATGCCCCATCTTCACAATGCTGCGTCAAGACGTACGCCTGCTTCAAGCAGGCGCAGGGTTTTCACGCAGCATAGTCCTGAAAGTGATTGAGTGAAATCTTATAGATTTCACTCAGCCACTTTTAGGAGGTGTTCCTGCGCAGGAACGCCCCCCTGCGCAGGAACGCCTCCTCATGGCGCAGGGCTTTACAACGTGAGGCATCTGCCTAGATGCGTCACGTTGTAAATGAGTCGTAGGGATGCGCCACGTTTACGCCAGGGCCGGACTGGCTACCGGGCAGTTGTGTGTGCTGCCGAGCAGGGGGAGGATTTCTCCGTGGTGTGAGCTCATTTTGTTGATGGGGACCTGCGTGCGCTTTGTAATAAAAATAGCAAAACGAATTTCGTTTTACAATCACAGGTCCCCATCAACAAAATGACCCCCCTGCTCGGCAGCACACACAACTGCCCGGTAGCCAGTCCGGCCCTGCACCGCAGTTGCGTGATGCAAACGTGGCGCATTCCCAACATAAATCTGTGCCTTGGACACAAGCCTCATCTTTTGTGCTCCCCTGGACAGGGTTCATCTCATCTGCACTGCTGCTTAGGTGTTAGAATCGTATCACATGGGAAAGCTGCATGTGAAAGCGTTTGCTTCAGTCTTATGCCTGCTGTGTGGCAGGTGCAATATTTTGATGTAATAGTGTCCTAAAAGTGATGCAGTGAAATCTCATAGATTTCACTGCGTCACTATTACGAGGCTTTTTGCGGGGCAATGCACTTTCTCTGTGTACATTACTCCTGACAGAGGTATATTGTGGCGCAGAGGTTTAAAAAGTGACGCATCTACGTACATGCACGATTTTTTAAATATGGCGCAAAAAGGTATATGTTTTATGCTATATTTTATAGGTATATGTTCAAGACTGTAGTGGGAGAGAGGTCTTTCCTGGGAAGCATAGGTTGTGAAGCCTTTGCATAAGAGTGCAGTGGAGTAGAGTTCATGAAGTCTATCCCCTACTGGACTCTTAGACACAGGTCTCATCTACTTTGTACCTCTGGACAGAGCTGTCTTCCACTACACTCTTCAATACAGGCCTCACCTCTTCTGCACCCCTGGAGAATCTTGACTTGATTTGTAACCCTGAATAGACCGTTTGCTTTTTGTAATTGCTTTGTTGTTTGGTAATAGTGATGTATAATGTGCTATTTTTTTCTTTAACACAGATTGAAATCAAGATTTGAGGAGTAAGACAAAATGCCTTCAAGGGAAAGGCGAAGAAAACAAAACAACCGTCAAAAATCAAAAAGAGCAACGGAATTACAGCACTCTTCCACAACAAATACTTCAAAAAACAGGAACAAAGCTCCTGGTAAGAGAACTAGCAGCCTGATTCATGTACGGGCCGTTTTGCGTGTCCCTAATAGCGATTAATAGCGACTCGCTATTGAGGAAACGCAAAACGGCATTCATGTACTTTTCGGGGAAAAAATAGCGACTCGCACGCGGGCGCTAAAGCCGTTAGCGACCGACAAAAAACGCAGAAAAATCGCTATTTCCGGCTACCTGCGATCGGGATAGCGACTCGCAATCCCGATCGCACGGGATAGCGACTCGCAATCCCGATCGCACGGGATAGCGACTCGCAATCCCGTGGGATCGGGAATGCGAGTCGCAATCTCGCGGGATCTGGAAAACGGGAAGACGCATTACGAGCACCGTGATGACATCACAACCAGGAAGCAGCCAAATCCCACCCCCAAACAACACAGTGACGCTATCAGTCGAGTGTTGAAGACCGAAAGCTGCCGCTAAACCGCCGTTAGCGACTCACAACCCCGCCGAAATAGCGACCGCCATGTCGGAGGAACCCCAGCCAGGCCCCAGCAACAGCGCTGGCCGCAAGCGCAAACTGAAATTCTCCGAACAGGAGCTGGAGAACCTCATCGAAGGGGTGGTGGCCAACCACGACCAGCTGTTTGGTGCCAACTCCCGGAGGGTCCCAGAGCAGGAGAAGAGGAGGATCTGGGTTGGGATTGCCTCCAGTGTGAACTCTGTGGGCGTTGCGGACAGGTCTCTGGAGGAGCTCAAAAAGCGGTGGTACGACCTCCGAGGCCGTGCCAAGGAGAGGGTGGCGGAGCGCCTTGGTGAGGCATCAGGCACCGGAGGTGGTGGACCGACTGTCCCACCCAACACCCCCCTGGAGGACCAGGTAGAGGACACGTTGGAGAGGGAGGCGTGTGTTGGCGTGACCCCTCTGGACTCCTCCCGCCCCACCCAAGACACCCAAGGTAAGTGGCATGCGACTGCGACCCTGTCCCCTATGACCGCCCCTGACCAAATAGGCTCACTCATTGGCCCTTAGTCATGCCTATGTTGTGCATCAGGAAATGCCCTGAAGCATTGTGGGAGACGTAGTATGTCCACAATGTAGTAGTACCACAATGCGGCCAGAAAGGTTCCAAAGTGCGCAAATACACAGCCACCCAGGGAATGACACCCAGCATGCATGTAACATCTGCACGTCTGACAGTCACATGCACCTAATGAGTATCCACTTACCCTCACAGGTGCGGGTGACAGCAGTGACAGTGAGAGGCTGCTGATCGATGAGGAGGCCCAGGAGGAGGAATCCCTACCTGATACACAGCCACCAGCCCCTGCAGCAGCGCCAACACCAGCAGCCAGGCCCCCCACCTTACCTGCTGCAACACCTGCAGGCCCACCGGCTGCCAAGGCCAGGCCCCCCGCCTCTGCTGCTACAACACCTGCAGGCCCACCGGCTGCCAAGGCCAGGCCCCCCGCCTCTGCTGCTACAACACCTGCAGGCCCACCGGCTGCCAGAGCCAGGCACCCCACCAATGTGCCTCCAGTGGCTGCCGCACCTGCAACACCAGCTGCTACAACACCTGCAGCACGTCCTATAAGATCTGGGCCAGCCACATCCGCTACACAGCGGCCCAACAGCAGGCGGGGCAATGGGCATCTCCATGCCTGCATGAGCGTGGAGCGGCGCATGCTCCGCATACACCAGCGCCAGTCCCAGCAGCAAGGAGCCATCCAGCTCCAGCTGCATAAGATAGGCCGCAATGTGGCTGGAGTCGGCGAGAGGATGGACCGCATGACGGCGGCCATGGACCGCATGACGGCGGCTATGGAAGACAACACTGCAGCGCTGGTGAAGCACCGCAGTGTTGCAAGCAGGCGCCACCACCAGTTGCTGAGCCGGCTGTCCACCTATAGCCGCTCCAATTATGTCTCGGCAAATGCCACCACCCTGCTTGCGCGGCGCTCCTTGACCCAGCAGCACCAACTGGTCCAGTGCTGCGAGGATATTACCCGGGTGCTGGAGCATTTGACCACCGCCGTCACCGCACTGCACGCACCTGTGCTACCGGCAATTGTGGGGGGTGATGATGCTAGTGAGGGTGCCTCCAGTGTCAGCAGCCACTCTGCCACGCAGGCCCCCCCACCTAGGCGCAGCACAAGGGCTACGCCTGCTCCAGCTGCCCAGGATGAGGAAGAGCCTCACAGGCGCCTGGGAATTGTGCGCCGGAGGCGCCAATGACATTGTGTCAGGGACACAGGCGCAGGCTGAACTTAAGCCTGCCATGGACCGTCTCATGCAGTATGCATGAATACTGCATTTTGTAAATAGTTGTTTCCAAGACCCATTTTTTTTTGTGATTCAAACAAATACATTTATTTTGGTGCACACATACGCCTTGTGTAATCATTACAGTTTGCATGCAATTGTGATATGTGGGGTGGGGGAAGGGGGTGGGCTAGAAATTGTTAGCTGTGATGTGGTTGCGACGTCTGTGGCCTTCAGCTGGGTTCTTCCCGCGTGCATGGTGCGCATGTGCTGGTGGCCGGTCGTCCCCCTCAGATTCACTGCCTGAGATGTCAACTGGTATCCGGCGCTTGGTTGCAATGTTATGAAGCATTGCACAGACAGCCACAATGCGGCAGCACGCTGCAGGACTGTAATACATGGCCCCACCTGTCTTGTGCAGTATACGGAACCTGCTCTTGAGCAGGCCAAATGTCCTTTCAATACAGTTCCTTGTCCGGATGTGCGCAACATTGTAGCGGCGTTGCTGAGGTGTGGCAGGGTTGAGGTAAGGGGTCAGGAGGTATTCCCGTAGGGCGTAGCCACTGTCACCTGAATGAGAGGAGCAGATGTTGATTGCCTGTGCAGCGCAGTGACTTCATAGCAATGTGACATTGTCGACAAAGTGTACTTACCAAGTAGGTGTCCTTCCCCAAACTCTCCCCTGATCAGTCGTGTGTGGAGTCCGCTGTGCCTGAAGATAAAGGAGTCATGGGTACTCCCTGGGTACTGGGCCACAATGTCAGTGATGATGGTCTTGGCATTGCAGACCATCTGTATGTTGAGGGAGTGGTACGACTTCCTGTTGCGGTACATATACTCCGTGCCAGCTGGTGGGCAGATGGAGACGTGGGTACAGTCTATGCAGCCAAGGACATGGGGAAAATGGGCAACATTATAAAATTGTAGTTTTGTGAGGTCCAAATCCTGTTGGCTCGTGGGAAATGTGATGTGCCGGTGGAGCTGGCTGAGCATGGCGTCAACAAAAGTGTGGAGGCAGCGTGACATGGTGGGCTGGGATATCCCCCCAGCAGCGGCTACTATGCCCTGGAAACTGCCGGATGCCAGGAGGTGCAGGCTGCACAATACCTGCACATGTGTGGGCACAGAATTGTTTCGCCTTGTTGGGTGCTGCATGATGGGGTCGAGTTCTTGTATCAGCCAGGTGATCATTTCCCCATTCAGCCTGTATTTAGCATAAATCTGTTCTCTGGTTTGCCCCAGCAAGGTGACCCGCTGCCGGTAAATCCTTGCCTGCCTCATGCGTCTCCTCCGTGCTGCTCGCTGTAGCCTTCGCCGCCTCACCACCATGTACATCCCAGGCATTGTGGAACGCCTATTGATGCTGCTGAATGTCCTTATGTGTGATTGGTCAGGCCTGGACCTGTTGGTGATTGGCTAACAGTTTTTCAAATTTTGGTTAATCATGGCTTTTATGGTTACCACCTGCTTTGAGTTGTCCTTAAATTGCGCCGCGCTAATGTGCGATTTAGCGCTTTTTCGCTAATGTTTTTCTTTCATGAATGCCGATTGAGACAATATTGCGTTTCGCTATTCAATTCGCAGATTCCGTGGTTGGTCGCTATTTCATTATCGCTAATGCTCGACTTCCCGGAGTCTGCGACTTTTACAGCGTAATCGCTATTCCGCTCGCTATTATTTTTTAGCGATTTCGCTATTTCGTACTTGAATGCCGATTCCGTGTTTTGCACCCGCAATTGCGTTTTCGCAGCCATTGCGGGCGCTATTTCGCTTCATGAATCAGGCTGTAGGTCTTTCATTCATAACATAGGTACGTTGGAAAAAAATGATGGACAACATGTAGAAAAAGAGAATGAGAGAGTGAATTTGAAAAGGAAGGAGAGAACCTCAAAGAATTCTACAACTGGAGCAGGAGAGAAAAATATGTATAGGAATAGAAGGCAGAATCAGTTTAGAGACATTCGTAAATGAATGTTTCGCAATAGGGTGGTTTTAAATTTGTTAAAAAACATCAGGAAAGGTAAACAGAGAGCTGCTTTTTATAAGAAAAAGAAAAGTGTAGAGAAGATTGTTGATCAGGCTTTTGAAGTTAAGAAAAAATTATTTATTTTAATAATCAATAGAATTAGGACACTTAACAAGACAATTGATGTTTTCAAATCAAACAGTAGATGGAAAAGAGTAATTAATCGGACTAATTTTTGTAAAGTTTTTTCGGGAGAATGGATGCACAGTTCAAGTTGTGAGCCATTTTTTAATGAGGAGAGTTACTTCCAGGATAATGATTTAGTGCATGCAGTTGACACCAGTGGTCGAGCGTATGAAGTGAAAGACGGTTGTCCGATTGAAAAAGAGAAACTTGTGCCTAGAGAATCAGAAGACGTGTTAACTGATGAAGTTTTAGGGAGACGTACTAAGGGTCCAGTGTACACTTGGAAGTGTAGTTGTATTTGTAGTGTGCGACAGGAATCAATTGATTTGTTTTGTAATTTCTTACGTACATATAGTAAGAAAAGTCTAAAGCAGAAAGTGAAGTTGTTGCAAGACTTAGATCCTTGCAGAGTGAGAGAAAACACAGGTTTGCAAGGGCATTCACTGGCTTGTCTTTCTAGAAAAGTATGTCAGAGTGTTTTTCATCATTTTAGGATGTTAGCAGTGCATCATACCAAAATGAGGAAATTAGTGAGAATGTTGTATTATGCAAAAAGTCCAGCACTTAAGCTTAAACAATTAAACAGTGCTCTTTTGCATGGAACGGAATTAGATGTGAAGCAGATTTGTGAAGAAATTGAGATTTGTTATTTTGGTGACAAAGAGGACAGTGTAGAAATTGACACAGCAATTCAAGGTAATGTGGAAGACAATGTACAGATTTCAAATATAGAAAAGTTTGACCAGGAAATTACCAGGTTTAAGGTGAAATCAAGTGAAAGACCGAATTTTACTTGTGTGTGTTGTCGACGAAGTCATTATAAGCATCAAACTAGATTAGTTGATTTATACGTAAAAAGTGAAAAGATGAATAATTATGAGTGGAAGAATTTTGCTACTTATTTGTGGGTGGAGAATTGTTTTGATTTGAGTTCTGATCAGCGTATTTGTAAATATTGTTCTGATAAATTAAATCAAAACAGAATGCCTGCTAGAGCTGTTCATAATAATCTGGAGTTGGTAGACATTCCCCGTGAATTGATGGATTTAAATACATATGAGTCTATTTTGATTCAATGTGTTCATCCTTTTCAGGCAATTGTTCGCATGGAGCCTAAGATAGGGAAATTGCCTCCTACAGATTTGCAGAGAGGAATAAAGGGAAGAGTTGTTTATTTGCCTCTAGATTTCAAACAAAATATTGATACAATTGGTATAGAAAAAGTAGAAGAGGAACCTCTGGTTATTTTAGGTAATGGGGTTCCGACAAAGAGTAAAAAAATCTGGCAAGATTTAGTGGATGTTAGGAAAGTCAAAAAGGCAACGTTGTATTTAGTCAAAAACAATGAGTATTACAAAGATGTATGTACTGCAGCAGAGGAAACAGCTGCAGATGAAGACAGTGATTGTTCAGGCGGCCAAATTGAAAAAGTTGATGTGTGTAGAAGTGAAGAAATATATGAACATTATACTGTTCATCCTTTGCATTCCAAAGAAGTAATGGGGAATGCAATTGAATTGTTTCAAATGAAAGCAGCAAAAGGAAGTCCCATTAGTGTATGGGAAGAAAGTTTGGAAGCTCGTTGTTTTCCACAGCTATTTCCAACAGGTCGAGGTGGACGATATGACGATCGACCACTTCAAATTCCAGCATCAGAATATCGAACTGTAAGATTATATGCTGAAGATCCAAGATTTCGTCAATGCATTCCCTATTTGTTTCATCTACTGTATGAAAGTGACTTGTCTGGTCTTTCTTGTGCAGTAAACCATATACTGAAAAGTGGAGCACATCTGCAAAATGTTTCGGTGAGGGACTTTATGGAGAAAGTGAATCTGCAAGATAATATTTTAGAATCTCATCTAATCAATCTCATGGCATGTCAGCGTGGTACAAACGAGTATTGGTACCGTCGTCATGGGGAATTGAAATGTATGCTAAGAAACTTAGGAACTCCTACATGGTTCCTCACTCTTAGCTGTGCCGAGTATGCATGGGACGACTTACTTCAATTTCTACGAGAGGCAAATGTAAATATACAAAATATAGAATTCAAAACACCTGGAGAACTGTGTTCTTTGGATCCAGTGAATGTATGCAGATATTTCAATCATAGATTTGAAGCTATGATGTCTTTTATTACCAACAAAAAAAATCCTCCCCTGGGAGAGGTTTTGGATTTCTTTTGGAGAAAGGAGTATCAAGCGAGAGGTGCTCCTCACATACATATGTTGTTATGGATTAAAGATGCACCCAAATTTGGAACAGATTCGGATGAGACAGTGATGAGCTTCATTGAAGAGTATTCAACATGTGCTGTTCCGAAAACTACGGAAGAAAACAGTTTAAGGCAACAAGTTTTACGCTTTCAATCCCATCGTTGTGGAAAGTACTGTCGTTGAAAATTCAGAACCAAGGACAAGTTCTACACAAAATGTCGTTTCGGCTTTCCACGACCAGTGATTTCTAAAGGAAGAGTTAATAATTTGATGTCTTCTCTGCGACATACTGTGACGAGGAAATCACCAAAAAATACATACAATTTAAAAAGAGACGAAGAGTCCAAGTACATCAACGACTACAACCCAGTGATTTTGTCCATGTGGAATGCTAACATGGATATTCAATTCGTTGCTGACAACTCTATTGCTGTGGCTCGATATGTGACGTCTTACATCACAAAAAAAGAAAAGACAGAACTGAAGGAAATGTGGGAGGACATTTCACATGAAAAGAGCCTAAGCAAGAAATTATACAGTCACAGTCTGAAGATGTTGTCGCATCGAGAAATTGGAGGGTATGAATGTTCTGATCGATTGTCGTCAGCAAGTCTCTATGCCAAATCTAGAACCATCATTTGGGTGAGTCTAGGTCTTGCTACAACACGAAATCGAGTTTTGAAATCTGTACAAGAGATAGAGTATTTGGCGGAGAAAGAACCAGAAAGTACAGATATTTTGAAGACAAACATGTTGGTTACATACTATCCAAATAGAAGTCCTCACCTTGAGAACGCTTGTCTCTATGAAGTTCTGCAAAGATATATTTATAAGAGGAACATCAGAGAAGATATCAATAATGGAATATATGCTGTCATTGGATGTGAAGGATGTCTAGTGAAACAGAAAAAAGGTCATTTGATTAATCATCGAAAATTGAGTTGTGATAATCCAGATAAAAGAGAATTTTATTATTTGGCTCTTTTGCAACTCTTTAAACCATGGCGTGAAGAAGAGGAACTACTTGGAGATTTTCTCTGTTATGAAGACTCCTTTAATACAATGAAGGATACCATAGAATGTCCTGTTTTTCTAAATTATCTGCAAATGTTGAATGAAGAAATAGAGCAAGAATCAACAATTGCTGCAGAGATTGCGAGAGACAGTTCTCAAGGCAGTCAGAGTTCTGCTTCATTGAGTCAGGATCCACTAGGAGGACCAATTATCCAAAATGAAGCTGCCACTGCCATGGATGAGGTGGAAAGAGCTATGGAGCAAGGTCAAGAGGATGTAATTAATTTAGAAGATTTGGTGAAACAATTAAACCTTGAGCAGAAACAGATATATGACGAAGTCACAGAACAGGTTGAACATGGATTGAGTCATGAGAAGAAAGAGTGCTCATGTACATCATTTGAGCCTGTCCGACTGTACGTGAGTGGAGAAGCGGGAACTGGAAAAAGTTTTCTGATTAAAGCAATTGCATCTTATCTGCAGAAAAGGACTAAATCACCGCTGTCTTGTGTTGTTACCTCTCCAACTGGGCTGGCATCATATAATATTAAAGGGATTACTTTACATCGTTTACTGATGCTGCCAGTGGAGCATGATAACAAATTGCAATATCACAAGCTATCTGGAGATGCGTGTTCCGAAGTTTCGAGAGTCCTGAAGAAAATGAAACTTCTTATCATTGATGAAGTAAGCATGGTGTCAAATATAATGCTTGCTTTTGTGCATTTGAGAATGCAAGAAATTCTTAGAACAGACTATGATGTTTTATTTGGAGGAAAACATATTATTGTTTTTGGAGATCTTCTGCAGTTGACTCCAGTGAAAGGACAACCTGTGTTCAAAAAGCTCACGCATGAAGATAGCAGGAAGTGCCTAGGAAGCATTGGAAACGTTAATATATGGTTAAACTTCAAATATGCAGAACTGCTTCAAAATATGCGGCAGGCAAAGGATGAAGATTATAAAAATATTTTACAAGATGTAAGAGTTGGAAAAATAAGTCAGCAAGGGAAAGAAGCTTTACATGGACGGTTAATTTCAAATTTGTACCCAAATGAAAACATTCTTCCAGAGAATATTTTTAAGAAAATTAACGAGGAGAAATCGGCCATATGTTTGATGCCAACTCTGAAAGAATGTTCCATGTTCAACAACAAAATGTTAAATTTAGAAAATGAAGAGATAGTGAAACTGGAAGCTACAGATAAAATAGAGCATATGGGAGCAACAATTGTTTTGTCTGAAAATTTGAAGTCAAAATTGGATTCATTAGAGAAGACTATATCTAAAACTGCTGGTTTTGAAAAGACTCTGAATGTGTGTTTGAATTGTCGTATCATTTTGAGAAGGAATTTAAATGTTGAAAGAGGTCTGGTAAATGGAGCAATGGGTCATGTTGTTGGTTTTGTGAATTACAAGAATAGAGATGAAATTGAAGTTTTAAAAAATAAATTTGATGGCATTGATGAAATAGAACAAATTTGTCGTTGTTCAGCTAGATTTTTGCTCGTGAAAGACTTATATGTTTGTCGAAAACAGTTTCCTATTTGTTTGGCATATGCGGTGACAATCCATAAATCTCAAGGTTTAAGTGTAGATAGCGCTCTGGTGAACATTGGAATTTCTGTGTTTAAAGAGGGTATGGCATATGTGGCATTATAACGAGTCAGAAGTTTATCAGGATTGTACTTGATTGAGTGTGATGAAACAAAGATTTGTGCTGATCTAGATTGTGTTAAAGAATACAATAGGTTAAGAAGAGAGTATGCTCCACATTTGCCTCAATATCCTCTGTTTGAAAAACGTGTGGTAGGCTGAAAAAGAAGAAATGAGAATAATTGCAGTGAGGTAGCAGCAAAAAGACAAAAAGTAGATGAAACTGTAATTGTAAGCAGAAAGAAAAGGATTCTGTTGAAGATGTTGTTGGATTTCAGTTTGAAAACAGTTCCGGTGTCAACTGCTATGCTAATGTAGTGCTTAATGTTGTTTTTTTTCTTCAAAATTTACAAGAACAGATTGTTGAAAATCGGGATTAAACATTCTGCTGTTTATTGAATTCCGTGTTTGAGAAATGTAGCAGTGATAGAGCAAAAATAGAAAGTGTTTCAGAAATTAGAAATCTCATATGTTCTGGTCAAAATCAATTTTCACAGATTATTCAGCAGGATTGTCAGGAATTTTTAATGTATATGTTTGATGTTTTGGAAGATGAAGGTGTAGATATAAAAAATCTTTTTAGCCTTTCTTATCAATGGCAGCATGACTGCGACAACTGTAGTTTATCAAGTAGTACTAGAATAGACACTGAAAGATTTATATATTTGACTTTACCAGACTGCAAATCAGTGCCTTTTAATAATCTAGTTAAAGCAGCTGATCACAATATGATGTGTACCCAATGTAATTCTGCAATGCTGTCCACATTATTTTTACAAACTTATGGTAAATATGTGATTTTAATGTTCCAACGATGTAGACCTGATGGAAGTAAATTGTCAACTTCTATTGAAAATTTTGTGGCATCTCAGTTATCAATTTCAGGAAGAACGTTTGCAACTGTAGCTATTATTTATCATGATGGTCCTTCAACAACATCAGGGCATTACACATGCTTTTTAAAAAGTCGTAGAGGTTGGACCCACTGTAATGACAGGCATTTGACTTTCAAACAACGTTTGCCTTTTGACTTAAAAAATTCATACCTAGTGTTTTTAGAACCAAAATTTAAGTAAAGGTAATTGGCCTATGAAGACTGGAGCAGTTAATAAAGGTTATTTTGCTGTTCAAAAATATATTCTGAGTAAAAGTGATCCAGGTAATATAAAAAATTGACTTGTCATATAGGTACTGTAAGTGGATCTCATAGTAAGTGATATCAGTATTATACAAAATGATGAACATGAGGGAGTCAGAGATGGTTTTACAAATACTTAAATATTGTGAAAATGTTGTATGAGCCTTTCTTTCAGAACGTCGGAAAAACGGTAATTTCAGAGTTTCTTAGAATTAATTTGAAAATATACTCATACATCCGACACTATTTGGCCAAAAGGAAAGGTACAGGAATGAGTAAAGAGTCATGACTGAAAAAAGGAGTATATGAAAATAATGAAAATATTTCAGATGTTCTTGCAGCTTTTCTTCTAGAAAGTCGATGAAATGGATTTTTTAGTAAACAGCAGAGTACTTTGCAACGAGAAAAGGACCTCCATGATATACTATTTGTCCTAAAGGAAAAGTAAGTCAATCAAAGATTAGTGTACATTTGTCATTTGTCAGTATCTAAGGTTTTTTTTAAAACACAATCTTTTAGATTGTGGTTTTTTTTCCCGCTGTCATATGATGAGTAATTTGAACTCACTGTTTTAAGTGAAATTCAATATATTCTGAGAACAGCAAAAATAAACTATGTAACATGTTGTACAAGTTATTCTATACTTTGGATTGTGTAAATTAAATTGTATTCCCATTATCTGACACTCACTTTCCTTTTTTCCATCCTCTTTCAGCTCTTTTTACTCACTTATAATGTCTTTCTCTCAATCTGTGTAACCCCCGTTCCTTTACTCCACTTCTTTGACAACCCCTCATTCTCATTTCAACTGTCTGCAAGTTGAACATAGGTCCCGAGGAAAGTCGGGAAAAACGCCGCTTCGCTAAGTCCATACAAAGATATGCGGGTACAGACGTGTGTAAGTGCGCAAGCGCACAGTGTAAGCCACTGTTCCTTCGCGCATGTGCAGTTGCAATAGGGGCCGCACTACCGCAAACATTGTTTTTGCATACATCGCCCCCGTCTCGAACCACCACACTGTGCTGCAAGAGATGGAGGCAAGAAAGCGCCACTGCCTGGAGAATCCTAGCCGATATAAAAAACAACAAGACGTGTTATTTAGTCTGGTTGGCATCATGGCTTGGCACGCATGACCAAACCGGGAACACTGTTCCCTAGACATATGTACACTAGGAGGCAAGCAATATACTTGTGGGGAAGGAATCAAAAAGGGGACATCAGTGACTCAAGGCGTATAGCAATGACTATGCCTCAGGAGAAATGAATAGTTATTTAACAAAACTGCATATACCAGCAAAAATCACTAAATGTTGGAGCGTGACTGGACCCCAAAGTGGGACTTATGTTGTTTACAAAAATCCATCCATAGTGAGTCCATATGATGGTTAAATGATGTTCATAATTGCTGTGATAAAAAGTCCACCAATTGTGTGATAGATATAATGTTATTACCATCAAATGTCAAAGATAAGGGAAGGGTTTAGACGAAGTCAGTGCAGGGTGACATACACAATTAAGTTGGGTGAGCTTAGGGGTGTAAACAACACCGAGGATGAGATGCACTACTACTTACAATGATCTGTTATGTTATATCTATGTTGCCAACTGTTTCATGAATACACATTGTAAGGTACTGTATATGTTGGATGTGTACTACACAATATTGCTGGGGCCTTTCTACTGGCTCTCTTTTACCAACTTATTTGGAACTCATATTTATGAGTTGCCCATGCAACGAGTTTTTAATGACATGATCTGTGACAAGTTTTTTATCAACATTCCTATAATTCACACATTTGTTATTATGGTAATATGATCACAAACTAACTGTTGATCTTTTTGTGCTCTTGAGCTGGCTTGAATTTGGATATAATGTGATGTTTAATCTTCATTGCCACCTGTATAACATGTGCCAAATGTTGAGAGACTTATTTTCTCTCTACTGTGGTTATACAACACGGTCCGCCCCTCTGCTAAGGCACTTGAATGGTTGTTGTTTCAAATGTGTTTTTTTTTTTTTAAGGGATGCAATTTTAAACCAATTTGATATGCCATTTTTCTGATCTATCGATGCACTCACATTTATTGGGTGTTTTTCGTCGATAGACTCCCATTCGGGCTAATTAGTAACATGCACAAATCAGTTGCCGTTTTTCTCTTTGTTTGCCAAAAATTAATCATTAAATGACATTCACTCCAGTGGAATGTTCACTATGTCACCATTCAGTGAGGATGCTATCTATCCAATTACTATCTCGCACTAAGTGACATAAGCTGGTTTGATAACGCTTTTTTTTTTGGTTACAAACTGCTAACTAATGACTAGGCTAAGATGGCGGTCACGTTTGTGGCTTCCTCCGAGGTAGAATACGATTGGATTGCGGCCCTACACACGTGATCGACGCGAATCGCGTTTAAACTCCATGGCGGGCGAGCGGGCCGCCTATCCTTAGTTGGATTGTTACTGACGCCGGAGATCCGAGATGCTACCATCGAGGATGGTTTATTGACCATACGGGTATGTGCCCAATTTGAATTTTTGACTATCCACAATAGAGTTTCTCGTGTATGACGAGACTCTTTCCCCCACCTCGCCTTTTCTCTCGTTTATCCCCGTTTTTGCAAAGCGTCAAATATCTATATGCATTTGCTTTGCCGGAGGGGATGGTATTTGCATGCCAAACTAGCGACATACTAGTAACCTCATATAAGTGTTTTTTGGCGGTGGGGTTCATGTCTATTCTCTCTCTATGGTTCAAATCGACAAGAAGTGCAAGTCTTAGATTTTTGGCACGTTTTCTTTTATTAATTAAATCGTGCACCCGTACAATTATCCCCTTCATCTGTTTCGAAGTATGGGGGATGTGGATATGCGTGCAGACCAATAACCGGGTTTCACGTCTTACATGTGGACTTAGCAACATACTAATATATAAACAGGTTTAGCAGATCCTAGTTTTTTGGATACATAAAGATTATAGTTACACCCTTTGTATATATTTCTGTTTTTTATAGGCAACTACCATAAATCGACATTATCTTTGAAATTGAATATTGAGCTAAGGGGAGACATTCTTAATTGAAGACAGAGACTCTGCACATATTGAAAAGGTAGGCGTTTCTAATATGGGCAGTCAATGCCACTGGAAACAATTAATGTCCGGGTGGGACCGTCTGTCCATATATATCAACGATATCGGTTTGGACATGTACCTGAGAAAATTGTGGATACCCGTCCCCCACATCCTACTATCCCTTTTCTCTTTTTTTATTCCAACGTTTAGGTTAATACCTGGCACAATATCGGACATATATGTTCTCCTAATGGAATAGGACTATTAAGATGAGTCTAACATAGCGAGGTAATCCAAACTCAGGAAATATATATATACTTACGGATGAGGATTTCGGATCAGAAACACCCAGCGTCTGGAAAATTATTTAGGTAGGATTCTTGTCGAATGATTTTAAATATCTGTTGGTTTACGTGTGTAAAAATGCATAGATATAGTACAAGTTGCTACTTTACCGATTAGCATACAGGATATGTAGGATTGGAATGTGGTGGGGCTTTGAGCCAGACAATGTGTTGTTTGTGGGCTTGAATTCACTTATATAACCACATTCCTTCCAGTGGGTTCCTAGTCTGACGTTCTATTTTGGTGAAAACTCTTAGATAAATGTGATGTGGCAATGAACCGTGCTGGAATGTGTACTTTTATTACTCTTGCTGATATCGATGTTGATATGATGATATTGATGACTTCATGAAGGAATTGTCCTTCCGTGACCTCCGAGTTTGAATTGCAATGTGCTAGGGGAGAAGCCATTTCCCGCAGAGTGACTTGATTTTTCTCTTATAAATTAATGTGTCATATGCTGATAAATTCCCACAACTGATAATGACAGAATGAGCTAGTAGAAAAGAATGACGCTGATACACACAATCAAAGTATGAATTTTAATGCGAATTTAAGAATACAATCAACAATATGCGATATGGGATATGTAAATATGTTGAAAAATAATTGGTATATAAAAAATGATTTTCTTTTTAGTCATAAGAGAGATTTTTTACTAAAATTGATAAAGGTTCCCCATAGTCGCTGTTTGTATAGAATTGTACTGTTTTTAAACACTAATGTATGTATGTATGCATACATGTTGGTTTCTTGTTGTGGCACTTATGGTGGTTTTTGTATGTCTTTTGTGATTTACAGCCCTGAAGAAGTTCTGGTAACGGAACGAAACGCGTTGGCTGGTGTTTGTATGGACTATTAAAGGAACATTGAATTCCATATATTTTTTCATCATTGCTCACGATTCAGCGTCTGTATGAATGTGAACGGCCTAACGAGTTAATACTCTTCAATGAACTATTGGACATTTAATTTTGAAGCGGTGCTTTTTCATTTATAAAAAATATAGATTATTTCCAACTTTTTGGATATGCCCTTGGGGACAGGGGGCATTTGAAAATTGCACGCCAGTACTTTAGAAATCAGCAACACAAATTATATTGGTGATATTAGGATTGGTGCTTGGAACAGGAGTGGTCCACTGTCCGCAGTTCTGTTACATTAAGGTGTAAACAAAGATGCGTTTACATCCATAACAAACAGACCCGCAACTGGAAGTTGCTCTAAATACTGAAAAAACAAATGTGTGGAGGGTCGAGGGGAATATTTAACGACCTGTCTACTCAGTCCCCTGATCTAAATACATAACACATAAAGGAGCAGACCAGGTCTAAGAATGGTGTGTGTCGATACAGGCGACTGTGAAGAAGTTAGGTGCATTTGTAGGCGAATGCTGTTGAGTCACAGAGGCTGGAACAAATCCCATCAGCCCACCCATGTGGTGGAATTTCATCATGTGGGAATTGATGATCACTCAGTACCTCGCCCGACCTTATAGTACCGGGAATAAATGTCAAAACTCAGACCAAACTGTTCCTCAAAATATAATGTTAGTAAAGAGCATATATAAATAAAATTGACTACTAAGACTCAAGAAACGTTCAGACAGAAGTCTAGGTGCCAAAATTTAAAAAATGCCAAGTAGTTGGATGCTAGAACTACCCTATGGCGCTGTGCAGGATGGTCGACATGTTTCAGCCTGTAGGGGAACTACCCCGGCTTTCTTCAGGACCTATTATATGGAATTGCTACTGCAGCTAACAGTGATTTGTGATATGAAGAACAACATGAAATGTACTTAAGAAGAGTTACATATCTACCAGGAACTTTGCACTCCAATGTTCACTGGAGGAAGAGATACCTCACTTCTTCCTATCGGGAGACAAAAGATAACATAACAAAACAAAATCACCCACATACATCCGCGTGGATACACAATCACCGTATAGACAAACACACGCAGGTAGTAGGGTAGTTCCAGCATCCAACTACTCTGCGTTTTTTTAATTTTTGACACCTAGACTTCTGTCTGAACGTTTCTTGAGTCTTAGTAGTCAATTTTATCTATCACGATCACTTGAGCACTACACTTTACTAACATTATATTTTGAGGAACAGTTTGGTCTGAGTTTTGACATTTATTCCCGGTACTATAAGGTCGGGCGAGGTACTGAGTGATCATCAATTCCCACATGATGAAATTCCACCACATGGGTGGGCTGATGGGATTTGTTCCAGCCTCTGTGACTCAACAGCATTCGCCTACAAATGCACCTAACTGCTTCACAGTCGCCTGTATGGACACACACCATTCTTAGACCTGGTCTGCTCCTTTACGTGTTATGTACACCCATGAAAGTGTCATGGGGACTCTCGAGTTGTCACCATATGGGTTTTTCGGTGGAACTGCTTGCTCTCAAAGCAAGTCTGCCTCTGCAGCCACACCATATAAAATGGCCATGGAAGCCAGCAGAAATGTGAAGCTCAAGCTGGGCCACCAAGACAAAACTGTCTACTCATATTCCTGACTTGCACGTGTTAATAATTCGTAAATTGTAAGAAGGGTATTCCATGTAATCATTATGTTCTCTCTTAAGAATTCTTTACTCTACTGTACTCCTGGCCTGCTGCACAGCTTTCAAAAGGGCCATAAATCATTGTTATGCCTCCTCAGTTATTTATCAGGATTTTAAATGAAAGGATTATGCCATTTATGATTTACCTGCGATCTCTATTCTGAATGCTCTTAAAACAGTCTGGTGCACCACAGTAATTTTGCAATCCAGCTTCACATTAGTCAGGAACTGACACAGGTCCTCGAGGCGACCAGGAAACCAAAGCAGAAAGCCTGTCACATCTCACAATAGATGAAACAAGGCCAGACCAATTTGCTTTACCAGTGCTTGTTTAACATTTTATGTATCATTTCAAAATCCCAGCACTCTGTCCCTATCAAAGTAAGTTACCGTTAAGCCCTGTGGTCATGGACAATGCAGTGCGACAAGTGATGATTGCCTCCACAGTTTTGGTGCGTGTACAGGGCGCGAGGAGGGAAATGGCTTCCCCCGACACTATGATTGTCGGATTGACTTGGTGCCTGGGGCTTAAATTCCTTGCAGCAGGATATATGCTATGATGGAGAAAGAAAATGTGTATCTCCGTGAATATCTTGACGAATTGCTCAGCATAGGTTTTAATAGACCTTCACTTTCTCCAGAATCTTTGCCTTTGTTTTTCGTACCCAAGAAGGGGAGTGGTCTTGGTCCTTGCATTGACTTTAGAGTCCTCAACAATGTTAAAATAATTCACTGCTCTGCCTAGTTAAAAGTGCCAACATTTTCACCAAATTTGACTTAATAGGGCCATACCAGGTGGAAACCCTATTTTCGTACCAAATTTGTGCTATATGAGTACATGGTTATGCCCTTCGGCCTAAGTAATCCCCCAGCTGCCATTCAGTTCTTTATAAATTAGGTTTTCGAGGGAATATCTGGACATGTGTAACATTGCTTATATCGATGACATCTTGATCTACTCCTCGTCTGTTATCGAACACGAAAAACAT
The DNA here is from genome assembly GCF_964261635.1 of Lissotriton helveticus. Classification (NCBI taxonomy): domain Eukaryota; kingdom Metazoa; phylum Chordata; class Amphibia; order Caudata; family Salamandridae; genus Lissotriton; species Lissotriton helveticus. Next base: position 827,482,133 of record NC_136070.1, read on the forward strand.
GTTATAGCTATTTTGGAAAGACTGAAGTAAAATAAGTTGTTTGTAAAGTTAGAAAAGTGTGATTTCCATGTCCCTGCTATTCCTTCTTGGAGTATGTGTTATCAGCTCAGGACATTAGCCTAGACCCACAAAATGTTGTGCCTGTTACCCAGTTTAAACCTCCCCAGTCAGTGAAGGAAATATAGAGCTTTCTGTGATTTGCTAACTTTTATTCTTCACTTCATTGAATATGTTTCTACCTTAGTTTCTCACATTACTTGCTTGCTATGTAAGGGTATGAAGTTCCAGTGAACTGAGGAAGCAGAAAAGGGTCTTTGACAGCTCAAGTGCTACGCAAACAAATGATGGATGGAATGCTGAATGCTGAATGAATCATACATTCACCCCCAGTCAAGATATCTGGGTTAAATCATCATTCTTTTGCTCACCATGCCACCCCAGTGTAGACCCAGCCATATGCAAATCAGTCTTGACCCTGTGCCTCATGGGAACAGTGCAGACTGAACTGCCAAGCCAGGTCCTCCCTGGACCAGAAACAAGCATCCTAGGACCGGTTTCAGGGTGTGTCGCCCTTCTTCAGTCAGGCTAGCTTGAATCTAGTGGCACAGTCAGCAAGGGACCCACGGCTGGGCATACCCATCCCACATAGGGCAAAAAGTGCTATGCAAACTAATGATGGATGGAATGCTGAATGAATCATACATTCACCCCCAGTGGAGATATCTGGGTTAAATCATCATTCTTTTGCTCACCATGCCACTCCAGAGTAGACCCAGCCATATGCAAATCAGTCTTGACCCTGTGCCTCATGGGAACATTCCAGACTGAACTGCCAAGCCAGGTCCCCCCTGGACCAGATACAAGAATCCTAGGACTGGTTTCAGTGTATGTCACCCTTCTTTGGCCAGGCTAGCTTGAATCCAGTGGCACAATGAGCAAGGGACCCACGTCTGGGCATACCCATCACACATAGGGTGAAAGTGCTACGCAAACAAATGATGGATGGAATGCTGAATGAATCATACATTCACCCCCAGTCAAGATATCTGGGTTAAATCATCATTCTTTTGCTCACCATGCAACCCCAGTGTAGACCCAGCCATATGCAAATCAGTCTTGACCCTGTGCCTCTAGGAACAGTCCAGACCAAACTGCCAAGCCAGGTCCTCCCTGGACCGGAACCAAGCATCCTAGGACCAGTTTCAGGGTAGTGACCCTTCTTCAGCCAGGCTAGCTTGAATCCAGTGGCACAGTGAGCAAGGGACCCACGTCTGGGCATACCCATCCCGCATAGCCCAGATCTCTGTACTGGGGTGAATGTAGGACATTGTTCGGCAATCTGTCCATCAATTGTTCTTTTTGCTTTTGACAACTTAAGGGAGCTTTTACTAGCGCTCCAATCCTACAACATCTAGGCCTCACTCAACCTTTCATTTTAGGAGCAAATGCATCTTAGGTAGCAGTGGGGGGAGTGTTCTCACAAAAAGATTACAAGTCTGGTAATCTACATGCTGTTGCATTCTTATCCCATGAATTGACTCCTACAGAATCGAATTACTCAGTTGGGGATAAGGAATTGTTTTCTATATAAAACAAGCATTTGCAATGCAATAGGTCTCGCATTAATTAAGTTTGAGCTATTGGCATTGCTAAATATTGCAACACCAATTGCAACAAAAGCCTATAAATTGTAGGTCAAAAAAATGTGTATTTACTTTTGTAGCAATGATGGCATGCTGCGCTTTAGATGAATATGTTTAAAAGTAATGCGCGCCATACTGCGATTGCTACAATAGTTAATTGTGGATGCGTTAACAATTGATGTGTGCACTGATCGCTGGTGTGTGTGTGCCTGTAGAAATTGTGCACTGGTGGCTGGTGGTGTATGTGCCTGGTGGAGTATGTGCCTGGTGGAAGTGTGCTCTGCCGGCTGGTGGTGTGTGCCTGGTGGAAGCGTGCACTGATGGCTAGTGGTGTGTATGCCTGGTGAAAGCGTGCACTGACGGCTAGTGGTGTGTATGTGCCTGGTGAAAGCGTGCACTGCCGTCTGGTGGTGTGTGCCTAGTTGAAGCGTGCACTGACGGCTGGTGGTGTTTGTGCCCGGTGAAAGCATGCACTGACGGCTGATGGTGTCTGTGCCTGGTGAAAAAGTGCACTGACAGTGTGGTTGTGTGTGTGAGGTTGTATGTGTGGTTGTGGTTGTGTGTGTGGTTGTGTTGTGTGTGTGTGCGGTTGTATGTGTGGTTGTGTGTGTGTGTGGTTGTGTGTGTGTGTGTGTGTGGTTGTGTGTGTGCGGTTTTTATGTGTGGTTGTGTGTGTGGTTGTGTGTGTGGTTGTGAGTGGTTGCGTGTGTGGTTGTGGCTGAGTGTGTGGTTGTGGTTGAGTGTGTGTGTGGTTGTGTGTGGGGTTGTAGTTGTGTGTGTTGTGTGTGGTTGTATGTGTGGTGTGGTTGTGTGTATGGTTGAGTGTGTGCTTGTGGTTGTGTGTGTGGTTGGTTGTGTGTGTGTGCTTATGGTTGTGTGTGTGGTTGGGTGTGGTTGTGTGTGTGTGGCTGTGTGTGTGGTTGTGGTTGTATGTGGTTGTGTGTGTGTGGTTGTGTGTGTGGTTGTGTGTGTGTGTGGTTGTGTGTGTGTGGTTGTGTGTGTGGTTGTGGTTGTATGTGTGGTTGTGGTTGTATGTGTGGTTGTGGTTGTATGTGTGGTTGTGGCTGTGTGTGTGGTTGTGTGGTTGTGGTTGTGTGTGTGTGTGGTTGTGTGTGTGTGGTTGTGTGTGTGGCTGTGGTTGTGTGTGGTTGTCATTAATTGAGAGGCTGGAGATCATATTGATCAACATTAACATGCAACTGCTGTCATAATACTGCGTAAAACTCTTTTCACATTTATGGGTTCATTGAAGGTGCAGTAATAAGTTTTAAGCAAGCGGCGATCACGAGCACCCAGAGTTAGTAAAAAGGGTATCCCTGGAAAATGGCCTAGTTGATTATCACTATAAACATGATATTCTAGATCTTCAATTTGCAGCTGTACCATCCATGATCCTTTATATTCCCCACCAGCAAGTTCCCTCCTTTCCAGTAATAAACACCTGTAATATCACACCTCCCAGGTGCCGTGAAGGAAAGTTATATTCCGCTTGGTCAGTGAGCACAGTGTGCTCCTCCTTTTACATTGTGGCTGAATAGCAGTATATTCTGCGATCCTACTGCCCAGTATTTGAAATCGCCATTGCCACCTGTTGGGTCCCTGTAGGGAGTTGCACCTAGGCTGTGCAACACCATCAACTTTTTAATTTTTTTATTGGTACACCCATGAAAGTGTCATGGGGACTCTCGAGTTGTCACCATATGGGTCTTTCGGTGGAACTGCTTGCTCTCAGAGCAAGTCTGCCTCTGCAGCCACACCATATAAAATGGCCATGGAAGCCAGCAGAAATGTGAAGCTCAACCTGGGCCACCAAGACAAAACTGTCTACTCATATTCCTGACTTGCACGTGTTAATAATTCGTAAATTGTAAGAAGGGTATTCCATGTAATCATTATGTTCTCTCTTAAGAATTTTTTACACTACTGTACTCCTGGCCTGCTGCACAGCTTTCAAAAGGGCCATAAATCATTGTTATGCCTCCTCAGTTGTTTATCCGGGTTTTAAATGTAAGGATTATGCCATTTATGATTTACCTGCGATCTCTATTCTGAATGCTCTTAAAACAGTCTGGTGCACCACACAGTAATTTTGCAATCCAGCTTCACATTAGTCAGGAACTGACACAGGTCCTCGAGGCGACCAGGAAACCAAAGCAGAAAGCCTGTCACATCTCACAATAGATGAAACAAGGCCAGACCAATTTGCTTTACCAGTGCTTGTTTAACATTTTATGAATCATTTCAAAATCCGAGCACTCTGTCCCTATCAAAGTAAGTTACCGTTAAGCCCTGTGGTCATGGACAATGCAGTGCGACAAGTGATGATTGCCTCCACAGTTTTGGTGCGTGCACAGGGCGCGAGGGGGGAAATGGCTTCCCCCGACACTATGATTGTCGGATTGACTTGGTGCCCGGGGCTCAAATTCCTTGCAGCAGGATAAATGCTATGATGGAGAAAGAAAATGTGTATCTCCGTGAATATCTTGACGAATTGCTCAGCATAGGTTTTAATAGACCTTCACGTTCTCCAGAATCTTTGCCTTTGTTTTTCGTACCCAAGAAGGGGAGTGGTCTTGGTCCTTGCATTGACTTTAGAGTCCTCAACAATGTTAAAATAAAAAATTGTTACCCCCTGCCTCAGATACATTCACTGCTCTGCCTAGTTAAAAGTACCAACATTTTCACCAAATTTGACTTAATAGGGACATACCAGGTGGAAACCCTATTTTCGTACCAAATTTGTGCTATATGAGTACATGGTTATGCCCTTCGGCCTAAGTAATCCCCCAGCTGCCATTCAGTTCTTTATAAATTAGGTTTTTGAGGGAATATCTGGACATGTGTAACATTGCTTATATCGATGACATCTTGATCTACTCCTCGTCTGTTATCGAACACGAAAAACATGTTATAGCTATTTTGGAAAGACTGAAGGAAAATAAGTTGTTTGTAAAGTTAGAAAAGTGTGATTTCCATGTCCCTGCTATTCCATCTTGGAGTATGTGTTATCAGCTCAGGACATTAGCCTAGACCCATAAAATGTTGTGCCTGTTACCCAGTTTAAATCTCCCCAGTCAGTGAAGGAAATATACAGCTTTCTGTGATTTTGCTAACTTTTATTCTTCATTTCATTGAATATGTTTCTACCTTAGCTTGCTTGCTATGTAAGGGTATGAAGTTCCAGTGAACTGAGGAAGCAGAAAGGGGTCTTTGACAGCTCAAGTGCTACGCAAACAAATGATGGATGGAATGCTGAATGAATCATACATTCACCCCCAGTCAAGATATCTGGGTTAAATCATCATTCATTTGCTCACCATGCCACCCAGCCATATGCAAATCAGTCTTGACCCTGTGCCTCATGGGAACAGTGCATACTGAACTGCCAAGCCAGGTCCTCCCTGGACCAGAAACAAGCATCCTAGGACTGGTTTCAGCATATGTCATCCTTCTTTAGCCAGGCTAGCATGAATCCAGTGGCACAGTGAGCAAGGGACCCACGTCTGGGCATACCCATCCCACATAGGGCGAAAGTGCTACGCAAACAAATGATAGATGGAATGCTGAATGAATCATACATTCACTCCCAGTCAAGAGATCTGGGTTAAATCCATCGTTCTTTTGTTCACCATGCCACCCCAGTTTAGACCCAGCCATATGCAAATCAGTCTTAACCCTGTGCCTCATGAGAACAGTCCTGACCGAACTTCCAAGCCAGGTCCTCCCTGGACCGGACACAAGCATCCTAGGACCGGTTTCAGGGTGTGTTCCCCTTCTTCAGTCAGGCTAGCTTGAATCTAGTGGCACAGTCAGCAAGGGACCCACGGCTGGGCATACCCATCCCACATAGGGCAAAAAGTGCTATGCAAACTAATGATGGATGGAATGCTGAATGAATCATACATTCACCCCCAGTCACGATATCTGGATTAAATCATCATTCTTTTGCTCACCATGCCACCCCAGAGTAGACCCAGCCATATGCAAATCAGTCTTGACCCCGTGCCTTATGGGAACAGTCCAGACTGAACTGCCAAGCCAGGTCCCCCCTGGACCAGAAACAAGAATCCTAGGACTGGTTTCAGTGTATGTCACCCTTCTTCGGCCAGACTAGCTTGAATCCAGTGGCACAATGAGCAAGGGACCCACGTCTGGGCATACCCATCACACATAGGGCGAAAGTGCTACGCAAACAAATGATGGATGGAATGCTGAATGAATCATACATTCACCCCCAGTCAAGATATCTGGGTTAAATCATCATTCTTTTGCTCACCATGCCACCCCAGTGTAGACCCAGCCATATGCAAATCAGTCTTGACCCTGTGCTTCATAGGAACAGTCCAGACTGAACTGCCAAGCCAGGTCCTCCCTGGACCGGAAACAAGCATCCTAGGACCAGTTTCAGGGTAGTGACCCTTCTTCAGCCAGGCTAGCTTGAATCCAGTGGCACAGTGAGCAAGGGACCCACGTCTGGGCATACCCATCCCACATAGCCCAGATCTCTGTACTGGGGTGAATGTAGGACATTGTTCGGCATTCTGTCCATCAATTGTTCTTTTTGCTTTTGACAACTTAAGGGAGCTTTTACTAGCGCTCCAATCCTACAACATCTAGCCCTCACTCAACCTTTCATTTTAGGAGCAAATGCATCTTAGGTAGCAGTGGGGGGAGTGTTCTGACAAAGAGATTACAAGTCTGGTAATCTACATGCTGTTGCATTCTTATCCCACGAATTGAGTCCTACAGAAACGAATTACTCAGTTGGGGATAAGGAATTGTTTTCTATATAAAACAAGCATTTGCAATCCAACAGGTCTCGCATTAATTAAGTTTGAGCTATTGGCATTGCTAAATATTGCAACACCAATTGCAACAAAAGCCTATAAATTGTAGGTCAAAAAAATGTGTATTTATTTTTGTAGCAAGGATGGCATGCTGCGCTTTAGATGAATATGTTTAAAAGTAATGCACGCCATACTGCGATTGCTACAATAGTTAATTGTGGATGCGTTAACAATTGATGTGTGCACTGATGGCTGGTGGTGTGTGTGCCTGTAGAAATTGTGCACTGGTGGTGTATGTGCCTGGTGGAAGTGTGCACTGCCGGCTGGTGGTGTGTGCCTGGTGGAAGCATGCACTGACGGCTAGTGGTGTGTATGCCTGGTGAAAGCGTGCACTGACGGCTAGTGGTGTGTGTGTGCCTGGTGAAAGCGTGCACTGCCGTCTGGTGGTGTGTGCCTAGTTGAAGCGTGCACTGACGGCTGGTGGTGTTTTTGCTGGATGAAAGTGTGCACTGACGAATGATGGTGTCTGTGCCTGGTGAAAAAGTGCACTGACGGTGTGATTGTGTGTGTGGTTGTGTGTGTGTGGTTGTATGTGTGGTTGTGGTTGTGTGTGTGGTTGTGTTGTGTGTGTGGTTGTGTGTGTGTGCGGTTGTATGTGTGGTTGTGTGTGTGTGTGGTTGTGTGTGTGTGTGTGTGTGTGTGTGTGTGTGTGCGGTTTTTATGTGTGGTTGTGTGTGTGGTTGTGTGTGTGGTTGTGAGTGGTTGTGTGTGTGGTTGTGGTTGAGTGTGTGTGTGGTTGTGTGTGGGGTTGTAGTTGTGTGTGTTGTGTGTGGTTGTATGTGTGGTGTGGTTGTGTGTATTGTTGTGTGTGTGGTTGGTTGTGTGTGGTTGTGTGTGTGTGGTTGTGGTTGTGTGTGTGGTTGGTTGGGTGTGGTTGTGTGTGTGTAGCTGTGTGTGTGGTTGTGGTTGTATGTGGTTGTGTGTGTGGTTGTGTGTGTGATTGTGTGTGGGGTTGTGGTTGTGTGTGTGTGTGTGGGTGGGTGTGTGTGTGTGGTTGTGTGTTTTGGGTTATGTGTGGTTGTATGTGTGGTTGTGGTTGTATGTGTGGTTGTGGCTGTGTGTGTGGTTGTGTGGTTGTGGTTGTGGCTGTGTGTGTGGTTGTGTGGTTGTGGTTGTGTGTGTGTGTGGTTGTGTGTGTGTGGTTGTGTGTGTGGCTGTGTGTGGTTGTCATTATTTGAGAGGCTGGAGATCATATTGATCAACATTAACATGCAACTGCTGTCATAATACTGCGTAAAACTCTTTTCACATTAATGGGTTCATTGAAGGTGCAGTAATAAGTTTTAAGCAAGCGGCGATCACGAGCACCCAGAGTTAGTAAAAAGGGTATCCCTGGAAAATGGCCTAGTTGATTATCACTATAAACATGATATTCTAGATCTTCGATTTGCAGCTGTACCATCCATGATCCTTTATATTCCCCACCAGCAAGTTCCCTCCTTTCCAGTAGTAAACACCTGTAATATCACACCTCCCAGGTGCCGTGAAGGAAAGTTATATTCCGCTTGGTCAGTGAGCACAGTGTGCTCCTCCTTTTACATTGTGGCTGAATAGCAGTAAATTCTGCGATCCTACTGCCCAGTATTTGAAATGTTATGTTATGTTATTAAAAATTTATAAAGCGCACGTACGCCCGAAGGCTTCTTGGCGCTGGAAAGAGGTAACATAACAAGAGATAAAATGTGCAAGAATCTTTACTTCAGATATGCCTGTGTAAAAAGGTGAGTCTTAAGTGCCTTTCTAAAGGCAAGGAGGTCCTTACTCTGCCGGAGGACTAGTGGGAGCGAGTTCCACAGGGTAGCTGATAAGAACTGGAAACTGCTGCCTCCTTGTCGTTTTTTCTTGAAGCGTGATACCTCAAGTAGGTCTTTATGGGCTGATCTCAAGCTACGTAAGGGAGCATATCTTCCAATTAGCTGCCTAATAAAAAGAGGTCCCTTGCCTTGCAAAGCCTTGAAGATAATACACCCAGCTTTAAATTCGGCTCTTTGGGCCACAGGTAGCCAGTGCAGGGTCTGTAGGCCTGTTTTAATCGATTCCCATTTGGGTACATTGCAGATCAGTCTGGCTGCCTGGTTCTGTAAGTACTGTAATCTTCGAAGTTGGCCTACAGGTAGGCCAAGATAAAGACTGTTTGAAAAGTCAATGTGGGAAAGGACTAAAGCCATGACCACCTGAATTAGGGCGGGATGGGTGAGGAAGTGCGCAATTTTCCTAATTTTCCTCAATTGGAAAAAACCAGAGGAAACCACGGTTCCAATTTGGGATTTTAACGTAAGGTCCTCATTGATGGTAATCCCCAGGCTTTTTACAGTCAGAGATTTTTTAGGCGGGAGGCCCATATCAGCAGGCCAGAAGTTAGGACTCCAACTGATTTCGCTTTTACCGGGCAAAATTAGCTCAGTTTTCCCCGGGTTTAATTTAAGATGATTTGAGGACATCCAACTCTGGATTAAAGTCATGGTAGCTTGAAAGTCCTCCACAGCATTTGGGGAATTAAGTGTGAAAACTAGCTGCAAGTCATCTGCATAATTGTATACAGTGACTTTATGGTTTCTCAAAGCAAAAAGAAGGGGCCGCATATACAAATTAAACAATAAAGGAGATAACGAGGAGCCCTGAGGCACCCCGCAAAAGGAGTTGACTTTAGCAGCAGAAAAAGAGCCTAAGCGGACAGCCTGAGTACGTGCAGAAATGAACGATTTCAACCAGGCTAAAGCGGAATCTCTGAGGCCTGCCTGTTCGACACGGTTGACCAGAATAGAATAGTCAACCGTGTCTAATGCGGCAGACAAATCAAGAAGTACCAGGGCTTGATGGAGATTTTTATCAGCATTGGTCCTCAAGGTGTTCTGGACGGCCAGTATTACTGCCTCGGTAGAATGACCAGGCCTGAATCCTGCTTGATTGGGTTGGAGATAGCCCGATTCCTCCACGAAATTTGAGAGGCAGTTGGTAACATGAGCCTCCAACATTTTGGATAGGAAGGGCAGCAAGGATATAGGCCGGTAATTCGTGAGGTCCAACGGGTCAATGCCAGGTTTCTTGATGAGGTGTATCAATAAGGCCTGCTTGAAACTAGTGGGCACTGTCCCTGAAGTAAGAGAATCGTTGAGCAAGGGCATCATACTGTTGGGCATGGCTCGACCGATTTCTTTCATAATTTGGGGGGGGCAGAGATCCATGGGAGAGCCTGATTTGACTCTAGACAATAATTCCAGGAATGTTTGCAAATCAATAGGGGGAAAAGAGTGCAAAGTTGAAGAATTAAAATAGATGTCGTCCACAGGGACACAAGCTGGAAGTGTAGAGATGTTCTGTTTGATCAATAAGATCTTGTCGCGAAAGAAGTCATTCAGGGAGTTGCATAGCGTTTGTGTGGGAACTACCGGAGGAGAGGTTCTATCATCATTGCATAAGTCGTTTACAATCCTGAAGACTTCTTTTGACTTATTGGTAGAATTTAAAATTTTAGATGAGTAATAAGTAGTCTTATAGTTGTGTAAGGTTTTTTGATATGTCTTCCTGGCTAAGCAATACGTGGCCCTGGCTAAAGGGCAGTACTGAGAGCGCCATGTTCTTTCCTTTTGCCTCACTTCCAGTTTCAATTTTCTTAGCTCAGGTGCAAACCATTTATGTGCGTCCGGATTTCTAGAACTACAGAGACGCGTAGGAGGAGCATAGATGTCAATCGCTGCAGTGAGCCATTCATTAAACCGGAAGTCGGCCTCCTCCACATTAATGCTGTCACGGGGAAGGGAATCACTCAAAAAGTTTAAAAAGGCTGACAAATCCATAGAAGTCCATTTCCTAATGGTTTTACTAGTATGTAGCTTATATTGGGTGGTCTTGTCTAACTGGAAGGAGAAACTTATGCTGTGGTGATCAGACCAACAGCAAGGTTTTATATCTATTGAAGATAGTGGTAGATTCAAGGACCAGATTTGGTCAAGACTGTGGCCCTTCTGGTGAGTCTCCGTGTGAATGTGTTGTGTCAAATAGCCATTGCCACCTGTTGGGTCACTGTAGGGAGCTGCACCTGGGCTGTGCAACACCATCAACTTTTTAATTCTTTTTATTGGTACACCCATGAAAGTGTCATGGGGACTCTCGAGTTGTCACCATATGGGTCTTTCGGTGGAACTGCTTGCTCTCAAAGCAAGTCTGCCTCTGCAGCCACACTATATAAAATGGCCATGGAAGCCAGCAGAAATGTGAAGCTCAAGCTGGGCCACCAAGGCAAAACTGTCTACTCATATTCCTGAATTGCACGTGTTAATAATTCGTAAATTGTAAGAAGGGTATTCCATGTAATCATTATGTTCTCTCTTAAGAATTCTTTACACTACTGTACTCCTGGCCTGCTGCACAGCTTTCAAAAGGGCCATAAATCATTGTTATGCCTCCTCAGTTATTTATCCGGGTTTTAAATGAAAGGATTATGCCATTTATGATTTACCTGAGATCTCTATTCTGAATGCTCTTAAAACGGTCTGGTGCACCACACAGTAATTTTGCAATCCAGCTACACATTAGTCAGGAACTGACACAGGTCCTCGAGGCGACCAGGAAACCAAAGCAGAAAGCCTGTCACATCTCACAATAGATGAAACAAGGCCAGACCAATTTGCTTTACCAGTGCTTGTTTAACATTTTATGTATCATTTCAAAATCCCAGCACTCTGTCCCTATCAAAGTAAGTTACCGTTAAGCCCTGTGGTCATGGACAATGCAGTGCGACAAGTGATGATTGCCTCCACAGTTTTGGTGCGTGTACAGGGCGCGAGGAGGGAAATGGCTTCCCCCGACACTATGATTGTCGGATTGACTTGGTGCCTGGGGCTTAAATTCCTTGCAGCAGGATATATGCTATGATGGAGAAAGAAAATGTGTATCTCCGTGAATATCTTGACGAATTGCTCAGCATAGGTTTTAATAGACCTTCACGTTCTCCAGAATCTTTGCCTTTGTTTTTCGTCCCCAAGAAGGGGAGTGGTCTTGGTCCTTGCATTGACTTTAGAGTCCTCAACAATGTTAAAATAAAAAATTGTTACCCCCCTGCCTCAGATACATTCACTGCTCTGCCTAGTTAAAAGTGCCAACATTTTCACCAAATTTGACTTAATAGGGACATACCAGGTGGAAACCCTATTTTCGTACCAAATTTGTGCTATATGAGTACATGGTTATGCCCTTCGGCCTAAGTAATCCCCCAGCTGCCATTCAGTTCTTTATAAATTAGGTTTTTGAGGGAATATCTGGACATGTGTAACATTGCTTATATCGATGACATCTTGATCTACTCCTCGTCTGTTATCGAACACGAAAAACATGTTATAGCTATTTTGGAAAGACTGAAGGAAAATAAGTTGTTTGTAAAGTTAGAAAAGTGTGATTTCCATGTCCCTGCTATTCCTTCTTGGAGTATGTGTTATCAGCTCAGGACATTAGCCTAGACCCACAAAATGTTGTGCCTGTTACCCAGTTTAAACCTCCCCAGTCAGTGAAGGAAATATAGAGCTTTCTGTGATTTGCTAACTTTTATTCTTCACTTCATTGAATATGTTTCTACCTTAGTTTCTCACATTACTTGCTTGCTATGTAAGGGTATGAAGTTCCAGTGAACTGAGGAAGCAGAAAAGGGTCTTTGACAGCTCAAGTGCTACGCAAACAAATGATGGATGGAATGCTGAATGCTGAATGAATCATACATTCACCCCCAGTCAAGATATCTGGGTTAAATCATCATTCTTTTGCTCACCATGCCACCCCAGTGTAGACCCAGCCATATGCAAATCAGTCTTGACCCTGTGCCTCATGGGAACAGTGCAGACTGAACTGCCAAGCCAGGTCCTCCCTGGACCAGAAACAAGCATCCTAGGACCGGTTTCAGGGTGTGTCGCCCTTCTTCAGTCAGGCTAGCTTGAATCTAGTGGCACAGTCAGCAAGGGACCCACGGCTGGGCATACCCATCCCACATAGGGCAAAAAGTGCTATGCAAACTAATGATGGATGGAATGCTGAATGAATCATACATTCACCCCCAGTGGAGATATCTGGGTTAAATCATCATTCTTTTGCTCACCATGCCACTCCAGAGTAGACCCAGCCATATGCAAATCAGTCTTGACCCTGTGCCTCATGGGAACATTCCAGACTGAACTGCCAAGCCAGGTCCCCCCTGGACCAGATACAAGAATCCTAGGACTGGTTTCAGTGTATGTCACCCTTCTTTGGCCAGGCTAGCTTGAATCCAGTGGCACAATGAGCAAGGGACCCACGTCTGGGCATACCCATCACACATAGGGTGAAAGTGCTACGCAAACAAATGATGGATGGAATGCTGAATGAATCATACATTCACCCCCAGTCAAGATATCTGGGTTAAATCATCATTCTTTTGCTCACCATGCCACCCCAGTGTAGACCCAGCCATATGCAAATCAGTCTTGACCCTGTGCCTCATAGGAACAGTCCAGACCAAACTGCCAAGCACGGTCCTCCCTGGACCGGAAACAAGCATCCTAGGACCAGTTTCAGGGTAGTGACCCTTCTTCAGCCAGGCTAGCTTGAATCCAGTGGCACAGTGAGCAAGGGACCCACGTCTGGGCATACCCATCCCGCATAGCCCAGATCTCTGTACTGGGGTGAATGTAAGACATTGTTCGGCAATCTGTCCATCAATTGTTCTTTTTGCTTTTGACAACTTAAGGGAGCTTTTACTAGCGCTCCAATCCTACAACATCTAGGCCTCACTCAACCTTTCATTTTAGGAGCAAATGCATCTTAGGTAGCAGTGGGGGGAGTGTTCTCACAAAAAGATTACAAGTCTGGTAATCTACATGCTGTTGCATTCTTATCCCACGAATTGACTCCTACAGAATCGAATTACTCAGTTGGGGATAAGGAATTGTTTTCTATATAAAACAAGCATTTGCAATGCAATAGGTCTCGCATTAATTAAGTTTGAGCTATTGGCATTGCTAAATATTGCAACACCAATTGCAACAAAAGCCTGTAATTGTAGGTCAAAAAAATGTGTATTTACTTTTGTAGCAATGATGGCATACTGCGCTTTAGATGAATATGTTTAAAAGTAATGAGCGCCATACTGCGATTGCTACAATAGTTAATTGTGGATGCGTTAACAATTGATGTGTGCACTGATCGCTGGTGTGTGTGTGCCTGTAGAAATTGTGCACTGGTGGCTGGTGGTGTATGTGCCTGGTGGAGTATGTGCCTGGTGGAAGTGTGCTCTGCCGGCTGGTGGTGTGTGCCTGGTGGAAGCGTGCACTGATGGCTAGTGGTGTGTATGCCTGGTGAAAGCGTGCACTGACGGCTAGTGGTGTGTATGTGCCTGGTGAAAGCGTGCACTGCCGTCTGGTGGTGTGTGCCTAGTTGAAGCGTGCACTGACGGCTGGTGGTGTTTGTGCCCGGTGAAAGCATGCACTGACGGCTGATGGTGTCTGTGCCTGGTGAAAAAGTGCACTGACAGTGTGGTTGTGTGTGTGAGGTTGTATGTGTGGTTGTGGTTGTGTGTGTGGTTGTGTTGTGTGTGTGTGCGGTTGTATGTGTGGTTGTGTGTGTGTGTGGTTGTGTGTGTGTGGTTGTGTGTGTGCGGTTTTTATGTGTGGTTGTGTGTGTGGTTGTGTGTGTGGTTGTGAGTGGCTGTGTGTGTGGTTGTCGCTGAGTGTGTGGTTGTGGTTGAGTGTGTGTGTGGTTGTGTGTGGGGTTGTAGTTGTGTGTGTTGTGTGTGGTTGTATGTGTGGTGTGGTTGTGTGTATGGTTGAGTGTGTGCTTGTGGTTGTGTGTGTGGTTGGTTGTGTGTGTGTGCTTATGGTTGTGTGTGTGGTTGGTTGGGTGTGGTTGTGTGTGTGTGGCTGTGTGTGTGGTTGTGGTTGTATGTGGTTGTGTGTGTGTGTGGTTGTGTGTGTGGTTGTGGTTGTGTGTGTGTGTGGTTGTGTGTGTGTGGTTGTGTGTGTGGTTGTGGTTGTATGTGTGGTTGTGGTTGTATGTGTGGTTGTGGTTGTATGTGTGGTTGTGGCTGTGTGTGTGGTTGTGTGGTTGTGGTTGTGTGTGTGTGTGGTTGTGTGTGTGTGGTTGTGTGTGTGGCTGTGGTTGTGTGTGGTTGTCATTAATTGAGAGGCTGGAGATCATATTGATCAACATTAACATGCAACTGCTGTCATAATACTGCGTAAAACTCTTTTCACATTTATGGGTTCATTGAAGGTGCAGTAATAAGTTTTAAGCAAGCGGCGATCACGAGCACCCAGAGTTAGTAAAAAGGGTATCCCTGGAAAATGGCCTAGTTGATTATCACTATAAACATGATATTCTAGATCTTCAATTTGCAGCTGTACCATCCATGATCCTTTATATTCCCCACCAGCAAGTTCCCTCCTTTCCAGTAATAAACACCTGTAATATCACACCTCCCAGGTGCCGTGAAGGAAAGTTATATTCCTCTTGGTCAGTGAGCACAGTGTGCTCCTCCTTTTACATTGTGGCTGAATAGCAGTATATTCTGCGATCCTACTGCCCAGTATTTGAAATCGCCATTGCCACCTGTTGGGTCCCTGTAGGGAGCTGCACCTAGGCTGTGCAACACCATCAACTTTTTAATTTTTTTTATTGGTACACCCATGAAAGTGTCATGGGGACTCTCGAGTTGTCACCATATGGGTCTTTCGGTGAAACTGCTTGCTCTCAAAGCAAGTCTGCCTCTGCAGCCACACCATATAAAATGGCCATGGAAGCCAGCAGAAATGTGAAGCTCAAGCTGGGCCACCAAGACAAAACTGTCTACTCATATTCCTGACTTGCACGTGTTAATAATTCGTAAATTGTAAGGAGGGTATTCCATGTAATCATTATGTTCTCTCTTAAGAATTTTTTACACTACTGTACTCCTGGCCTGCTGCACAGCTTTCAAAAGGGCCATAAATCATTGTTATGCCTCCTCAGTTGTTTATCCGGGTTTTAAATGAAAGGATTATGCCATTTATGATTTACCTGCGATCTCTATTCTGAATGCTCTTAAAACTGTCTGGTGCACCACACAGTAATTTTGCAATCCAGCTTCACATTAGTCAGGAACTGACACAGGTCCTCGAGGCTACCAGGAAACCAAAGCAGAAAGCCTGTCACATCTCACAATAGATGAAACTGTCAGCAAGTACCTGAAGTCTCTAGGCTCCGCGGGGATATCAAACCGAAGGTGAAGCTTGCTCCCAATTCCCCTTCACCACTGCGCCGGATTTCTCTTGCTACAGTGAAGTCGGGGAAAGGGGAAGTGGATAAGACAAACAGAGAGACTGCTCACACAGATATCTTCTCCCGCACTAGGAATTGTGAAGAGTTATTCTGCAAAACATAATAACAACATTACTAAGTTCTGGCCTTCTAAGTGCTTGCTTCCTCAACCTATCTCTCAAAACCTTTTTTCCCAATTACCTGTGTATGTGTGAGTATTAGCTGCTCTCTAGTAGGTCTCAAAATATCAGCGGTGTAGATTGTCTATGGAGCTGAGCTGACAAAGTACTGTGAATGCTGAGTAGATGGTACACAAGAATATATATATATATATTTTTATCTACTTGTAGTTTCAGATTTTGGGGTTTGATGCCTGTAGCTCCAGAACACTACACCAACAGCTGTCTGCCAAAATGTTCAGTCCCAAGGTAGTAGCGTTTCAAGTCTTATGCAGGCTAAGAATTATATTCTAGGAATGTCATTAAGACTGCCGTCTTACATTTTTGGCTGAGCAACAGTTCAAAATAATTTCCAGACTACAGAAGACTGGTTCGAGCTCACCCGCTAGTTGCTGCACTGCCGCTGAGTGAAGAGATGTCTGTGAGACGAGCCGCAGTCAACCTTCTGCAACACGCTAGGAGGAGACGATTCCGGGATGCCGAGGAATGCCGCTCAAGCCGACCAAGTTCTATGGAGCGGGTATTCTCGTGTATGAAGAGAACGGTGATTGGAATGCTAGATCTCAAACCCGCTGGAAAGCCTCGCTGCATCAGTCCGTGAGGCTTGCGAGTCTGTGAGGGGTTACAGACGCGGCTGGAGAATGCCGCCAGAGCCTTATGGAAATGCTCAAAATGAACAGGGACAGAACTAGGATACTAAACCTGACTGACTACAATGAAATTAGTCAAAAAATAGCTAACTATGAAAGAGCGCGAATGACACGTTCGCCTCTCGGTAAATATTCAGTTGAAGTGCGACGTTTGAAAAACGCTCGCGCTCCAAGTACACAAAGACCGCGTTCTATGTATACACTAGAACGCTAACTGACTAGCTTACTGTGGCAACAGGGAAATGCCTGATCAGTGCGGAGCGATAATTAGCCACTAGCTGAGTCCAGTTTGTGGAAGGGGGTGTAGACTGGAACCAAAAGGGAGACTTAGTAGTAGAGGAAACCCGCAAAGAGCAGTCTACAATGGGTTCAATCCTGACAGTACCCCCCACCAAAACCCCCTCCCTAGGTTTGTGTGGATAAGCCTTATGAAACTCCCTCACCAATCTAGCAGCGTGAACATTAGAACTGGGTTCCCAAGATTGTTCTTCTGGACCAAAACCCTTCCAGTCCACTAAATAGAAAAGTTGTCCCTTCCTGATCTTAGAATCCAGAATTCTTTTTACTTCATATTCCTCCACAGAATCTACCTGCACTGAAACTGGTGGAAGGACCGTACGAAGATTTGGTGGATTTTTCCGAATCAAAGATACATGAAAGGTTGGGTGAATTCTCAAGGTTTTTGGTAATTGAAGTCTTACACTAACAGGATTTATCATTCTGTCCACTGAAAAAGGTCCCACAAACCTGGGTTGAAACTTGGGATTTCCCCGCAAGCGCATATGGCGCGTGGAAACCCAAACTTGATCCCCAGGATGAAAAACAGGATTCGCCTTGCGACCTTTATCAGCTTGTTTCTTGAAAGCAGCCTTTGCCTTGACCAAATTTGCAGTGGCTAACTGAAAGGCAAGCTGTAACTTTTGAATGATTTCCTCAGCAGCTGGGACATCCCCTACAACTCTGCCCACCAACATGTTGGGATGCCTACCAGAATTCAAGAAGAAAGGTGAAAATCCAGTGGCGGAATGCACTGAGTTATTGTAAGCAAATTCATCTGGAGCTAGTAAAGAAGGCCACTCTCCCTCCTGATCCATTAAATACAGACGCAAGTACTGTTCTAAATCTTGATTTACCCTCTCAGTCTGTCCATCGGACTCGGGATGATAACCAGTGGACAAACGAGAGTCCACCCCCAGACATCTTAGAAAGAATCTCCAAAAGCGGGACACAAATTGGGGCCCCCTATCTGAAGTCACTACCTTTGGAATCCCATGCAATTTAACAATGTGCTGCACAAACAAAGTGGCTAACTCAGTGGCATTAGGAAGACCATTGAGAGGAATAAAATGACTCATTTTAGAAAATTGGTCTACCACCACCCAAATGACAGACTTCCCTTGACTCGAGGGTAACTCGACAATAAAATCCATGGATACTGTGTGCCAGGGATAAGGAGGTACTGGTAATGGCATTAAAAGACCTTGTGGGGACGTCTGAGACTTTTCCCTTTCAGACATTGTTCACAAGTGGCAACATACTGTCGAACCTGAGCTTCCATACCTAGCCAAAGAAAATTTCGCTTTACCAACTCCAAGGTCTTCAAAACTCCTTTGTGGCCGGCCAAGGGCTGATCATGAAACCTTCGTATGGTCTCCTCTTGTAGTTCCTTTCCGGGGACAAACATCTTTTCTTGAAAATAAGGTTTCCCATCTTCCACAGAACGATCTGGACCCTCATTCTCCCAGTTTGAGTAATCTTTCTTTTTGAATTCCAAGACAATCTTTTCTTCCAACTCATCCACTACTGTGACTGCCACAATCTTTTCTGTGGGAATGAGAAATCCTTCAGTCTTAGTCTCAGGATTTTCCCCCACATTTAATCGAGAGAGGGCGTCTGCTTTTCCATTGGTTACTCCAGGTTTATACGTGAGAACAAAATCATAATCTGCAAAAAATAATGACCACCTGAGCTGTCGCGGAGTCAAAGTTCGTGCGGACTTTAGGAATTGCAAATTCCTATGGTCTGTAAACACGGTTACCACATGTCTGGCTCCCAGCAAATAATGTCGCCATTCGAGGAACGCTACTTTGACTGCCAACAATTCCTTGTCTGCAATGGCATAGTTTATTTCTGCTGGGGTAAGCTTTCTAGAAATAAAAGCAACGGGATGAAGTTGTCCTGTCTTCTTATGGCGTTGGGACAAAACTCCCCCAATAGCAAGGTTGGAAGCGTCTGCCTCTACAAAAAAAGGTTCCAACGGATCCGGGTGTTGCAAAATGGGAGCTGTGACAAAAGATTCTTTGAAGAATTGAAAAGCGTCTTCTGCCTCGGTGCCCCATACAAACTTTTCGTTCTTCCGCAACAATCGAGTAATGGGGCTCACCTTTCCTGAAAAATTCTGAATGAATTGCCGATAAAAATTGGCGAAACCTAAAAAACTTTGGATTTCTTTTACAGAGGAAGGAGCTGGCCAATCTCGGATTGCCTTGAGCTTAGATTCGTCCATAGAAACTCCCTCGGGGGAAAGTATGAACCCCAAAAACTCTACCTTGGCAGCATGAAATACACATTTCTCCAATTTCACAAAAAGTTGATTCTTCAAAAGACATTCCAAAATGGTACGAACATGCAAGATATGCTCCTCTGTATTTTTGGAAAAAATAAGAATATCATCAATATAGACTACTGCGAATCGATCCAGAAATTCACGAAGTATGTCATTTACAAAGTGTTGAAATGCCGCAGGAGCATTGCACAACCCAAAGGGCATGACCTGATATTCAAAAAGACCATAACGTGTTCGAAAAGCCGTTTTCCACTCATCTCCTTCAGCCATCCGAACCAAGTGGTAAGCCCCCCTTAGATCCAATTTGGTATAGATCTGAGCCTCCTTAACCTGATCCAAAAGTTCAGAGATAAGTGGCAACGGGTAACGGTTCTTTCTGGTCACCAAATTCAAGGCCCTGTAGTCAATGCAAGTCCTCAGGCTTTTGTCTTTCTTCGGAATAAAAAAAAGAGGGGAAGAAACTGGGGACTGAGAAGGCCTGATGAATCCATTAGCCAAATTCTTGTCAAGGTATTCCTTTAAATACAAATTTTCAGACTCCGAAAGAGCATAAATACGACTACAAGGCAGCGAGGCCCCTGGTTCCAATTCTATAGTGCTATCATATTCCCGATGGGGAGGAAGTTTTTGCGCCTCTTGCTCATCAAAAACGGATTTCAAATCTTGATACTGCGCAGGAATTTCTGGGAGTTCCACCAAGCAAATTACTTGCGGTTGATTGGCCAAACAGTATTTCTCGCTTGACTCTGTTTTCAGTGATTGAGGATGAAAACAGTGTTCCAAACAATATTCGGAGGTCAAGTCTACAATTCTCTTTGCCCAATCTATCTTCGGGTTATGTTCAGTTAACCAAGGCAGGCCCAAAATGAGTTGAAATTGAGGAGCATCAATTAAACTGAATCGAAGGTAACTATAATGTTCTCCAGGTCCTATCACCGAAATTGTCTCTGTATCAAAGGCTATCGGACCGGAAGATAAAGGGGTTCCATCGACTGCTCGCACTGGCTCAGGTTTGTCCTTCCTCACAAAGTTTATTCCCAATCTTTTTGCAAACAAAATATCGCAAAAATTTCCTGTGGCTCCAGAGTCAATCATAATGGCTACATTAGCACTTTGATCTTTTCCAAAAATAATTTGGCAAGAAAGTATGAGGTGAGGAGCCGAAAACTGCATGGTGTTAGACAAGGACTGGATTAAAGGAGTTGACTTAGATTCGGCTTCCACCAGAGCAACCCCGTCTACTGGTGGAGCTTGTCTTTTACCCATGACGATGTCTTGGGTCTAAGTGGACACTCCTTGACAAAATGTCCAGAACCTCCACAGTACATACACAATTTGCCTTGTCTTCTCTTTTCTCGTTCTTCTGTACTAAGTGGTCCCCGGACTGTACCAATTTGCATTGGTTCTTCTACCGTGGCTTCTTCCTTGGGCTTAACACTCTCTGAACGCATACGGTCAAATCTTGGAGGAATAGAGCGAGTTTCCTTTCGCCGCTCCTGACGCCTCTCCGATTGTCTCTGATCAATTTGAAGAACCAGGTCGATAAGTTCGGAGACATCTGTGGGTCTCTTGGGAATCTGAGAAAGACCATCCTTCAATTCGTCTCGAAGACCTCTGTAAAAAATTGCTGCTCTCTTTTCTGTTGGCCAATTAGTCTCAACTATAAGCTTGTTGTACTGAGCTAAATATGCCACCAACTCTCGATTTCCTTGTTTTAAATCTAAAAGCTCATTGTCGGTGGTTTGAGAGATTGCTCTCCTATCAAAAATTCGTAAAAATTCTGTCTTGAACTCCTGAAAGTTGTACAGCACAGGGTCATTGGTAGACACCAAAGGCAATGACCAAGACGCGGCATCTCCACTCAGGTACGACAGCATGAACGCCACTTTGGATTGATCCTCCTTGAAAATTATTGGTTTACAAAGAAAATGTAAAGAACACTGAGTGACAAAAACCTGAGCCTTATTTGGATCACCCTGAAATCTTTCGGGAGGGGCAAGAGGAATGGTGGGAGACATGGCATGCACTACCTGGGTGAAAAACTCACTGGTGGATGGAGAAGGATTAAAAGTTTGGGACTTCTGACCCCCGAAATCGGGACTTGGGCTAGTCGTGAGTACATTGATCTTCTGACGAAGAAAGCTAGTCTCTTGATTAGATTTCCTAACCTCCTCTCTGGTTTCTATCAATTGCTTTTGTAAATCTTCCAGAATGGACCCCAGGGCTTTTAAATCTAATCCTTCGGCCATGATACCCAAGCGGATAGCAACAGCGGGCACTTCAATCTGTCAACAAGTACCTGAAGTCTCTAGGCTCCGCGGGGATATCAAACCGAAGGTGAAGCTTGCTCCCAATTCCCCTTCACCACTGCGCCGGATTTCTCTTGCTACAGTGAAGTCGGGGAAAGGGGAAGTGGATAAGACAAACAGAGAGACTGCTCACACAGATATCTTCTACCGCACTAGGAATTGTGAAGAGTTATTCTGCAAAACATAATAACAACATTACTAAGTTCTGGCCTTCTAAGTGCTTGCTTCCTCAACCTATCTCTCAAAACCTTTTTTCCCAATTACCTGTGTATGTGTGAGTATTAGCTGCTCTCTAGTAGGTCTCAAAATATCAGCGGTGTAGATTGTCTATGGAGCTGAGCTGACAAAGTACTGTGAATGCTGAGTAGATGGTACACAAGAATATATATATATATTTTTATCTACTTGTAGTTTCAGATTTTGGGGTTTGATGCCTGTAGCTCCAGAACACTACACCAACAGCTGTCTGCCAAAATGTTCAGTCCCAAGGTAGTAGCGTTTCAAGTCTTATGCAGGCTAAGAATTATATTCTAGGAATGTCATTAAGACTGCCGTCTTACATTTTTGGCTGAGCAACAGTTCAAAATAATTTCCAGACTACAGAAGACTGGTTCGAGCTCACCCGCTAGTTGCTGCACTGCCGCTGAGTGAAGAGATGTCTGTGAGACGAGCCGCAGTCAACCTTCTGCAACACGCTAGGAGGAGCCGATTCCGGGATGCCGAGGAATGCCGCTCAAGCCGACCAAGTTCTGTGGAGCGGGTATTCTCGTGTATGAAGAGAACGGTGATTGGAATGCTAGATCACAAACCCGCTGGAAAGCCTCGCTGCATCAGTCCGTGAGGCTTGCGAGTCTGTGAGGGGTTACAGACGCGGCTGGAGAATGCCGCCAGAGCCTTATGGAAATGCTCAAAATGAACAGGGACAGAACTAGGATACTAAACCTGACTGACTACAATGAAATTAGTCAAAAAATAGCTAACTATGAAAGAGCGCGAATGACACGTTCGCCTCTCGGTAAATATTCAGTTGAAGTGCGACGTTTGAAAAACGCTCGCGCTCCAAGTACACAAAGACCGCGTTCTATGTATACACTAGAACGCTAACTGACTAGCTTACTGTGGCAACAGGGAAATGCCTGATCAGTGCGGAGCGATAATTAGCCACTAGCTGAGTCCAGTTTGTGGAAGGGGGAGTTGACTGGAACCAAAAGGGAGACTTAGTAGTAGAGGAAACCCGCAAAGAGCAGTCTACAATGGGTTCAATCCTGACAGAAACAAGGCCAGACCAATTTGCTTTACCGGTGCTTGTTTAACATTTTATGAATCATTTCAAAATCCGAGCACTCTGTCCCTATCAAAGTAAGTTACCGTTAAGCCCTGTGGTCATGGACAATGCAGTGCGACAAGTGATGATTGCCTCCACAGTTTTGGTGCGTGCACAGGGCGCGAGGGGGGAAATGGCTTCCCCCGACACTATGATTGTCGGATTGACTTGGTGCCCGGGGCTCAAATTCCTTGCAGCAGGATAAATGCTATGATGGAGAAAGAAAATGTGTATCTCCGTGAATATCTTGACGAATTGCTCAGCATAGGTTTTAATAGACCTTCACGTTCTCCAGAATCTTTGCCTTTGTTTTTCGTACCCAAGAAGGGGAGTGGTCTTGGTCCTTGCATTGACTTTAGAGTCCTCAACAATGTTAAAATAAAAGATTGTTACCCCCTGCCTCAGATACATTCACTGCTCTGCCTAGTTAAAAGTACCAACATTTTCACCAAATTTGACTTAATAGGGACATACCAGGTGGAAACCCTATTTTCGTACCAAATTTGTGCTATATGAGTACATGGTTATGCCCTTCGGCCTAAGTAATCCCCCAGCTGCCATTCAGTTCTTTATAAATTAGGTTTTTGAGGGAATATCTGGACATGTGTAACATTGCTTATATCGATGACATCTTGATCTACTCCTCGTCTGTTATCGAACACGAAAAACATGTTATAGCTATTTTTGAAAGACTGAAGGAAAATAAGTTGTTTGTAAAGTTAGAAAAGTGTGATTTCCATGTCCCTGCTATTCCATCTTGGAGTATGTGTTATCAGCTCAGGACATTAGCCTAGACCCATAAAATGTTGTGCCTGTTACCCAGTTTAAATCTCCCCAGTCAGTGAAGGAAATATACAGCTTTCTGTGATTTGCTAACTTTTATTCTTCATTTCATTGAATATGTTTCTACCTTAGCTTCTCACATTACTTGCTTGCTATGTAAGGGTATGAAGTTCCAGTGAACTGAGGAAGCAGAAAGGGGTCTTTGACAGCTCAAGTGCTACGCAAACAAATGATGGATGGAATGCTGAATGAATCATACATTCACCCCCAGTCAAGATATCTGGGTTAAATCATCATTCGTTTGCTCACCATGCCACCCCAGTGTAGACCCAGCCATATGCAAATCAGTCTTGACCCTGTGCCTCATGGGAACAGTGCATACTGAACTGCCAAGCCAGGTCCTCCCTGGACCAGAAACAAGCATCCTAGGACTGGTTTCAGCATATGTCATCCTTCTTTAGCCAGGCTAGCATGAATCCAGTGGCAGTGAGCAAGGGACCCACGTCTGGGCATACCCATCCCACATAGGGCGAAAGTGCTACGCAAACAAATGATAGATGGAATGCTGAATGAATCATACATTCACTCCCAGTCAAGAGATCTGGGTTAAATCCATCGTTCTTTTGTTCACCATGCCACCCCAGTTTAGACCCAGCCATATACAAATCAGTCTTAACCCTGTGCCTCATGAGAACAGTCCTGACCGAACTTCCAAGCCAGGTCCTCCCTGGACCGGACACAAGCATCCTAGGACCGGTTTCAGGGTGTGTCCCCCTTCTTCAGTCAGGCTAGCTTGAATCTAGTGGCACAGTCAGCAAGGGACCCACGGCTGGGCATACCCATCCCACATAGGGCAAAAAGTGCTATGCAAACTAATGATGGATGGAATGCTGAATGAATCATACATTCACCCTCAGTCACGATATCTGGGTTAAATCATCATTCTTTTGCTCACCATGCCACCCCAGAGTAGACCCAGCCATATGCAAATCAGTCTTGACCCCGTGCCTTATGGGAACAGTCCAGACTGAACTGCCAAGCCAGGTCCCCCCTGGACCAGAAACAAGAATCCTAGGACTGGTTTCAGTGTATGTCACCCTTCTTCGGCCAGACTAGCTTGAATCCAGTGGCACAATGAGCAAGGGACCCACGTCTGGGCATACCCATCACACATAGGGCGAAAGTGCTACGCAAACAAATGATGGATGGAATGCTGAATGAATCATACATTCACCCCCAGTCAAGATATCTGGGTTAAATCATCATTCTTTTGCTCACCATGCCACCCCAGTGTAGACCCAGCCATATGCAAATCAGTCTTGACCCTGTGCTTCATAGTAACAGTCCAGACTGAACTGCCAAGCCAGGTCCTCCCTGGACCGGAAACAAGCATCCTAGGACCAGTTTCAGGGTAGTGACCCTTCTTCAGCCAGGCTAGCTTGAATCCAGTGGCACAGTGAGCAAGGGACCCACGTCTGGGCATACCCATCCCACATAGCCCAGATCTCTGTACTGGGGTGAATGTAGGACATTGTTCGGCATTCTGTCCATCAATTGTTCTTTTTGCTTTTGACAACTTAAGGGAGCTTTTACTAGCGCTCCAATCCTACAACATCTAGCCCTCACTCAACCTTTCATTTTAGGAGCAAATGCATCTTAGGTAGCAGTGGGGGGAGTGTTCTCACAAAGAGATTACAAGTCTGGTAATCTACATGCTGTTGCATTCTTATCCCACGAATTGAGTCCTACAGAAACGAATTACTCAGTTGGGGATAAGGAATTGTTTTCTATATAAAACAAGCATTTGCAATCCAATAGGTCTCGCATTAATTAAGTTTGAGCTATTGGCATTGCTAAATATTGCAACACCAATTGCAACAAAAGCCTATAAATTGTAGGTCAAAAAAATGTGTATTTATTTTTGTAGCAAGGATGGCATGCTGCGCTTTAGATTAATATGTTTAAAAGTAATGCACGCCATACTGCGATTGCTACAATAGTTAATTGTGGATGCGTTAACAATTGATGTGTGCACTGATGGCTGGTGGTGTGTGTGCCTGTAGAAATTGTGCACTGGTGGTGTATGTGCCTGGTGGAAGTGTGCACTGCCGGCTGGTGGTGTGTGCCTGGTGGAAGCATGCACTGACGGCTAGTGGTGTGTATGCCTGGTGAAAGCGTGCACTGACGGCTAGTGGTGTGTGTGTGCCTGGTGAAAGCGTGCACTGCCGTCTGGTGGTGTGTGCCTAGTTGAAGCGTGCACTGACGGCTTGTGGTGTTTTTGCTGGATGAAAGTGTGCACTGACGAATGATGGTGTCTGTGCCTGGTGAAAAAGTGCACTGGCGGTGTTATTGTGTGTGTGGTTGTGTGTGTGTGGTTGTATGTGTGGTTGTGGTTGTGTGTGTGGTTGTGGTTGTGTGTGTGGTTGTGTGTGTGTGTGGTTGTGTGTGTGTGCGGTTGTATGTGTGGTTGTGTGTGTGTGTGGTTGTGTGTGTGTGTGTGTGTGTGTGTGCGGTTTTTATGTGTGGTTGTGTGTGTGGTTGTGTGTGTGGTTGTGAGTGGTTGTGTGTGTGGTTGTGGTTGAGTGTGTGTGTGGTTGTGTGTGGGGTTGTAGTTGTGTGTGTTGTGTGTGGTTGTATGTGTGGTGTGGTTGTGTGTATTGTTGTGTGTGTGGTTGGTTGTGTGTGGTTGTGTGTGTGTGGTTGTGGTTGTGTGTGTGGTTGGTTGGGTGTGGTTGTGTGTGTGTGGCTGTGTGTGTGGTTGTGGTTGTATGTGGTTGTGTGTGTGATTGTGTGTGGGGTTGTGGTTGTGTGTGTGTGTGGGTGGGTGTGTGTGTGTGGTTGTGTGTGTGGTTGTATGTGTGGTTGTATGTGTGGTTGTGGTTGTATGTGTGGTTGTGGCTGTGTGTGTGGTTGTGTGGTTGTGGTTGTGGCTGTGTGTGTGGTTGTGTGGTTGTGTGTGTGTGTGGTTGTGTGTGTGTGGTTGTGTGTGTGGCTGTGTGTGGTTGTCATTATTTGAGAGGCTGGAGATCATATTGATCAACATTAACATGCAACTGCTGTCATAATACTGCGTAAAACTCTTTTCACATTAATGGGTTCATTGAAGGTGCAGTAATAAGTTTTAAGCAAGCGGCGATCACGAGCACCCAGAGTTAGTAAAAAGGGTATCCCTGGAAAATGGCCTAGTTGATTATCACTATAAACATGATATTCTAGATCTTCGATTTGCAGCTGTACTATCCATGATCCTTTATATTCCCCACCAGCAAGTTCCCTCCTTTCCAGTAGTAAACACCTGTAATATCACACCTCCCAGGTGCCGTGAAGGAAAGTTATATTCCGCTTGGTCAGTGAGCACAGTGTGCTCCTCCTTTTACATTGTGGCTGAATAGCAGTAAATTCTGCGATCCTACTGCCCAGTATTTGAAATAGCCATTGCCACCTGTTGGGTCACTGTAGGGAGCTGCACCTGGGCTGTGCAACACCATCAACTTTTTAATTTTTTTTATTGGTACACCCATGAAAGTGTCATGGGGACTCTCGAGTTGTCACCATATGGGTCTTTCGGTGGAACTGCTTGCTCTCAAAGCAAGTCTGCCTCTGCAGCCACACTATATAAAATGGCCATGGAAGCCAGCAGAAATGTGAAGCTCAAGCTGGGCCACCTAGGCAAAACTGTCTACTCATATTCCTGAATTGCACGTGTTAATAATTCGTGAATTGTAAGAAGGGTATTCCATGTAATCATTATGTTCTCTCTTAAGAATTCTTTACACTACTGTACTCCTGGCCTGCTGCACAGCTTTCAAAAGGGCCATAAATCATTGTTATGCCTCCTCAGTTATTTATCCGGGTTTTAAATGAAAGGATTATGCCATTTATGATTTACCTGCGATCTCTATTCTGAATGCTCTTAAAACGGTCTGGTGCACCACACAGTAATTTTGCAATCCAGCTACACATTAGTCAGGAACTGACACAGGTCCTCGAGGCGACCAGGAAACCAAAGCAGAAAGCCTGTCACATCTCACAATAGATGAAACAAGGCCAGACCAATTTGCGTTACCAGTGCTTGTTTAACATTTTATGTATCATTTCAAAATCCCAGCACTCTGTCCCTATCAAAGTAAGTTACCGTTAAGCCCTGTGGTCATGGACAATGCAGTGCGACAAGTGATGATTGCCTCCACAGTTTTGGTGCGTGCACAGGGCGCGAGGGGGGAAATGGCTTTGAGGAGTTTTAATGGGAGAGTAGCACAGCTTTCAAAACCCACATTGGGCTTTGAGAGAGGTCTGTGTAATCTATCCCGGTACTAGTAACAAGGGTAATAATGGCCAAAGTCCAATGTACTTTTTTAAAGGGTGATATGCTGTTTTTATTGTTATTCCAAAAGTGCAGCTAGAAAAAGAACAGCCGACATATGTTTCGCCCGTACGGCCGGCAGGGCAAGGGCTCAATCAAGGCAAAACTTCTTATTTGTGATCATGCAGTTGTCAGGGTCTTCATCCAAAAGGAGAGCACTGTTTCACTGTACATCAGACTTTGGGAATTATTACCATTGTTACTACTACCTGCATAGATTAGGCACAAACCTCTCTCAAAGCAATTTCACTCGCACATTTAGGGGCCGATTAGGATGGCGGTTTTTCCGCATCCTCCGGGCCGGCGGAAGTGTCCGCCGGCCTGGAGGATGCGGAAAAACCGCGGCGGAGACTCCAAAGACCCACCGCCAAATCAGGATGGCTGGTGGGTCTGATAATCTGTCCGCCGCTTTTCCGCCGCGGTCGGAAGGCGACCGCGGCGGAAAAGCACTAACATGTCTGGCGGTGTCTATCAGACACCGCCAGGCATATTAGGATGTCTGAAAATATATGCTTTTCCGCGGCGGCTTTACCGCCGTGGAAAAGCATACGGACCTTCACTTCGGGGGCCCGTTGCGGGCCCCCTGGGTGAAGGTGGGGTGGGGGGTGCACATGGGGGGTACCTATGGTACCCCCCTGCATTTGCGTGCACAATGCAGCAGGCACCGCGCGGTGCCTGCCGCTTTGTGCACGCAAATGCTGTGCATGGATTTTTTACATTGCGGCGGGTGCAGCTTGAAGCTGCACCCGCCGCAATGTTAGAGATAGAGGATGTGACCGCCACCCTGGCGGTCACATCCTAATTTGATCGGAGGGAACGCCGCAGCCCATGCGGACGTTCCCTCCTCCTCAGGGGTCGCGGACGGACTCAAGTCCGTCCGCGATCCTAATCGACCCCTTAGTTTGGCATCCAGCGTCCTAATACACAAGCGCTCAGAGGCGACTCATAAGAGCACTGGAAGGGGAGATCGAGGTCTCCGATGCCACACGTGTAGCTTGTGTACTGTTAGAGTTCTTGCTGAGCATTCTGGTACTTGTAATTCCGTTTGTACCTTTGGTGTTAAAACATTCTGTAACGAAACCTAAGAAAACACCAGGTCTTGCTGAGTTACTTTTCTTTCTCCCTCACACCAAGTAGGGCACCGCAGCCAAGCATTGCCCCAAGATGTACCGTTTTTCTCCACCACTAGTGCACTTTCAGCTCCTCACAGTGAGTCGTGACAAATGCAGTAACAGTTACATGGAAATTAAAAACAAGCAATGGGAAGAGAAAAAGAGCTGCGCCACCCCTACCCCCACCTCATTTCTAAATCACGGCTGCCTGTTCGAATATAAAAATGTCTGAAGACATTTTAAGCCAAAGTGTTTTTGGATCCATTTCACAGGGGAACAAATCGAGGAAAAAGAGGGTGAGAGCCGTTCGTTGAGTCATGGTTTTCCGCAAGTAAACCGAGCAGCAAAGCGCCATGAGCAGCCACTGGAATAGAAGAGCTGCTCTCGTAAAAACCTCCAATACATTCTGGTCCGGTTCGCTCTAGATCTGCAAAGTGCCAGTACAAGCCGAGACACCCCTGCCCATTAATTCACACTGCCCTTCCAATGACCCAGATTATCTTCAGATGAAGATGAAAGGAGAAGGGCCCGATGTAAACAAACCTGCAGTAGTATGTCGTGCCTGCTCTGCAGGGGCTGTAGTAGGGATCTCCGCCCTTAGCAACACAACAGGCCAGCGCAGTCACACAGGGAGAAGGGGGAAGAGTTTGAAGCCGACAAACTACTGACAACGAACGCACTGGCACCTTTGTTTAAGTATAGTAATTTGATGTTGATGGGGAGGAAAACAAGAATGAAAGCAGAACCAGGGTGAATTTTAAACTCGAGAGAGATTCTGGGATGTTGGATTATGCCGGTGCTCATTTTGGGCAGACAGGGGAGAGTGATCTGCAGAGCGGAGCTCACATTTCAACCCTCTCAGCTACAGTATGTGGAAGACAAGCTCTCGGCATTGCTGGGGTGGGGGAGCGCATTCCTTGGAAGTCTGATGCGGGAGGGGGGGCGGGGGAGCGCATTACTTTGAAGTCTGATGCCGAGGCTCAGACAAATGGTATGCGATGTGCACGTGCCCGGCTCACATGAACTGTACCTAATCCGCAGTTTGGGTTGACTTTTGAAAGCCTTACTATAATCTCGCCAAACAAGCACTGCTAAAGCAATGCTGTAGACGAGACCTAAAAAGGCCTTTGATGAGTGCCATCATTACATTGTTCGTTGCTCTCCATACTGTTGCCATCTTAACTAATCACAAAAAATTGAAGTTCATGAAGTCTGCACTTGCCTTGTCTATGAGACAGTTACATTGGACACAGTTCTTTAAAGATTTTGATATCCAGTTCCTATCCGGTCGATAACATGGGAAAGCTGATGCTCTTTCCCATTTGGTGTATGAGATACTTGAAAAACCAAACAAACATCTGCTCTTAATCCCAGGTGATCAGATTCTAGGGGCTTTTTACTCAGAAGAACAGTTCACTCACGCAGTGTTACAGGCACAGCAATCCAAAGACGCAGAAGCTACTGCTCGCACACATAATGGACAAAAAGCCAATGATTAGATATATGTCCATCGGGGTTTGTTTATTCCCAGGGTCCCAAAAACAAGGATTAGAGTGGTGCCACCCGCAAATACTCACAGGACATCCAGGGGAAAAGAAAACCCTAGACCTGCTTAGGCGCAGCTAATGATGCTTGATTACATGTACTTAATCGCTTTATTTAGATATACAAAGCATCATTAGCTGCAATTTTCTTTTTCTACTGACAGTAGGAAATGGGGAATCATCCAGGTACATAGCTACACATAAAGAGCCGTATGTACTTTGACACTCACCCACAATAGTGAAATCGCTGATTTCCTCGTTCTTTTCTAATTTGTCATTTAGGAGGATGCAACATCATTTATTTTTGCTGATTGAGAAGACCCTTTAAAAGATCCCTTGATGTCGCTTGCTGTCTCTGGACATGTTAGGGGAGAGGGGAAATACAGCAGATAGAAAATAAGTGCTAAGAGAGGAAAGAGGGAGCAGCAGAAGGACCGGAAGAGAGGAAGAAGACCCCAGATAGGTGAGATCCAGAAGCATGTGCTAGAGAGAAAGAAAAATAAAGAAATAACTGAGAGTGATGAAAAGATGAAGAGATATATGTTGGAGAGATAGAGATAGATAGGTGTGAGAGAGAAAGAGACACGAGAGAAGTTTAAGACAGGCAAAAAAGAGAGAGTTGACAGAGTGAAAGACAGATGTGACAGACAGATGAAAAATCTATTCTACTATTATAAATCAAGAACTTTGGACCTTTGAGGCGGGTAAACTCGGGGACCACAGCGCCAATCCACACACCCGATACATCATTGTAATCGTCAGGGTGTGCAGATGGACATAGGCTATATAAATAAAATAAATATACGTTATTTAAAAAATTGACAGTAAAAAAAAGTAGTCCCTTGCAAGTAGCGCCGGCCGCGACCTGCGTGGTGACATCAGGAGCGCGGGGAGGAGCGGCGTGCAGGAGCAGAAGAGGAGCGGTGGACATCAGCGCAGGGAGGGGCGGCGGACAGGCGGCGAGGAGCGGTGAACGGCGGATGAGGT
Organism: Lissotriton helveticus; assembly: GCF_964261635.1. NCBI lineage: Eukaryota > Metazoa > Chordata > Amphibia > Caudata > Salamandridae > Lissotriton > Lissotriton helveticus. The sequence continues at coordinate 827,513,695 of NC_136070.1, forward strand.
AGGTTACAGGCGGTGAGGAGCGGCGAGGAGCGGAGGGGAGGAGCGGTGAGCGGCGGATGAGGTAGGTGGGAGCGGCGCATGAGAACATTACAAGTGAGCAAAAAACAAAAGCAAACGTTACATTAAATGAAGCAAAAGCAAAAATGACAATCGTGACCCAAAAACAATACAAGAGCTAGAAAACGGTGCATTACAAAAGTGACAATCGTGAGCGTAGCAAACGGTGCATTACAGGAGGAAAAAGTGACATGTGCAGGTTACAAAAGCATACACAGTAAACATAGAGGTATAATACTGCAATATATGGAGGAAGGCTCCGGGGGACCCACGGACAACGTCGGGGCGGCGGGGGGCCTGAAGCCTAATTGCTCCCGGACAACGTCGGGACAGGCTGCTAGTATACAATAAAGACGAAGTGATATATGTTGGCGAGATAGAGACAGACAGATGTGAGAGAAAGAGAGACAAGAGAGAAGTTTACGACAGAGTGGCGAAAAAGAGAGAGCTGACAGCCAGTGAGAAAGACAGATGTGACAGGCACATAAATGAGAAAGGTGCAATAAGGTTTTAGAGTGGAGACAGGTGTGAGAAAATGGCTAAAAAAGGGACAGGCCAGAAAAAAACTGCAGAAATCGAACAGGATGAAAAAGAGGCATCTAAGAGATAGGTGAGTAGGAGACACTTTAAAGAGCAGGTGAGTAGGAGGCAGGTGTAAGAAAGGTGTTATAGAAATACTGTTGTGAGAGAGCTCAGAGAGAAAGAGGTGGTACAGGTGAGAGATAATGGAAACAACTGAGTGGAGAGGGAATCGACAGGTGAGAAATAATTAATAAAGAGACTGCTGTGAGGGGAAAATAATCTAGATAGTTGATAGAGAGGTAGCAGGCAGATGAGTAATAGGTAGGGTAAAGGGACTGGTGTACAGTAGATGATATAAAGAGAGGGGCGAGAAAGAGAGGGGCAAAGGAGTGAGAGGTGTGAGAAAGGTGACGTCATCTACCCAGTCGGTCTTTAGCCAGACTTCCTTTCATCTCTCCGGTCATCTCTTCCCACATCCTCCCTCTATCTATGTCTCTCCTTCTCTCCTCCCTCAATGTTTTTGAGACTGAACTATTTTGTCTGATGCCCGATGGAGCTACCTTAGACCTACCCAGTCGGCCTTTAGACAAACTTTTCTTTCGTCTCTCCTTGTTGTATATCCCCTCTACGCTCCATTATTTTGCCCTCCATGTTCTTTTAATGTTTCCCTTGAGACCTAGCTATTTGGCCAAAGCCCTGTTGAGCTACCTGATAGCTATAGAGGAGATGGGTTTTGGGACTCCCCCTCGACCGTCACCTACCCAGCCAGACTTTGGGCAGACCTTCCTTCGTCTTTCCGCTGTATCTCCCCCTCACTCCTTTACCCTTACCCCCTTCCCCTCTACACTCCACTTATCTCGTTCTCTATGCTCTTGTAATTGTTTTTCTAGCAACTGTTGTAAATTGAAACTGATGTAATCTTCTAATTTTGTTGAACCTCATGTAAAGCGCTCTGATACCTCCGGGTCTAGCCAGCGCTATATAAAACTCTTTAAATAAATAAATAAATAAATAAAATTCAGAGAAAGTGTGAAATGGGAGAGACAGGTGGGAAATAATTTGTTAAGAGAGATAGTACTAGATAGGTGAATGAGAACAAAGAAAGTGATGCAATACCTTAGAGAGAGTGAGAGGTGAGAGAGTGAGGGCTGAGATAGCATGTTAGATACAAATAGCTGAGAGAGGTAGGGAGGATTGACAGGTGATATGTAGATGACAGACAGCCGCAAGAGAGGAGCGGATAGAAACAGAAATGGAACACGTTGAGAGAGAGCTGAGGGGAAGATATGGGTGCTTTAATGGAGAGTCAGATAAATGAGAAAGAAACAGCTGGATGAGAGAGAGAAGTAGGTAAGAGGGAGATCATAAAGGCAGTACCCAACGTCTTTATCAACCTTGCACTTATTGCATGATTTGTAACTGCATTGATGTTCCTTCTCAAGGTATCATCAAAGTAAAATATCAAGTTACTTCACTTCCTAGGATGATATTAGGTGAAAGTTCACATGGTGTCACTTCCTGTGATGTAACTGGGGTGGTCAAATGGCAAGTTTTGTTTCATCCGCTACCCCTGGGATTTTGGTGAATTGACGTCCATGCGCCGGCTACTATATTTTCAGGTACAGAAATACACGTGAGTAAGAAGTCATACTGTTGGGAAAAAATGCCCAACGGGCTTGATGACTGTTCTGACACCCAGCTTGTTGAAGCACTTGGTGGTTTCTAAGTTCAGTGCGGACAATCACTCTGTGTTGGTCCCCAAGTAAAAAAATATGTCTCCATTCTAAAAAAAAACTCCTTTGATGGCAAGGAGTTCTTTTTCCAGCACTGAGTAATTTCTTTCGGCTAGAGAATTTTTCTGAAAAAGAATGCCACAGGATGTTCTTTGGCAACTTGATTGGGTTGAATTAGGACAGCCCCCATGACCTGTTTTAAGTGATCAGTTTTCAATATAAAGGGTTGAGTAGTATCTGGTTGTCGCAGAATTGGGCTTTAACAAACTCAGGGGCATATTATCAAGGACGGGTGATACATTATCGCCGCTTTTATCGTCAGGAAACTGCCGATAAAACGGCGATAATGGCATTGATAATATGCTCTATAGAATTCCTACCGAAGCCCATGTTAGATGTGAAGAAATCTAACATGGGCTTCGATAGGAATTCTATAGAGTATATTATCAAGCCCATTATCGCCGTTTTATCGGCAGTTTCCTGCCGATAAAAGCGGCGATAATGTATCCCCCGTCCTTGATAATATGCCCCTCATATTTTAACTTTTTTAAAGCAGTCAAGGCTTCTGGTGACCTGTGAAAAGTTTGGTTCCTCTTTAGTACATCATTAATGGTTAAAACTAGCTGAGAAAAACATTTTAATAATTATTGGTAAGCATTTGCTTTTCCCTAAAAACTCTATATTTCTTTCAAGGATGTTGGAATAGGTCAATCAATTATAGGTTGCACCTTTCTATTAACCATTGCAAGGCCATTGGATGATAAAACATAACCTAAATACTCAACTAAGTCTTAGTGAAAAGACATTTCTAGTGTTTGGCTAGCATTTTTTTTCTCTCATTCTCTGTAATACTTGATTCACATGGTGAGCATGCTTGGTTGGGTTTTTAGAGAAAATAAGAATATTGTCCAAATACACCACCATCGTCTGCTTAATGAGGTCAAAGAAAATGGAATTCAAGAAACATTGGAATATAGCGGAAGCATTGCATAGACCAAAGGGCATCACAGAATATTCAAAATGTCTGAATGGAAATCTGATGGCAGTTTTCCATTTGTCACCAGCACATATCCGGATCAACTGATATGCGCCCCTCAAGTATAATTTGACAAAGAATTTTAGCCCCATGTACTGCTTCCTGTATATCTAAAATTAAAGGTAAAGGGTACCGATCTTTTATGGTCACTTTATTTAGACCTCTGTAGTTGATACAGGAATAGAGTTTGGACATTTCTGTTGGCTATACTTCTTATACCTCTTACCTGAGGTTCATTGAAGCTTCCCGCATCCCTCCAGGGCAGGAAACAATGATTGGGAGACTTCCGCATACACCCCGACATCGCGTGCATGTTGCGATCTCGCGATGTGCAGCTGCCAGATTGAGTGAGACATAACCGATCTGCTTTTTAAGTAATGCTCATCCTCTCTCAAATGCTTGTCACTTTAGCCCTGCCCTAAGAATTTGTGTGTCAGTTTCCGACTCTCCTGTTCCGATTAGCTTTGGTGTTTCTTTCTGAAGATTTCCAATCATATTGGCTAAATCCGCCAATGTAATGTCAAGCGACTCCATCTCACACGGGCAGGATGTTAAATACAAGCTTGAAATTCCTGCAGGAGTGAGCTGGAGTGTCAAGCTAAATCCCCGCTCCACCACCTTGCACAGTCAAGACAACCCTGGCCCCATGCGAAAGAGGGGAATGGGTAAAAAAAACTTCTTCTGATTCTAGGCTTTCGGGTTTCCACTTAGCATTCTGTCCAGTGATTTCTGTTCTGCTGCTACATCATATGAGGCAAAAGGTATTCTGATTCATCCTTTATGTACAGATGATGTTCCCCTCCCTAGACACCTAGTCATGTATGGTACCTTTGTAATCCCTCTTCCCTCCCTGCACTAACTATCTCAGTAAGTGTTCTGTTGGGGCGCGGATAGAAGGTACCGACAAACCTTAATAAACATAGACATGAATGGTTATTGTACAAAGACACATGTATGCAAATATCTCTACCACTTTTTAGGAGTAGGGACAGAATACATACCTCAATGCTATACCACCAGGCTTGAAACCTATGAACGAGATTTTCTAAATAGGTTAGACAGTTTGCAAAATAAAAGTATAAGAATAAGCAATTATAAATCATATGTTCAAATTCTGGGTACATAAACATTTTTGTTTGCTCACAAGATTATCACAAATGTCCTGAGTTAATCTCACTCACAGTACTGCTCAGTCCTTATTGGACAAAGAACACTACAAGTAATATGATGAACATATGTCAGTAAATATTAACACATGCACCCAGACAGCAAGCCTTCTCAATATAAAGGTTGCCTTTTTAGGTCTCGCTAGCGAACGCAGCGCATGTGCTGCTTCACCTTGCAAGTCTCTATTGTTGTCGCTTTCTGTGCGGAAGGGAGACAGGAGATGGCACGCGCGGACAGGAGATGTGCACGCGTACGGACAGGAGATGTGCACTCCGTACGCGTGCACATCTCCTGTCCCTGGAGGCTGGCGCAAGCATGGGGCACTTTCACTTTAGCGGTTTCTTCCCCCCGTCGGCTCCACGGAGACCGTCACCCTCTGCGCTGCCCTATCCACTGCCTCCGCTCATAGAGCGGCTGCAAGCAGGTTGCTTCATGTTTGGGAGAAGTCTCTTGATTAGCCCTGACGTTTCGGAGTGAGGCGCTTGCATGAAGTGCCGCCAACAGAAAGGGTGCCGCGCTGCAGCAGATTATGCTCCTTTACGTCGCTAGCAGCGGTAGCACAGTGAAGGGCCCCGATCTATATACATGCTCGAGGCGCCACTGTAAAAGATCCCGGCATCCACAACAGGGAACGTCCCTTGAAGGCAGTGTTCAAGTCAAGGCCTGGGCTCCGTCCAGAACTTTAAAGTACCCTGTGCGCTGCCACCTCCTGGCTGCAGTGCGGGGGGCTCCCAGTTTGTGGCACCTCTCTACAGTGGTCAAATCAGCCTCCCCAGCTCAATTACAGGGCAGGGATGTATTGGTGTGCGACCATGAGGTGGCCACCAGCCGGGGGCAGCTCCATTACTTCTGTGGCCTACTGTCTCCGGCTCCAGTCTCCAGCCAGCAGCGGCGATGGTGGAGGTCAGGCTCTCCCATGATGCCTGGCTTACAACTCCTGCATCAGGTGGCAGTCCACGAAAACTGGCAACTACACACAATCTGTCTTCAGTGAGCCAGCCAAACCGGGTCCATCCACTATTCTTCGAAGCGGGGCCTCAAAGTTTCAGCCTTATGGTGTCCTTGGCAGCTTTCACCTCACCCGAGGCGTCTCCCCTGCTACACCTTATCATCCAGGCCTCACCTCTGATCTCGAGCAGCGGGCCACACTCGTATTCCTCAGTCGCATCTTGGGTGGCATATGGGGGAGGGGTTTGGGTTCGGTGGGGCTGGGTACAAGAGTTGGGAAGCAGGCATTTAGCTTCTGGGGATTCTGCCTCTGCTATCGAGCAAGACGGACGAGACCAAGCCCAACATGCGATCTTATCAAGGATCAGTACGAAGCGGACTGCTCAATTCTTGCAGCCGCGTTCATTTATCTCCGAGGAATAAACAACCCTCGGGCCCCATACTCCATTTACAGGCTCCCAGGACGAAGATCACCTCCCGCCCACTAACTAACAGAAGCCGTTCCAGGCTCTGTTTCTGGAATACGAAGATAATCCTTGTCTCCGGAAAGGCTTCTTATCAAGACGCCGTCATGGTCCTCCATCGCTGACGGGGATTAGGCTTTTAATATTTCAGGAAATTGCATTAACATTAGTCCTGAAGATGATCCCAGTTTAACATTAGGAGCTAGGGATCGAAACGTCACGTCGACTGTTTTAACAGTACTGCATGTCTCAACTGTATATATTTATTGCAGTCACTGTTGGTTTGTGCTTGCACAAGATTGCATTGTATTGTAAGCCGCCACTTGCTCCAACTCTTTTGCCTGCTTAAACCTTTCTTATTCTTTCCCCTTATTGTTTGTTCTCCCTGACTTGGTACAGGCTTGTGCCCAGTGTTTTTGATTCTTGTCTCACGTATTCGCAAATCCTTATACAACTTTGAAAATAAAGATTTCCTTGTCCGGCTGGACATTGGAGAAAACTAAGCCATAGCTCTTATTTAAGTCTATGTTTGCTATTTACAATTTTATTTGTCAAGCTAAGGACCGCTGTTCTTGATAAAATGACTAATTACCCGAGGTCCTTCGCTGCCTAAAACGGATTCCCTTGTTCACTATACTACTGTAAAAGATCCCGGCATCCGCAACAGGGCGCGTCCCTTGAAGGCAGCGTTCAAGTCAAGGCCTGGGCTCCGTCCAGAACTTTAAAGTAGCCTGTGTGCTGCCACCTCCTGGTGGCAGTGCGGGGGCTCCCAGTTTGGGGCACCTCTATGCAGCAGTCAAATCAGCCTCCCCAGCTCAATTACAGGACAGGGATGTATTGGTGTGCGACCATGAGGTGGCCACCAGCCGGGGACAGCTCCATTACTTCTGTGGCCTACTGTCTCCAGCTCCAGTCTCCGGCCAGCAGCGGCGATGGTGGAGATCAGGCTCTCCCATGATGCCTGGCTTACAACTCCTGCATCAGGTGGCAGTCCACGAAAACTGGCAACTACACACAATCTTTCTTCAGTGAGCCAGCCAAACCGGGTCCATCCACTATTCTTCGAAGCGGGGCCTCAAAGTTTCAGCCGTATGGTGTCCTTGGCAGCTTTCACCTCAACCGAGGCGTCTCCCCTGCTACACCTTATCATCCAGGCCTCACCTCTGATCTCGAGCAGCGGGCCACACTCGTATTCCTCAGTCGCATCTTGGGTGGCATATGGGGGAGGGGTTTGGGTTCGGCGGGGCTGGGTACAAGAGTTGGGAAGCAGGCATTTAGCTTCGGGGGATTCAGATTTATAATTTGTGGTTCAACTTGCATGTCAGAGGTGAACATTTAACTCAACCAGCTGCCTTGTAGGATGAAACAAAACCTTAAAACAGGATGTGACGTATAGAAAGAATGACACGCATCTGTCCATAAATTCCTGGTGAAGCTGAAAAAGGAGACCTGGTTGTCACGCTCACACTGCGGAATTCTCACAGATTCCTACTAACCACAGGGCCTGGCTGTATTTTCCTTATGAAGGTGGCAGGCTGGAGTCTGTCCAGAGGTAACCAGAGGGCTCCTGATCACCAGGACACCTCTTTGGCATTTCAGCATTTACGTATAATTATCAGGTGCGATGGTTCAATTGTCTCAATTTAAATGAATCAAGACTACAGATGCATGTGACATGAAATGAATAGAAATCAGGAATGGAAAAGTGGTGTGCTACTGACAAGCAGCCATGTGGTCACCTTACCAGAACAGGGATGTACGGTGTTCATCTTTAAGTGGCAATCGGAGCCTCACCCCTTGGGTGTGGAGACTATAGATTAGGGTTGCGCCAGCCAGCCATCAAATGTACAAAGAGAGCTGAGCCAAGGGTCTATCTGGGCTCGAAGAGCCCCTGCACGAGCCGTCCTGAAAACATTTGGCGTTCCAATTATGCAACAAATATCATGTGTTGAAATGTCTTGGAAAGTCAAAAAAAATTGCATTTCTATAACGCACCCTGGTACATTAGATTATATCAATGCAGTAAAGAGTTAATAATTTCCATCCAAACCCACCCCCTCCGCCTCTAAGACCATACCACGAGTGAGCTAAGAGGCAAGTCAGTTGTCTTTTGCACTCTATATGTGGCTTAGATTTTTATTATAGTTGGAGCACCATTATAGCTTATTTAACACGTTTTGTTTTTTAGGGTACACATCCTGAATTCGGGTATTTGAAGGTGCCCGTATATGTGCTGATGAAGAAAAAGGAGGCGTGGTGAAATAATATACTTGCTTAGGATCACACAGTTTGGTCAAGTAGGGAAGTGGGATTGAGACCAGGGTTTATAGCTTCACTAAACTGAACTGAACACCGATCGGATGTTGTGAGGAGTACTATCCCTGACTCGGATAACAGAACAACTGATCCTGTGAACTCCTTATCTTATTTGGACACCAAATTGAATACTGAGCGAGTTGCAATTGACTTTCACTTAGTGAAATCTTCATCCGGAAAAACTGTGCTTTTGGTATATTTTGGAATGGGAGAAATATCCTGATAGCCCTGAAGAAGTCAGAGATGCGGAGGCATCATTATTGACGAAACACGTGTTGGCTTTGGATGAATTGGCTTTGGATGATTTGAAGATTGCCATATATGATTGTTATCAGATTTGAAGAATAAAATCAACAGAAAAGAAGATTGATTGGACTTCTTTATACTTGATGCGAAGTTGTGCTCAGGACATTGTTTCTTAATATTTGTAGCTTCACTAGCTGTGTATCTTTTTCATATCAAACGGTGATGCTTTGTGTTCAATTATTGATGTATGAGTTTAGAGGGGGTGGTGGTGCAGCCAGATGTCTCGTTTTGCAGTTTTCTTAGCACAAACCTGTCCAAGGACATTATGAACCTCACAGCACAGCCAGACTACGTGAAATCTTTTTTTAGACACATGGGGCCAGATGTAGGTAACTCATTTTTAGCGACTCTAAAATACCGATTTTTACCGAATCAGTATTTTAGAAAAGGGAAATGAGATGTAGGTCAAAAATCGGTAAAAAATACCGAATCGGTAAAAATCGGAAACCCCGACTCGGTATTTACCGAATCGGTATTTACCGATACGGCAAATACCGAATCGGTAATTCACATGCAATCCTATGGGCCCGGAGGCCCATAGGAATGCATTGAATCTACCGAATCGGTATTTACCGAATCGGTAAATACCGATTCGGTAAATACCGAGTCGGGGATACAAAATATCAGGCAGTTGATGATACAACCAATCACGTGCCTCCACCCCGCCCCTCAGCCAACCAACAGAGCAATAGACCAATCCTGTGCATCCACCCCACCCCACAACCAGGAAGTGGCCACACCCATGCAGGTGCAGTGTACCTGATCACACAGGAGAGCAGTTACACAGAGACAGGCTGGTGTGAAGCAGAGCCCTGCATGATATAGAAATGGATCCCCAAGACTCTCAGAGGGAAGGTGCAGAGAGGAAGAGGAAGATGAAGTTCAGCACTGGTGAACTTCAGGTGCTGGTGGAGGAGGTCGTCAAGCACTACCCCAAAATCTTTGGGAAGCAGTCCCTGCAGGTACCAGAGGCTGTCAAGAGGAACACCTGGCTGGGGATCCAGACCAAAGTACACGCTATAGGAGTGACCCCCAGGGAAGTGGACGATCTCAAGAAGCGATGGTACGATCTAAGGATCGTTACCAAGAAAAAATTGGCTGCAAGAAGTAAGGAGGCCAATGCTACAGGAGGAGGTAAGAACAGGGCACCTGCTCTCACGGACCTGGAAGAGCTTGTGGAGTCCACACTGGAGCCAGAGTGCGTTGGGGGGATTGGTGATGCAGACAGCTCAGCCCGAGCTGCAGCTAAGAAAGGTAAGGGACATGTCCATCATCCCACACCCCCTGCTTGTGTCCCTCCCCCAATGTGGCTATGAATTGAGGAAATCCAGTACTGACTTCAGTATTCACCTGCAATGCATTATGGGAGTGGTAGTCATGAGAATAGCCATATGAGCAGTCTACATGAAATTTTGTCAGGCATGCCACACAATACAATCAGAGACACAGGAGGAGCAGGAAATAGTGAAATAATAATGTGATTTAATAGTGATTTACACGGTGAAAGCACCACTAAGACACTGTCCATATCTGTCCACAGGGGAGACATCACGCAAGTCACTGCAGGTGAGGGAGAAGACACATCCCCAAAGGGATCGGAGTGAGCAAGAAGGCAGGGTTGCAGGGCCCAGCACAGCAAGACCTACAGCACCCTGCATACAAGCAGCTGACACACCAGAGGCAGACGACACCATGCACCTTGAAGCATCTCCAGTGCTCCTTGACTCACCACAAGATGAGTCACAACAACCACACACACCAACAGACACAGAGGTGTCAGACATCTGCAGGCCCGTGAGGCATGAGGGTCCCCCGCAAAGGATCCTACAAACATCCTCCAATGAGGAAAGGGAGTGTGAGGAGTCAATACAGCCAATGGCAGGAAGTGCACCATATCAAACATCCACTCCTCTCAGGCAATCCGGTGGGACAAGACGTTGTAGGGCCAGGGAGTCAAACGTCAGTGGCCGTGATGCGGATGTCTTCCAAGGCCTTGAGACCACAATGGTCAAGGTGCAGCACCTGCAGGCAAAAGGAATAAGTGCAGTTCACAGACAAATGCGCCTTTTGAACACCAATTTCACTGACATGAACAAGGGAATAGCATCAATGGCAGACAGCATGAGGGACATGGCAGATGGAGTCAGGGACATGTCTCAGTGTGTGATGACACTCTGTGAGGAACTACGAGAGGACCGTGCACAAAGGCACAGGGAGAGCCATAGTATGCACCAGCAGACAAGGGGAATGCACAAACTTGCAACTGCGACTTCACTGATGTGTCGCCGTTCAGTTGCGATGTAGGAGGGGCTGGTGCACTGCTGTACTGATCTCTCCCGGGGGATGGGGAGAGTCACTACAGCACTTGAAGTGCTGCTGACAAACCAGTCAGCCACCACAGGAGCAGAAGTTGTCGGGGACACAGATACCCCTAGTAGCAGGAGCAGCACCCCTGTCCCTGAAGTAAGGAGGAGCAGCAGACGCCAGAGTGCCGGCGCTGGCACATCAGACTCGGAACTTATCCAACCTCAGGCATCACGCGTGGCTGTTCATGGGCGCAAGCAGTGAGTCTGCCATATGCAGATGGACATGTGAGGGTGAGGTAACCCCCGTCCACACAGTAGTGCTAGGCACACTAGTATGTGTGTTTTGTGGCTTTGTGGCTTATGTCATTTCAACGTAGTGCAAAATAAACTACGTGCATTGAAGTACAACACGTGCTTTGTCTCTATACTTACTCAGAAGTATTTGTGTGTGATTTCTGCCCGTCTCTGTCTCCCGTCTGTGGGTGTTGGTACTCCTACTGTGTTGGCTGCTGGTAGTGCCGCTCATCGTCATGGTCTTCATAGTCCTCCAATTCCACCTCTGTGCCCCTCTTAGTTGCGAGGTTGTGCAACATTGCACAGGTAGCAATTATCTTACAGCATGTTACAGGTGAGTACTGCCGTGCCCCCCCACTTTTGTGGAGGCAACGGAACTGGCTCTTCAGGAGCCCAAAGGTGCGCTCACTGATGTTGCGGGTGGATTTATGTGCCACATTGTAACGTCTCTGGCTGGGGGTTGTGGGGTTGAGGTAGGGTGTCAGGACGAAGGAACGGAGTGCATATGCACTATCCCCTAATGTGAAAGAAAAAAGATACATTACTCAGAGGCACACATTGACATATGTCTGATTCATCTATCAAGGGAGTGTCACCCATTTATTTACCTAGCAGGTATCCTTCCCCGAATTCACCCGCTGTCAGGCGGGTATAGATCCCACTATTTTGGAATATGTATGAATCGTGGGTGCTTCCTGGGTATCTGGCCACTATATCGGTGATAATGTACTTGGCATCACAGATTGCTTGTACATTGATTGTGTGTGAGGACTTCCTGTTCCTGTATATGTGCTCAGTGGCAGCTGGGGGGCAAATGGGGATGTGGGTCCCATCAATGCAGCCAATCACGTGTGGGAAATTTGCCATAAGGTAAAAGTCAGTCTTGGTCCTGAGCAAGTCCGCATCAGTGTCTGGGAAGTGGATGTAATGCTCCATTCTTTGCATCATGGCATCCAGGAACTTTCTGAATAAACGCGACAGGCAGCTCTGGGACACCCCACCTACCACAGCAACAACACTCTGGTAACTCCCAGATGCAAGCAGGTGTATGCTACAGAGCACCTGCACATGGGGTGGGATGGCGTGGGCCCTTGGTCTTGGGTGGTCCAGGAGTGGGTGCAGGTCCCTGATCAGGTCCATGATGGTTTGGGGGTGCAGTCTGTATCTTTGCAGTATCTCTGGCTCTGTCAATTGGAAGAGTGTAATACTCTACCTGTAGACCTGCTCCACCCTTCTCCATTCCCTCTCACCTGCAGCCTGTAGCCTTAGCCGTCTTGCTATGACGTAGAAAGCCGCCATTCTGGTTCCAGTGTTGCATTTTGGGGCCCTTTTTTATAGGCTGCACCTGATTACCACCTGCTTACAATCCATGTTAAATACCGATTCATAAATACCGAATTTTGGTGAAATTCGGTAAATTATGGCTCACCTACATCTCGATGGTGTTGTTTTTTCCATTTCTTAATTTCCGAATCGTTAATTTTACCGATTCGTAACATTTACCGACTCGGTATATTTTCCGAATCGGTAATTTTACCGTATCGGAACATTTACCGACTCGGTATATTTTCCGAATCGGTAATTTTACCGATTCGGATTATTTACCGAGCCGGTAATCTACCGATTCGGAAATTTTTCCGATTCTGTAAAATTTGGGTGAGCTACATCTCAATGTCCAAATACCGGTCGGTAACGGCGAAATTAACGATTTTCGGCCGTTACTGACCGGTATTTGGCTACCTACATCTGGCCCATGAAGTTTAAATTATTTACCGAGTTTCAGAGAGTGCTGAGTCAAGGCCCGGGATTCCAAGAGATTCTCCATGTTCAAACGTCACAGCTCTAGCCACTGGGCCACATCTCCTCCATACATTTTCGGCTTGTTTTGGGTCGGAGGTTCCACGAGACCCTCAAGCTGAGTCCGAGCCGGGGTCAATCTTTTAGGGACTCAGGTGTCTAACATCACACATCCCGAAAAGACATGCAGAACAAGCATTTGCAATGCAATAGGTCTCGCATTTGCAAGACTTTGAGCTACTGGCATTGTAAATAACAAACCTTTATTCAAGTGTTGGTTTTGAAAACATATAAATAGAAGGCATTGTAATTTACAATGCCAATAGCTTAAAATTTGGCAAATGCGAGACCTATTACATTGCAAATGCTTGTTTAGAAAGACAGTGAAATGCTGTTTACAATTCCATCGTAATGCCTGTTTAAACTCATAGGACTCCCAGTGCCTCACAGAGGAACATGTCAAACTTCATTGACTTTACGCTATAACATATCTTTAGCAAGGTCAGTGTTTAGAAAGATCAATCTATTGTCACCATGCACGCGTTACTGCCTATAAATCTTATTTTGGGGTGAACTTTCTGTCTCATGTTTTCCAGTGTTCAGCATGATGCGAGGTTTCATGTGCATGAAGTGAATTTTCTAGGATATGCTTGAATCAGATCAGTATTTTTTTACCCATTACCCTCTTCTGCATGGGGCTAGAGTTGCAAGACAAAAGACGGTGAACTACTCTTTCTGCACCTCTATACCAGTTTCATATTTTGTAATGGTCCCGCGCCACAAACCCAGACACCAACCTTCCTGTGGTGTCACTGTATTCCAGATCCTGAGGCAATGCTTGAATGGGGTGCCCAGGAATGCAAAAAATGTCCAGGAATTTGCTCTGAAGTTATTCAAAAGAGTTCTTTATTGATCAAATTTCATAAATGGTTCACAGAAAAACGCAATTCAGCCAACACGCTTTGTTCTCAGAGAGAACATCAGGGCTGAAAGTAAGCAAGAGACAAACATAAATATAAACAAACAGAAGAATTGAACAGAGTATACATTCTGCTTGTACATGGAAAAGGAAGAATGGTACATCCAAAAAAAGAACATATATCAAATTACAACTACATAACTAGGACAAAACTAAGGCAAAAATATATATATTTCTAGCACATAAACACGACATAGTGCCATGAAAAGGCTGGCGGGGTTGGCTTTGGGGGCCCGTTGCCGGCTCCCCCGGGGGGGGTGGTGCACTGGGGGGTACCCGTAGTACCCCCCTGGGCTGTTCCTTGCACCAAGTGGCATGCACCCTTGCACCAAGTGGCAGGCACCGCATGGTGCATGCCACTTGGTGCAGGGAAATGCTGTGCATGCTTTTTTCCCATTGTGGACTGTGCTGCAGCCAGCAGCACCGTCCGCAATGGTAAAAGGCCAGGATGTGCCCGCCTGTATGATGGCGGGCGGACTGATGTCCGTCCGCTATCATAATGAGACCCTTGGTTTGTATTCTCTCCTGTCTGACCAACTTTTCATTTGTTTGGAAGGCTAAGAGGTGGTCGTGAGTGATGCGGGTGACCCTAATCGAGTCACTTCCTTCAATGTTAGGGATGCTTTAGTTCAAGTGCCACATGAGGGACATCTAAGCATAACCGTTACTAGGAAGAAAATTGATGGCCTGACACATACAAGAATGTTTAGTTGGCAGTTATGTTGTGTACACTATGGGGCATATTAACAATAGAAATTAAGGAGCGTGGCGTTCGCCTTCTTGGCTTAAGGCTGCTCTACCCCACTTCTGAAACACAGGGCGGCACCATATTTACACCAATATGATGCAGCACTGCGTTTCCCCCTGTGCTGCCGCTAAAGTTACCTGCCTAGCGCCAACGCCGGCACCATAGTGCAAGGGTGCCTGTGCTGCAGGGGAAGATTGTTTACGTTCAGAAAGGTGTCCCTTCCTGCACATAAATAATCTTTAAACTATGTTTCATAACTTCTATCAAGCACACATAGAAGTTGCAAAAAGTCCCTTTTTTTAAAGATTGTTTAAGTGCAGGAAGACACACCTTCCTGCACATAAACAATCAATTGTGTTTTGCTGTTTCCAATTGTGCTGCACAACGCGGCACACATGGAAACTGCAAAAACAAGGAGAAAGTAAATATTTCTCCTTGTTGCGCCAGGGTAAGAACAAGTTTTCCCTGGTCTTAATTTTGGTGCTGCCCCATATTTACGCCACTCTTGTAAATATGGGGCACCTTCAAAATCAATAGGTGTTGCGGTGCAATGGCCACTGCAACACTTACTGCCCTTCCCTTTCACGCTAAGTATAGCGTAAAAGGGTGTCTTATTTACACGGCAGCATTAAGCCACATTAAATAGCTTAACGCTGCCTTGTAAACAAGGCAAAGCCCCTATTGCCACCACAATGTCGTGAAGAGTGACTTTGTGATGGCGATAGGGGCTTGTAAATATGCCCCTATGTCTTTTGTCTGGCAAGCCGTTGAATTATCTGCTTCATCTTTTCAACCACATCTCAAGGACTTTAATAGAAGTTTGCTGGGGATTTTGTAAGCCATTTTGAATTTTTACTCCAGTAATTGTGATACTCAGTGATTACTTTTAGAAGTGGTTAGAGCTCTGTTCATGAAGGATCTCACATTCATGGTTCTGAGTACATTTTTTTTTACTAAACTGTTTGCAAGGAACAGCTTCCATACACTTATTTAACTACAACAGGCATGAGTCACTATTTTGTTGCAGTTTAAAGCATTGCTTCACACCCTCTTTCACCTCGAGGCCACTAAATTGGTTGCAAGGGTGAAATGTACCCTCGCAAACTGCATCCATTCCAGCGTTGTTGAATGGCAGCTTTTACTGTGTGCTGGCCATGGTATGGCCTTATCACAGTCTCCCTACCTACACAAGTCGAGTTTAGCTTGGGTCAAGAGGTTGCCACCTTGGCATGTGATCTGTTTATTTCTCTAACGCATTGCTAAAGGAAGTCAACAGAGTGCTCAAAGCCACACCGGCTACAATGAATGTCTTGTCCACAGAAGTGGTGCACAGGAAGTGCTTGTGAATATAGGTGTCTTAATATTTAGGCATGGTTGTGTGAAATTCCAAAGCTGACTGAAGATGGTGGAACAGTGAGCCTGTAGATGACTCCACCACAAGGAAGCAGCGCGTGTTCATTTTGATAAATTCATTAATTTATGGATAATTGCATATTTCACAAAATTACTGATGGCAGTGGCAGGGGAGGGTGGTGAAGTTACTGCCCTGGCGCACAGCCTTTTAGTTGGGTTGGCGAAGTGATGGCCCCTGATCAGAGGCTGGAAGAGTGATGTGAGGGTGGAGGTGGAGTACAATCCCTGCTCAGAGCCTGTCAGATGCAGAAAAGTGGGGAATTACAGCTCTTGCTCAGAAACTGGCAGAGGGAGAGGAAATACAGGCTTGACTTAGAGCATGGCAGGGAGGAGTTCCTGCTCTGTGCAAAGACTGTGCAGAAAGGGTATATGGGGGGGCGGGGTTGCACTTAGGCAGGGCCGGGCTGGCTGTAGCGGGCACCGGGCATATCCCTGGTGGGCTGCCAGGGTGGGGGCCGGTTTTAGACCCCTGGGGGGGCTTTTTATTACCAGGGCCAGAAATATCGCCCCACCCCTGTAACAAAATCGGACTAAACCAGTCCTAGCAAACAGCTGTAGCATGTGTTTTTCGACATTGGGCACTGGGTTAAGGGCTCTGACACAAACCGTGGGATATTGACTTGATAGATGGAAGGGCTTGGATCATGGCTAAGGAATATGGGGTGTTACACAGCTGGCTTCAGGTCTGAACTGGCACCCCCTTGCATTTTCCTTGTGGGCCGTCAGGGTGGGGGCCGGTTGTGGTGATGGGCCATGTTTCATACTTAAAGCGCTTTGGTGTTTTAAAAATAAACAATGCAAAACTAATGGTTTCGAAGCATGCTCAGTGTCCCACGAGCAGTGCGGATCGTTCGAGATTTAAGGGAGGAGATGGTTAGACTTAGAAATTCCAATACATATATGATCAAGACTCTTCAGAGCTGAAGTTAGTATGTATGTCTTTCTAATGTCATCTTTGCAAAGAATTTCAGTTTAGTTACCTAACCATTCCATTAATTGGCAGTTGTTAGAAGTGACAGATTGTTAGACTTGACACATTCTATCCATGGACTTATCAATATTCATGTCCCCACCAACCTAACCATGATGCTGTCAGTGAACCAAGAATAAAGCTGTGACTGTCCCCTATATGTGGCCTAGGTTGTTTCTATAGCTAGAGTAACATTACAGTCTTTTGTTTTTGTGCAGCACATACCCCAAACTGATGTAGTTCAAGCTGCTCTTGTGTGGTGATGATGAAGGAAAAGGTGACACTGTGAAAATGTAATTGCCTAGGATCACAGAGTGCAGTCAGTGGATGCTGGGATTGATGCTAGGTATTTTGGAATTGAGCCACTAGATGGTTTCTCATTCTCCCTTCCATTTTTGATCAAAGCTTAATGCTCTGTGTTTCATTCTTTGAAGCGCCAAATAGGTGCACTGTGTTAAATACATCCAAGCTATACATGTTTAAAAAAATTTGGTGGTGGCAGTGTTGAGGGGAGTGTGATGCTTTAATGCAGAAGCTAAAATGGAAACCAGCTGAAAGACACACAATTGATGGACGGAATGCAGAACAAATCAAAACATTCACCCCCACTCAAGAGATCTGGGTTAAATCCATCATTCTTTAGCTCACTTCGCCACACCAGTTTAGACCTGGCAAAATGTCTTGACCCTGTGCCTCATGGGAAAAGTCCAGCCCGAACTGTCAAGCCAGGACCTCCCTGGACCGGAATCAAGCATCCTAAGACCGGTTTCGGGGTTTCACCCCTCTTCAGCCAGGATTGCTTGATTCCAGTGGCACAGTGAAACCAGAGCACCTATCCCTTAGTCGGTGACTTGAGACATTTGCACCACTTAGCTAAACGTCTTTATTGTCATGTGTTCTTGAAGGAATTCAACCACCCACTCCTTGCCATCCAACTATTCATTCATTGATCTATGCTTCTGGTCTAAGTCTATTTTGAGTAGCCGAAAGGCCCAAACAGGCAACAGAACTGTGAAAAGCAATTGCTAGCAAAATGTATTTTACTCAAACAAACGTTTTGAACCCATATCTAATTGTTCTTTTATCAGTGCATACTTATGCCTGTCGTTAAATCTTGGTGAACCCACTACAGGCTGGGCTGTTGCTCTTTGCTTTACATTGAAGCTGAAAGTATTCAATGATTGACTGTATGCCGTAAAATCCACCATTTGAATCAATAAAAAAAAAAAAACATTCTTACTATGGGAGGATTTCCCAAACCCTCCTTATTAAGTTATCGCTCGCACATTCTCCATGCCTCCAATGATTGGACAAGGTTCAATAATAAAAAAATGGTTTGTAAAATTCACCAGTTGCAATTTTTCCCCTGAAATATTCTTGGAGGCAGAAGACTCGCCTCCCGTAGCCCCCATGCAGTGGCCAGGCTTGTTGCATGCAGAAATGGTCTGACACAATGTACAAGGGCTTTCTTTGGTTCCGAGTCCAGCTCTGCTCTGCCTGGTTTAGAGCCTGGCTGATGAATCTGATTATTCGATTAGCCCTGGTTTAGAATCTGGCAGAGTAGGTAGGTTAGATTACAACCAAGGGCCCCCTCCTAGCAAAACGAAAAACGCACCGTAGCTCTCAAGGTCTGACAGCAAGAATAAAGGGCCATATGTATCAACATACCCTTTTGCGATTTCTTAATAGCGATTTTTAAGGAATCGCTATTTAGAAATCGCAAAATGGTATGTATGTAGAAATTCACTATTTTTTTGTGATTCCTTAAAATTCCTTAATTGCGATTAGCAAATTGCTAATCGCAATTAAGGAATAATTTCCCATTCATTTCTATGGGCCAGGAGGCCCATAGGAAAAAATGTGAAATTATTCTCAATTAGCGAATCGCAATTTGCTAATCGCAAATTGAGAATAATTTCAAGGGTGCAGGGGTGTCCAAAGGACACCCTGTTGCACCCCTGAAATAAGCATGGGTGCACATGTGGTGCACATACATGCCCTATGGGCATGTATGTGCATCACATGGCACTTTGAAAAATGCAAAAATTGGCATTCTTCAAGAAAATCGCAAATTACCACCAACTTGAAGTTGGTGGTAATTTGCAATTCCTTGGGGACAATTAGCAATTTTTTTTTGCATCATACATTGCATTTAAGGAATTCCTTATTTTGAACCACATTTTGCTTAATACATTCCATTTAGCAAATTCGCATTCGCAAAGGCCGAAATTCTGCGAATTTCGGGCTTTGCGAATGCGAAGTTGCTTGATACATATGGCCCAAAATGCTGGTCCAATTTGAAGTTTCCATGGAAATGTTCTTGTCTGGAAACTGGCCATTGTTCACAAAAACAAGGCTAAATGAGGGTTCGCTGTAGGATGTGTAGAAGTTATTGTTTGACCCTGAGGCTAGCAGAAGGGGGAACGCGGGATTACAGTCTCCGATCACATTTTGGAAGGAATATTGGTGGAATTAGGCTCGAGATTTTGGAAGAAGAAGAGCAAAATGTTGGATGCCCAATCGCTTTCCGGAAAATTATGCACATTCCAACATTGGCAGGGCAAACACATGAAACCGCTCAACCTTTCGGTCAAAAAAACACTCCAGCGATTCTCTGCTGAATACAGATTGCCACGTAACACCGGCAGGTGGGAAGAAGTGGCGGCTGTTGCCTGGTAAGAAGCTCTCATTACTCGCACTTTCCCTTACCTGTCGCACATCCAGCACGAGGCGCCGTTCCGCGTGCGTCTGGAATGTGGAAAAGGTTTTTGCAGGCTGTAACTGCTGGGAAATTGCAGGACCGGACCCGGAGGCTACAAGGTCACGGCTCGAGCTGTTAAACATTATCGAGCCGTTCAGCGTCAGAGGGAGCTCGGCTTAGTGGTGGAGGGGAGGCTGCATGCTGCCCCGGTGGCGGCTGGTGGATTTGAAATGTGGTGAGGCAGAAACTTTACACCCGAATGAGAACTTAATAAGGAGGGTTTGGGAAATTCTCCCAGAATAATAATGTTTTTTTTTAATTGATTCAAATGGTGGATTTTACGGCATACAGTCAACCATTGAATACTTTCAGCTTCAGTGTGAGGCAAAGAGCAACAGCCCAGCCTGTAGTGTTTTCACCAAGATTTAACGACACGCATATTCCAATAGGTTCACGCGAAAAGTGTTTGAAAATGTAGTCGCACTCTGTTTGCCAGAGTGGGTGAGATGAGTGAACAGCCAACACGTGTTTCACCCCTTACACGGCCATCCGGCCTGGGGCTTCCTCAGGGCGGTTGAAATGTAAAGGTAATCCGTCAGCGTCGATCAAGGGTCACATATCTAGTTAGTCTTGAATCTCGGCGTAATGCCCGGCCTGTCAGTCCGATCCGGTCTCTTCAGTGTGTGTTCCTGGGTGTTGCCTGCTGTCATGCTGAATTTTCTTTAGTTAACTTATTTGTTTTGTGTCTGCTTGTTGTCCTCGTAGTCCACTATTATCACACACTGCCCACAATAACACTATTTTCATAAACTTGCACACATACATGTGTCTGAAAAGTTACAGATGTTGCTTTTGTGTTGCAGTTGTTTCTAACAGTGTCAGTGCATCACACCACGTATAGATGTCATTGAGCTTTAAAACGCATTTAGGGAAGGCACTGCGAGCGCATACACTTTAAAACCAGTGCTTTTTACAATTAGTTTAAAAGGGCGGCAGCAGGCACCAGCCACTGCCTAGGGCCTTATTTATGAAAAGTGACGCGTCGCTGCGTGAAAACAGCAATGCGTCACTTTTCACTGCGCTCTCCCTGCGTCCTGATTGATGCGTCATATTTATAATATGACGCATCATGTCGCAAGGAGTTACAGATACGTCAGTATTTCTGACGTATCTGTAAGCGCAAAAGTCACGCATTGCTGGGGTGTGTCACAAAAGTGACGCAACTCCAGCAATGCGTCCTTTCACATGGGTAAAGCCCCATGTGAAAGGGCTTGCGTCAGTCTTACGCCTGCTGTGAGGCAGGCGCAAGATTTTGACCCAACAGCGTCCTAAAAGTGACGCAGTGAAATCTCATAGATTTCACTGCGTCACTATTACGAGGCTTTTTGCGTGTGAACGCCCCCTTTGCATACATTATACCTGACGCAGGTATAATGTAGCGCAGGGGTTTACAAAGTGACGCATCTGCTTAGATGCGTCACTTTGTAAATAGTGCGCATCAGGAGGCAAGTTTTACGCCGCCGATGCGTCACAAAAAGTGACGCATCGGCAGCGCAAAACTCACGCAAGGCCTCATAAATGAGGCCCTAGTGCCTTGTCCTCTCCTGCTGCCACTGGTAGCTCCTCTCGCCCTTCGAAGCAGGAAGTGAGGATGCTGTCTGCACATGCTACTGAGCAGTGGCGTAGCAAAACTTAAGAGGGCCCCCCTGCAAAGTTCATGGAGGGGGTCCCCATGCTCCAGATCCAGCCAGGAGTTCTCAGTGTCACACAGTAATGGACGGGCCTCCTGCACATTGGGGGCTGTAGGGGCTATTGTCACACCACTGCGTTTCAACATCCACATGCTGTGGTCAGGGATCCCAGTCCACTTCCTCTATAAGGAGCCCATTCTTTTAAGATTTTGGGGTCACCCCTTGGCCACATAGACTAGCCTTTCCCAATTCACGGAATAATTAATACCCCTCTTCCAGTGTTCCAATGAAGGAAAGCAAACATATGTCCAGTTTTGAGCAAGGTTCTTCATTTGCAACCAAGAGACCAATCAGTAACAGTCTGAGTTTGTAATGGTTTCAGTCTAGATCAACAGAAATTAGGGTGCTTGGGATGCGACCAGCCCAACGCCTCTTCAAGCATCAGCAAGAGCCCTTTCCAAAAAGCAGCAACCACCCCACAACCCCAGACCCTATGTTTAAAATCCCCATGTGTGGCTATGCAGGAAACTCATCAGACCCATTATTCACAATTTCTGTTGGGTAAGGTATTTACAATGAAAGTCATTTAGTTGGATGATCCTAAAATGTGATGTGAAGACAGATTCCCAGGGAAGCACATGCCTCCCTCCAATCGCATTCGAAGAGCGAACCTAGATCTCTCTCCCTCCCCTCATGGAGGTGGGAAAAAGTGTCAAGAAAGTAATTCACTAATATTCTATAGATTTTCTAGAATGTATTCATCTGGAACTCTCCTTTCGGGAGTTTATCTTCTAAAGGGTCAAAGTTATGGAGGTCCTCATGTCGCCCCTGATCACGGACGGCAATTCACCAACATGCTAGGGGTAGCTCAAGTGACATTACATCCCCTTTGGCCTTCACTTTCACTCACTCACATGCTTACACACTCATCTAAATTATCACACTGCTTACACATACAGTTGTATCAATCTTTATTTCGGCCGTATGGCCATAAAAGATATACAGTAAAAACATATACAACCATGATAAAATCATCCTGATAAACAATCAATACATACTTATACAATATGAAATCGTTCCATTCTAGGAATTTCATGCTAATAAAATTGCATTTAAAACTGTAGACTTAAAATTAGATGGGAACCTGCGACTTCAGAATACGGGTGCGAGTGTGCCAGACATTGGTAAGAAATTTTGCTAGTGCAAACACAATTGGGCTTGAAACATCGGTTTTTAAGATTCTGTACATCGGGAGATACTCCCTACAACCAAGGTTTCTAATAAGTGGAAGGAGCCAATATTTCCTCGCTGCCTTGTAAATTGGGCAAAACAGGACCACATGTAGATCACTTTCCTCAGCACCAGTGCATGCCGGGCACTGCTTGGTAGAGGGCGGTGTTGACCAGGAGCTGGTAAAAGATCGCAGAGGCAATGTGCCATATCTCCATTGGAGAAACAGCTTCCTGGCCAGCACAGGGGACATAGTGTCCAAAACCCTCTCCAGCCTATATGAGTCCTTGCTTTTCGCGAATACAGATGTGAGTGACCCCTCACCCTGGGAATCCAAGGCCATGGCTAGTTTCTGTTCGTGGTAGACATTGGCCAAAGCTCTCCGTGAGATATTTAATGAGGCATTAGCAGGATCGGACCAGAGATCAGGGAACCCCAGTCTCGCACAGGATTTTTGTATATATTTTATCCAGGGGATCTGTAACGCTTTGGGATGGGTCAAAAGCTCCCTCAGTTCCGCCCTGTAGGCAGAAAGTTCTTCGCTACTCCATAGCCTTCGCCAGAAGACTATGGGTCTGAGACCTAGTTCGTCAGCTGTTGGTCTCAGACCCAGATCCATCCTCAGGGGAAGGAGCGGGGTGCTGGGCGGAAGTGCAACTATCTGTCTAATAAAGTTGTTCTCAGTTATAGACAGGCTACGGGAAGATGTATGGCCCCACAATTCCGCCCCATACATGGTGGCACCCCTTGCCTGTGCCTTATAGATCTGGATAAGCGGCCCCAACGGACGGTATGTGGAGCCCTTCATCATCCGAGCGATACCCCCTGTAATCTGTGCTAGTTTGAGGTTGGCCCTAGTCTGGTGTGGTCCCCAGAGCATGGTTTCATTAAGGGTTACACCAAGATATTCGAAGGTTGAAACTCTCTCTAGCCGTGACCCTCCCAGTAGTGGGTTTGGACGCAGTTTTTGACTTGGGTTCAGGACCATAAACTTGGTTTTTGCAGCGTTGATTTCTAATCCCCTGTCAGTGCAAAAGGCCACAAATGAGTCAAGGATCCTCTGGATCCCCATAGGGGGTTTGGACAGCAGCAGGGTGTCGTCTGCAAACATGATTGCAGGCACCCTGCCGCCGTTCAGCTTTGGGGCGTCAGTATATTCAGTGGCATTTAGGTGGGCGATTACCCCGTTGACAAAGAGGCAGAACAGGGTCGGTGCCAACACACAACCCTGTCTAACCCCCCTGTCAACAGGGAATCTGTCCGTCAGTGCCCCAAGTTTCCCGCACCTCACTCGAGCATAGTTGTTATGGTGCAATCTCTGTAGGATTATCAGGATATCCAGGGGGACGCCCATCTCGGCCAGAACACTCCAAAGTTTCCCTCTGGGCACCAGGTCGAAGGCGGCCCTCAGGTCCACAAATATTGTGTATAAGCTGCCGCCTTCGAATATCGCTGCCCTCCAATAGATGATATTCAATCGAAAGACCTGATCCACTGTAGAAACTCCCTTCCTAAAGCCCGCCTGGTACGGACTGAGGACACCCATCTCTTCTACCCAGTCCTGGAGCCGGTTCAACAATATCCGACCGAACAGCTTCTGTGACACATCAATCAGACTAATTGGTCTGTAGTTGGCTGGGAGGAGGGGCGAACCCTTTTTAAATATGGGAACCACCTCCGCACCCAGCCAAGTACTCGGGATTTCCATGCCGCTCAAAACTCCATTAAACAGAACAGCAAGGTAGGGGGCCCAAACGTCGGGTTCCTGTTTAAACAGGTCCCCGGGTAGGCCATCCAATCCTGGCGCCTTTCCCGATGTAAGTCCTGCTATTGCAGCCTTAACCTCCCCCACTGTTATTAGATCCCCCTCATAATCAGGCCAACCAATACCAGTGTCATTCGTGGTATCTCTAACACATACACATTCAATAATACACACTCTCTCACATAAACACACACTCACCCTTAAGCACGCACACAGCATACATTTAAAAGAATATTTTTTTTTCTTACCTTAGCTGTCGTATAACTGCTATAGTGGAGACACAACCAACATCCATAAAGGCGAGCTGTCCCAGCGTTCTAGGCACTGATTTTGCAACCTCTGCGGTCTGAGATGCACAAAGGCAGGGCCAGCGGTCACAAGGGGGAAGCCAGTGGTTGGAGCAGCGACCCCTGGTGATCCCTAAATCACGTCCATGCTCCTAATCTAGAGCCACAGGGCATGTTACAAATGTAAATATTTGTAAAATTGGGAGCGATGTACTTCAAATTCTTACTGTAGTATTGCAAATTACTTTATTACTGTCCTGGCCATGACATCGCCGGTTTGGAGATCCCTGTGGTGTCCCATTGTCAGAACACCCAAAGTTCCGCCACTAATCGGAGCCAGTCTCCGGTCCATAAAGGTGCTTCTTTGGTAAGTTTATGTTTACACCTCAGGGCTTTGGTTGTACTTCACCATGTCTGAAGACCAGGTGGAGGAGGAGGAGGAGAAGGAGAAGAAATCCTTCCATATAGGAGATGCCACAGCGGTGTTCCCTGCCTGGCCCATTTTCTGATGCATAAGCTGGGTTCTCCGGTATCATACCATCACTTATTTATTATCATGAATTGTGCCACCGTGTAGTATGAGGTGATATCAGCTGCTGTAATGCCTCGAGGAGCACTATTTTAAAAGGACTATTCTAAACAAATCTTTCTACATAGCATAAAATAATCCCTCTGAAGAGCAACACTCAATGTGTCTGTGGAGGGGGAAGGGTTTGTAGAGTTTTCTAGCATCATTCTATCAGCATCAGTTGGTTATGATGAAAAAACATATTTTGAATTTTTTTCCAGTCTGATGGGTATTAGAGCTCATGTCCAGTAATGCCAAGCTGAGACAAAGCAGGCTTCTGAAAAGACCATGGGTTAAGATTTTTGAATGTGTACTTCAAGTTTTTAAAAGAGGGGTAAGACTGATTTACAAAAGTAGCACCCTTTAACGTCTAACACCGACTCGGAAAAAGGACATAAACTGACAGTGCCTAACACCAGTCGTTACAGGTGATTCAACCTGGAGGTGTGAAGTGGGGATAAGAGTGTCTGAGAAGTTAGAGAGGAGTGTTTCTGTTGTGGTTCTGAAAATCTGGATTCATATAATTATACTGGACTCGAGAAATAAAACTTCGTCGAAATATGACGAATTTGGTATCAAAAGACCGAGAATGACGAGTACATCATGTACATGAATTTTCGGCGTGTTCGAGTGACGATTTCACCTCGAAATCGTCATTTACATTCTGAACCCTTGGCTCCCATTTATATGTTGCCCTTTACATAGGCCTTAATCCAGTTGAATTTGATTCCACAAGGACACATACTCCTTAATCGACTTTTTCCTGACCTCAGTACAAGTTATAACCATTGCCCCAGGCCGAACTCGTTAGGTCAGTTCCCTCCCAGTGGCCGAGCAAGATAGCATCTAGACTCAACCAGCCATAAAACCATTTCAGTGCGCACACCTGCCATATCTCGCTCACATCTTTCTCCACTCCTTTGCTTCACTTACTTTATGGTGGGGAGGTGCCCGTTTTTATTAGGGGTCCAGTGATATCTGATGAAATGTTGGGCCTTGCCAAATGATTTGTTGTAGGCAGCACGAAGTGAAATATGGACATGTCATCATGACTCTGCTTTTTCTTTGAACCAGAATATGTTAACTATTTACTTTATAACCAAGAATGTTTTGCCTAGGGCCTAAAACTGTGTATAAGAAGAGAAGCCTGACTTCATGAAAGTGTGCAGTCTCCTAAGAACATACCCGTATTGTACTTCTAGGACACCTGTTACCTTGGTTGCAGCCAATAAACTAATCTTTGACTTCACCTAGAAGACTCAGAGTTTCTGTAGGTCTGGATCAGGAGAACCCGAGGTCTCTGGGTGTTGATTCCCTGGCACCGCTGGGTTACCGGTTCTGTGCCGGTTCTTAAAAACCCAGTACCTCAGTTGGCGCCCAACGTTTGGGGCGATTCCAGTGGTACCAGTCAGCCTGAAGATCGTGAGGAGCTTCGTGTGGAAATTCCGGAGGACGGCCAACCACCTCATCGACCCCTGCATGTCGACGTGGTCCGAAGGTCTTTGCTGCGAGGTTCCCCGCTTCCCGACGGCTACAAGGACTGCTGCCCTGGCTATCGCCCTGATGTGGACCCTTGAAGTTTTTTGGTAGAGCGAAACACTGAGACGAGTCTTCTGGTGAAGTCATCGAGATATTTTCAGTTAAGTATAAGTGGAGCGTCTCCCAGTCCTTAGTTGGACTTACTTTGTGGTATCTTTAGGATACAAAAGGTTTTGTATTGGTACTTGCAAGCACCATAACCGAAGGACTCGTGTATTCACGAGAAATATCGTAATCGATAATCCTTTGAAGTTTGGAACTAGACTAGAGAGCGAGGATGCCTAGTCTTAGACTTGGGAATTTATTTTGTCTTGGTGGTAATAATAGGGACTCCCGATTGGAGGACTCATGTCCGGTTCCTCCAGTTGGAACTCCGACTTACGAGCTATACGTAAAACATGGGGTAGGCCCCATCACCTACAACGAAGTATGGATTAAATACACTAGGAAAGATGGTGTTTTAAAATGGCCCCAATATGGTAGTTTTGATTCTGAAATCTTAGACAACCTTGAAGTTAAACTCTTCAAAAAGAAAGCCCGGCCGGCGATGTTTGACTCCTTCCGCTTATGGCGTAAAGAAGCCAAACAAAAAAAAATTAAATTAGCTAAGAAAAATAAGAGAGAAGGGGGACTTTCAGTAATGCAAGCTGCTGTGCAGTTTAAAGATAATGAGGAAGAGCAGATGAATGAGTAGTTGCACAGGCAACGTAAACTGGCAATAGATAAGTGTTATCCAGTTTTGCCATCTCTTCAGCAAAAGGCAGCAAAAGAGCGTGAAAAAGACCCATTAATGTCACATTTGCTAAATTCACCACCCCCCTATGCGCAGAATGCCACAGCACCCCCGCAACCTTTAGTTGCACAAGCTGCGCCTCCTGCTCCTCAACAGCACCCACCAGCTGTTCTTCAGCTGGCTCCTACTTCTTCGGTGCAGCCTCCTCCAGGCCCACCGACCACTTCTGTTTCACCTGTGTTTTCTACGATTTTGCCTACTGTACTTTTTACGTCTCCTAATGCTCCCTCTACGATTTTGCCAAGTGCCCCCTCTATTTTCCCTGATACCTCTTCTGCTATCTCTACCCCCGCCTTATCTCACCCCGTTTTTCCATCTGTTTGTCCTTCAGTTTCACCTTCCATTCGGCAGAAAATGGCCAGCACTGTTACTAATCTTCTTTTACCTCTTTTCGGGTCGCCTGCTACGACCCCTAACATAGGAAGAAGACAGTTGCGAAGTCAACTGCCTGATTATCAAGAGAGAGATTCCCTGAATAGTTTAGCTCGGAAATGGGTCATGGACACTGCAAAATATGATGTACAGTCTGTCATGGAAGTCTTCCATCAATGGGAAGCAGCGACACAGAGATATGTTTTCGAACAGATGTGTGTTTTTCTTGGCGAGGATTTAGAAGATGATGATCAAGACTGCATCCCACAAGAGATGTGTCGTGTACGGTTTAGGTTTGGAGAGGGTATGATTGTAGGTCCCGATGTGGAAAAAGCAGTTGAAATGTTGTTATCATATCGAAGTAAGGGAAGCAGTTCTGGGTCACCATCTGAATCTAATACATCCAGTAGGAAAAAGGCACGACAATACCCTATGAGAGAAGTTCCCCCACAATGGAGAGAGGGTGACACAACCGCTAACCCACCTGTTCTGCCACACTTCCAGCGTGTATGGGTACATGTCCCATGTAAGCGAGCTGAAGTTTTAGCACTCAAACAAACATTACCAGATCCACGTAAAAATCCTGCAGGGTACTATAAAGAATTGTCACAAACTGCTGGGTCATGTATAATGAATTTAGCCGATATCGATATGTTATTTGGAAATGTCGTTCCACAGCCTTTATGGGGTAAAATTTGTCATGTAGATCATGACCAGGAATTAGGTGACACGTGGGCTAATATTACTGCTGCAGATGCCCGCCAAGTTGGTGGTGCCAAGCCTGAGCCTTTGATAGCAGAACTCCCTGGTAGAATAGTAGATTACATGAAAACGATAATGCCTGCAATACGCGTAAATTGGGATAAGTTGTCTGCATGCAAGCAAAAGAAAGAAGAAACTGTTTCAGATTTCTTCACCAGATTTGAAGAAACATTCATTGACCACAGCGGTCAAGATATGACCACAGAAGGTGGTCAGAGATTGTTTGTCGATAAATTCGTGCACAATCTGCTTCCAGAATTGTGTAAAAAATTAAAAGATTCAGAAAGTTCTTGGGCAGTCTCATCTTCAGCGCAGATATTAGCTACTGCACAATACTACGAGAATAGAGACAAAGATGAGAAAGATGAAGTAGAAAAGAAAACTAGAGAACTCAAAACGAAGGTTTTGCTACAGCAAGCCTATCCGCCACGTGGTGGTGGTAATCAACATAATAATGGCCAGAATCACTACCAGAATACTTTTCAGCAGCCTCAACAGTATCAGAGAAACTCGCAAAGATTCGATTACACTCAACCCCGTGTAGGTCCCAACCAGTGTTTATATTGCAAACAAGAGGGTCATTACAAGTATAATTGTCCTGCCCTATCACAACGTGCAAATGGAGTTTCTGGTGTTAGAGGTCGTGGCAGTCAGCAAGCGCCTAGAGGTAGAGGGCGTGGAAACGCCACACAGGACACACGTCCCCTTCCACCACAAAACTCTATGAACAGGTTTGATCAGCAAAATAACGTATCTGACGGGACAGCTCAATACTATGTTGAAGATTATTACACAGAAAATGAGCAGTGGGAGAATGATGACTGCTAGGACAGCCACAGACAAAGAGAGGGAGTTGTTTCAGTTCCAGTAGATCAGAGTGGACCTTACGTTGAGGTGATTACATCAGGTGTGTCAGAACCTTTTCTGTTGGATACTGGTGCTATGAAGAGTTCTATTATGCACTCCAAACTCCCAGGCGCACCTTTGTCTGGCGAAATGAACGTTTCTGTAGGTTTTTCTGGCGCCTCGGTTAGAAATCCGATTTCTGACCCTTTATCTCTTTCTGTTGGTCCTTGTGAATTCGAAGCACCCCTTATTCTGACAACAGGTTGTGGTGAAAATTTGCTAGGATTAGATTTGCTAAAAAGATTGTATGCGACTTTGTATTGTTCTCCTTCAGGAGTACAACTCACTTTAGGTAAGAAAGTGGTTTCTCCCATGTATTTGTCGAGAGATGCACTTCCAGCAGAATTAGCACTTCTCCCAGATATTCTTTGGGCTACTGGTCCTAATGATGTAGGTCTTTTAGAAATTCCACCATATGTTGTAACATTGAAGTCGAATGTTAAAATGCCACAAATTCCCCAATACAGAATATCTAATGAGGGTGAAAAAGCTTTGCTAGCGATTGTTTACGAATTGATTGAAAAGGATGTGATTGAAGAAACACGAGGCAATGTTTGCAATAGTCCTGTTCTGCCTTTTTTAAAACGAACTGACCCTTCTCAGCCACCTGTGTACAGATTCGTGATTGATCTTCGAGAAGTAAATAAGATAGTCGTGCCACAATTCCCAGTTGTGCCCGACATTACCACATTATTGACTATGATTCCAGCTTCTGCTTCATGGTTTTCAGTGATTGACCTAAAGAATGCTTTCTTCAGCATCCCAATTGCTGAGGAGAGCAGGGATATTTTTTCCTTCAGTTTAGGAGGTCGAAGCTTCCGCTTTAAACGCGCTCCTCAAGGCTACTGTGAAAGCCCCTCAATATACAGTCAGGCTCTGAAAACTCCGCTTGACACGATTGTTTTGCCTAAAGGTGCCACTCTTGTACAGTATGTGGACGATTTGCTCATTGCTGCAGATAATGAGAAAATTTGTAAACAGGCCACATTGACATTGTTGCGTCATCTGTGTGATCTGCATCACAAGGTGTCACTTTCCAAGCTTCAATATTGCCGACAAGAAGTGACCTACTTAGGTCACCTCTTATCGAAGGAGGGAAGGAAGCTGACCCCAGAAAGAATTCAGGCAATAGCGAAATTGAGTGTGCCAAGAACACAGAGAGAAGTACGTGCTTTCTTGGGCATTACATCGTACTGTAGACAGTGGATTCCAAATTTTTCGTTATTGGCCAAACCCTTGGTGGCACTAACGTGTAAAAATACACCCAATCCCATTCCTTGGTCTGAAGAGTGTCAGAAAAGTTTTCTCGAATTACGCACAGCATTATGTTCGGCTCCTGTGTTAGGTACCCCCAACTACAGTAAGCCTTTCACATTGTATGTCCACGAGAAGGAGGGCTGTGCATTGTCTGTGTTGACTCAGTTATTCGGAGATAGACAGCGGCCATGCGCCTATTTTTCGGCCACTTTGGATCCGGTAGCACGAGCATTGCCAAGTTGTTTAAGGGCCACAGCAGCAGCAGCTGTTTCTATTCGACAGTCTGCAGGTCTAGTAATGAATAATACACTAATCGTGATGGTCCCGCATGCAGTAGACACATTGTTAAATAGGACCAAGACACAGCACTTAACTAGTGCTCGACTGTCCAGTTACGAATTGACGCTGCTAGCTAGCCATGTGCACATAAAAAGGTGCAGTACCCTGAATCTAGCCACGTTGTTACCAATTGCAGAAGAATCAGATGCTTTAGAACAGCACGATTGTTTCCTCACAACAGAGGAAGAGACAAAAGGGAGTGGATTTATTTGACACTCCTCTCGCTGAATGTGATGGTACATTATGGGTAGATGGGTCATGCTTTAAACTCCCAAATGGGAACGTGACTACAGCATATGCTGTCACCACTTTGCACACAGTCGTTGAAACTGCACGAATACCACATGGTTCAGCTCAAGCCGCAGAACTAGTCGCACTTACGAGAGCATGTGTGTTGTCTAAAGGAATGAGAGTGACTGTCTACACTGATAGTCAGTATGCGTTTGGAGTGGCTCACAGTTTTGGACGATTGTGGAGAGAACGTGGATTCCTGACTTCGCATGGAGCTAAGATTCAGCATGGTCAGTTGGTGAATGAGCTTCTTGAATCACTGACCTTGCCCCTGCAAATAGCGATTGTGAAATGTAGTGCTCACAAGAAGGTGACTGATGATGTTGGTCGTGGAAATGCATTTGCTGATGAGACCGCTAAGGAAACGGCAAAGAATGTGATGAGCCGAATGTATGTTGCAGGCCCTGAAAGATGGACTGGTGAGGTTGGAATATGTGAGGACACGATAGAAAGTGTGAAGTCCATCCAAGCTGAGGCCACAGAGAAAGAGTTAAGCACGTGGAGAGAGAGTACAGGAAGAATGGATGCAAATGGTTGTTGGGTTGAATTGACAGAGCATCAGAGATGGTTGTTACCCGATGCATATGTGCTTGCAGTGGTTACAATGGCTCATGGAATGGCTCATATCAGCGTGAAAGGGATTTGCGAGTTGTTGGCCCCAGTGTGGAAGAATTCAGGGATTCCCAAGTGTGCAGAGAATGTTGTCAAGAATTGCATGGTATGTCTGAAGCACAATCCTGGTAGGGGAACCCCAACTCCAGCTGGTCATTTTGCACCTCCTACGTATCCGTTCGAGGTTTTGCAGCTAGATTTCATACACATGGAGAGGTGCAACAACTTAAAATACGTGCTCGTGGTTGTTTGTGCCTTCTCAAGATGGGTAGAAGCCTATCCCCTAAAAGACAATACTGCCTTGTCCACAGCGAAAGCCCTTGTAAAAGAGTACTTCCCCAGGTTCGGAATGCCGAGAATGGTCTGGTCTGACAACGGAAGTGAATTTGTGGGTCGTGTGATGAAAAGAGTGTGTGAAGGGCTAGGCATTAGGCAGAAGTTCCACGCTGCAAATCACCCCAATCAGCTGGATTAGTAGAATGTTACAATGGCACGCTTAAACTTAAATTGGCCAAAATCCAAGCGAGCACAGGTCTTAAATGGCCTGACGCTCTACCCTTAGCACTCCTATCCCCCAGAATGACTGTGCATTCGCGAGTGAAACTCAGCCCCTACGAAATCGTCTTTGGCCGACCAGCCAACATATGGGGAGTGCCTAAGCCCACGAAGTTCAGCGAGCTGCAACACCCTATTTTGCTTGATTACTTGTATGAATTGACGGCTAAATTGCGTGTTTTACATCAACAGGTCCACAACACCTTGCCTCCGGTCTCTGAGACTCCGGGTCACTCCATTGACCCCGGTTCCTGGGTTCTCGTCCGCAACTTTCAAAGAACAAGAAACGACCAGCCCAGGTGGACCGGGCCTCACCTCGTCCTTCTGTCCACGAGGTCAGCCGTCCGGGTGGAGGGGAAGGCCAACTGGGTTCACGGGATCCATTGTAAAAAAGTACCCTTCCCTCTGCCCTATGACCAATGGATCCAGAAGGGTGTCACTGACTCAGAGCTCACAACTGATGACCGTGTAAAAGAAACTAACCCCGATTGTGAAAACGAGAACATTTTTCAAGAAACTGTGCCACCACCAGAACAATTGAACTCTTTGGAACCTGAACTCCTGTTTCAGGACCAGACAGTACCAGGAAAAAGATGCTACAATTTGCGACCGAGAAAAACAGACTAATAAAAGTGATTCCTTTTTATGATCTGAGACCAAGACCTATGGACTAATAAACGTATCTTTTCCCCAAATCCTATTTTTGAAAGTGCAGATCTCCCATTTAGGAAACTTGCTTATTTTTTGTTTTTCGAACCGCCATCCGGGTTCCGCTGCTAGGGCCGAGATTGGTTAAAGTCTTCGGAAGTGCAGCCAACGACGTTAGGTCGGTGGTTCTGGTCGGTCCAAGGGAGTTGCCCTAGACTGACAGAAGCACTCCTTAGCAGAAACAACCTCCTCGTCGCGGGCAGCACCTTAGAGAGGATGGAGTTTCCTGATGTGGAGAGACCTGCCAAACAAATGAACTTTAAGCAGAGACTATGTAACACGATGGCGAAGAAAAGTTTTATCATATTGTGTATTTTTATGCTATCAAGCGTAATGATCTTTTTGATAAGTTATGTTTTATTCTCTTTCCATGTAACATTTGCGCCTACTACATCACTCATACCTCCTCCTACTATTTCCTCTCATTCTTTCCACCCTCTGCCTGACCACGAATCAAATAGGAGATTAGAGTTCATTAATAACTCCTTCGTTCAGTTATTACACCAACACCAACTTGTAATGAACACAACTAACTGTTGGGTGTGTGGTCTCATGCCTCACACAACGGATAAAGGTATCCCCTATTTGGTCCTGCCATTTAGTCACAATGGTTCAGTATGGGCATATAGGACAATGTTCATATATGCACGAGAAATCCAACCCCTACGTTCTGTAAAAGACAACCTCAAGACTAGCGCCCTAGTCAAAGGTATAGTTGACATGATCAAGGAAGTAACTTCCTATGGAGATACTCCGGATGATGAGATACTTGCATATGTAGGTTGGAACATGACCGGATATGGCACTACATTAAGTGAGAAACAGCAAGCCAAAAGATCGTCCCCTATCTGGATCGTACCCCATCAAGGTCACCTGTGTCTGCAAGGTATTGGCAAGAATCCCAGAGCTCAGCTAGGGAAGAGTATCTGTACAGAAACGTATGTTTTTGGATCTCAGACTTCCCCTGCGTTTTTAGCCGCTAAGGGTACTTATTTCATCTGCCATGATAGAGCCTATACATGGTTGCCCCCTGACTTCTCGGGCTCATGTTTTGTTTCATTCCTGTTACCCCCCACCTACACAGCAGCGGCGGATTACCATCGGACAAGGGTAGTTAGAGGTGTTTTGAGTGAAGAAGACACTGCAGGTCAAGAATTTGGGGACATTGCAAAAGGTTTTCTGCCGTTCTGGGGATCCATGGCTAACAGCAGAAACATAAGGCAACTAACAAGGGTAGTTGAATCCACCGTGATTGAAACTGCTGGTGCCCTTAGTAACCTGACTGCTGAGCTCCAGTCGGATCGACTTATGACCCTTCAGAACCGGGTCGCTTTGGATGTAATACTTGCGGACCGAGGTGGAGTATGCAAATTGATCCAGTCTAGTTGTTGCATTTTCATCCCAGATAATGCTCCAACAGTGTACAGGGCCATCTCCAAACTGCATAAGATTTCTGAATCTATTCATGTGGATAAAGGAGATTGGTCGTTAATGGGATGGTTCTGGGAACTGATATCTGCCTGGGGATGGAAAATTCTTATGGTCATTGGGATGGTCTTAGCCATTCTTTTCCTGTTCTGTCTATGCATACAGTGTGCTCCTGCAATATGCGGCCTCTGTGTTACATCATGTGTAAGGAAGCCTGTGTCAAGAGATGAACTAAGTACTAGAATGATGTTACAGCAACATCTCAATGACTTTAGGAATATAGATCTGGACTCAGACTAACATGAGGATAGATTAATTGCCTATGTAAGGGCAAAAGGAGGGTTTGTGGTTCTGAAAATCTGGATTCATATAATTATACTGGACTCGAGAAATAAAACTTCGTCGAAATATGACGAATTTGGTATCAAAAGACCGAGAATGACGAGTACATCATGTACATGAATTTTCGGCGTGTTCGAGTGACGATTTCACCTCGAAATCGTCATTTACATTCTGAACCCTTGGCTCCCATTTATATGTTGCCCTTTACATAGGCCTTAATCCAGTTGAATTTGATTCCACAAGGACACATACTCCTTAATCGACTTTTTCCTGACCTCAGTACAAGTTAGAACCATTGCCCCAGGCCGAACTCGTTAGGTCAGTTCCCTCCCAGTGGCCGAGCAAGATAGCATCTAGGCTCAACCAGCCATAAAACCATTTCAGCGCGCACACCTGCCATATCTCGCTCACATCTTTCTCCACTCCTTTGCTTCACTTACTTTATGGTGGGGAGGTGCCCGTTTTTATTAGGGGTCCAGTGATATCTGATGAAATGTTGGGCCTTGCCAAATGATTTGTTGTAGGCAGCACGAAGTGAAATATGGACATGTCATCATGACTCTGCTTTTTCTTTGAACCAGAATATGTTAACTATTTACTTTACAACCAAGAATGTTTTGCCTAGGGCCTAAAACTGTGTATAAGAAGAGAAGCCTGACTTCATGAAAGTGTGCAGTCTCCTAAGAACATACCCGTATTGTACTTCTAGGACACTTGTTACCTTGGTTGCAGCCAATAAACTAATCTTTGACTTCACCTAGAAGACTCCGAGTTTCTGTAGGTCCGGATCAGGAGAACCCGAGGTCTCTGGGTGTTGATTCCCTGGCACCGCTGGGTTACCGGTTCTGTGCCGGTTCTTAAAAACCCAGTACCTCACTGTCACTAACTGGACCCCTAGCCGCCCTTTCCCTTTTTGTTCACCCACAAGTTGTCAAGTCAATAAGTCTTTATTGCGATTCTTCATCATAAAAGACATCTAAAACAGTAATACAAAATCCATACAAGATAAAAATTAATCATATACAAACTTAAAATCCAGTGATACACCGGTACTTAAATATTTAAAATTTGCTAAAATTGAATTAAATGTGCAAATAGGCAATAGACTTCGACAGAACTAAAATATCTTTTAGTTTAAAATCTCAGTGTGGGTTGCTAGAACTGTAGTAATGCCCAACTACAGTTCCTACCTCGGGTAGCCATAAAGTCAATCAATTAATTCTACAACTAAGCCACACCCATTTTGATCCGAAGGACCCATGCCCAGCTCAAAGGTTTTGCTACACCAATTACAACTGGGTTGGCGGTATCATTTTTCAGTACTCTGCTTGCAACCTGTGCTGATCTTGTTCCCAATAGCATACAAACAGGTTTCAACCATACGCGCCTGGGTTGTTGGTACGTGGGGCAAACAAATAAAAAGAAAGTGGTTGATTGTTTCAATGCAATCTAAACAGAATACATATTTATCACTGCCAGTAGGATTCCATCTACTGGATAACCAGCGTAATGGTAGAGTGCCTACTCTAAGCTGATGGTACAATTTGCGATCTAGAGGCTTTGTAATGATATCCCAGTACATCTCCAGGCAGGGTTCGTCCTTGATATCAAGGAAAATTGAAGTCAAGGAGCTACCTACCTGAGAGGAGTACCTCTTGGTTTTAATCATGTCCCAGTACACAGCACTCTAGATCTTTTTAGATGGGAACACAGCTTAGCCCAGAGCTCCCCATGCCCATAACTGTCAGTAATGACTTGATTTCATCAAGCCAAGAGATCTTATGGGAACCACCCAGCCCCTTAACTTCCATCATGGCTTTGGCATATAAGGAAAGTTCCGGTGTGGTCCAAAGTCGTCGCCAAAACGCCAAGAGTTTGTAGCGTGCCACATCCTCGACTGCCTGACAACCAAGATCTAACAGTAGGGGAATACACGGGGAAGATTGGGGCAAGCCTACAGCTGACCTAAAAAATTTATTCTGTGCTGCAGTAAGTGGGGACAAATTACTGAAACCCCACAATTCAGCACCATACAAAATTGCGGGAATAATTTTAGAGCCATAGATTTTAACGAGTGGGGCAATCGGCTTGGTTAGGGATTGCCTATGCTCTTTGATCATAGCGCCACCTAATTGGGTGTGTTTTAAAGCTAGTATATCAATTTGTGGCTTCCAGCTCATTTTGTCACTATAAGTGACACCCAAATACGTAAAAACAGGTGTCTGCTCCAGAGGGTCACCTCCCATATGGACACTAGCTCTAGCCGTCCTTGACCCATTGAGCACCATGAACTTGGTTTTCCCCACGTTGACCTCCTGCTCATGTTCGCGGCAAAACACCTCAAAATGAGACAGTGCTAGTTGTAATCTCTGTCTCGTCTTGGATATGAGGAGGGTGTCGTCCGTGAACATGAGCAGTGGGACTTTCATACCAGCAAGTGATGGTGCGTCAGTCGGGTAGTTGGCAAAGTACTGGACCACCCTGTTAATATATAACGAAAACAGGGTGGGAGCCAGCACACACCCCTGTCTGACTCCTTTGCACACCTCAAACCTATTGGTTACCTCGCCTGGTTTACCCCAACGAACCTGGGCATAGGTACGTTCGTGGAGTTGGACCAAGATTGCAACCAATTCCTTAGGCATTCCCTGCTCCAAAAGTACTTCCCATAGTTTTGCCCTTGGAAGGAGATCAAAAGCAGATCTTCAATCCACAAAGGCCGCAAAAAGCATGCCCCCTCCTAGAAGCACCTCCTTCCAATACAAAAGCACAAATCTAAATGCCTGATCCAGGGTCCCTATATGCGACCGAAATCCCACCTGAAGAGGAGTTAAGATATCAGCCTCGGTCATCCAGCACTGTATTCTCCCCAGTACTAGGCGTGCTATTATTTTCTGCACCGCATCGATTAAGTTTATTGGTCGATAATTGGCCGGAGCACAGCGATCACCTTTCTTAAAGGTCGGTAAAATCTCTGCTCCGAACCAAGAACCCGGTACCGATGCACCACTAACTAGGGCATTTGCTAGTACAGTTATATATGGGACCCACATTGCATGCTCGTACTTAAATAGATCTGCAGGAATGCAGTCAGGCCCGGGGGCTTTTCCACACGGAATCATTTTTAGCACAGACTCAACCTCACTATGTGTAAATACCAACGGGGCATCACATCTGGGGGCGAAACAATCTTGGCATTCCCATCCAGGATCTTAAATTGGTTTTCAAAATAAGTTACCCATTGCTGAGGCTCAACGTGGTTGGTGGGTGTCCGTAGTTGCGGGCACTTCCCCCACTTAAGTAAGTGCCAGAAGCTGGTCATGTTACGACCTTAACATGCCTGTAGCAACTCCCTCCAGCGATCTTCATCCCTCGTTTTCTTGGCGTCAATCTGCGCTGCTTTATAGATAGCCCTGCATCTCTTGATAGTATCAGATGATCTAGATTTAATAGCTACCACCAGGGCTTGTTCGGCCTGCCTACAGTTGTTATTGTACCATGTGTTAGGACTCCGCCCCTTATCTTTAGTGCATGGTAGATTCTTAATGAAATACTTTCTGAGACCCAAAAAAAGATTGCTATGGATGCTCAACATTTTGTCGTTGAGACCCTTTTGTGTCTCACAGCTATTAAGTTTGCACATGGAACTTGAGACCATGTCCCGGATTTCGGCCCGGATCCCTTCATTAGTGGCTATCTTAGGCCTCTGGACCCTCCTTTGATCATTGGTAATGATTACCCTCTCCTGAACTATTGCAGCTTCACATGCAGGGGAACTACTAAAGCTACTATCAATAACTGATAAAATCAGGGGGTTGTGATCGCTTTCCGGCCTACTCACAACCACCATATCTAGGATATTCCGCCACATCTCCACATTAACTATGATGTTGTCAATACGGCTACCAGATCTACCATTATTAAATGTTTGCTCTCCCAGCCTATCAGACTGTGTCCTGCCATTGACTGCCCTCATACCCTCATCCAGACACAACCCCTTCAGTTGTAGAGCAGCTATGGACCAATTCCTTATGGGCTTTAGGTCCAGCTGTGGAATTCCTCACAACACATCTTCAGTAACCCTGGGCGTAGTGGGCCTACGCGAAGCTACGCAAAGTGGGCGAGAAACTACGCCCACCCACGCACTTCGCGTAGCCCCACTACGCGCCGCATGCCCACCTCCCCTACATACCTAATTTTAGTAAACGGGCAAAGAAAAATAAATAAAAGACACTTACCTTGTCCGCGGCGTCCCGGGGCTCCTCTGCTCGTTCACGCCGCCGTCTTGATAACCAAGGTAAGTGCCTTTTATTTATTTTTATTTGCCCATTTACTGAAATTAGGTATGTTTGGGAGGGCGGGAGGGAGGCGGGTGGCGGGCAACTTCATTACGCCCAAGGAGTGGGCGTAGTGTTGCCTGCTTCGCCTACTTTGCAAAGGGCGAAGTAGGCAACACTATGCCCACTTTGTGGGCGTAGCGAAGTCCTTCGCCCAGGGTTAATCCTCAGCTTCGGTGAGCTTGCCATCATCCGAATCTAGGGGCTCAAAACATGTATTAAAGTCCCCTGCAATAATCCGATAGCCAGCTTCCTCCTCCAGATTAAGGTCTTCCAGGATTGAAACAACATGAGAGCTCCTACCACCCGGAAGTCCCCTAGCATAGACGTTATATATAATTGCGTTAAAGCCCTTCAGTGATCTAACCCCAATAGCCATAATGTCAGGGCAATTGATTAGAACCTCATCCACCCTTAACCCCTCACATTGGCGAACCTAGATAGTCAGGCCACCAACTGGTCTTCCCCTTAGTCCCTTAGCTGCTGGTTTAAAGAAATTTAAATAACCCAGGCGAAAAGTTCCTTCCACTGCCCAAGTTTCTTGGAAGGCCCATATGTCCGTTTTCTCTATAAAACTTCCCCAGTCCGGTAAGAGTAGCTTGGATTCCAAGCCAGCAATATTCCACGAGGATAGGGTTGCAGAAAGACTTATAGGACAGGGGCTTGCTAACGGGCTAGCCTCATAGTCTGCAGGGATCACTTGCTGATCCGAGTTCTGACAAGTAATACCTGCGGTACCTGTAACAATAACCTGTGTAGATTTACTACCACCACCCAGCTCAATAAGAGAGCCGGGTGGTTGCCAACCCGTCATCTTCAAAGTCTCATATTCTTCAACCCGAACGGGAGTAACACCTCCTCTCAGTCAGTCGTTATCCTCTAGAGTAGACAGTAGCTCAAAACGTTTACTGATCTGAAAGGGATAGTCAACCATGCTAAAAGCCCTATGAGGGACCCAAGTTTTTATCTCATCAAGGGAGGGGGGGGCAGCCAACTCTAAAATATATTGTACAAAAGATGGTGACCTGAAACTCAATACCACACAGTCTCCCGCCAGGGTCTTATGTGAATGACCAATCCAATTAATGTGCCTTACCATTTTAAATTCATTAAACAGTGCCTTGCTATTACCGGTCTTTTTACCTAGACAGTAAAGAGCTTTATTTTTGAGAGTGGACTAATGTTCACGAGAACCTTCTGGGAGTGAGGGTACATTCGCTAGGATGATAGTGTATGGTGCAGCTTCAGGGGGGAGATGGAGACTAGGTAGCAAATTCGATCTCCCTACTAACCCTTCATCTTCCCATGGCCCATTACCTACTACCTCCTTCCTCTGCTGTGGTTGTGCCCTGGTGTCGTTAGTTTTGTTCGCCCTGACTGGCATTGCAGCGCCCGGCATATGAGTGGGCCGGGCAATACCTACGTGTGCATGTAGAGGATCATCTGGTTGTTCATTAGCATCCTCCTCTGTAAGGTTACGTAAAACACCCCCATGATCCTGTAAACTAGAGGTAACAGGGGTCCTTTGCTTGCTACAGGAGAAACGTTTTTCAATTTGGTTAAGCCTCTCATCAACTGAGTCGAGCCTTTTGAGAATAGGTTTAATGAGGATAGCTAGCTGGTCCTTTAATAATAAGCACAGATTATCTATGTTAGGCTGCACAAAGGTACTCGCAGATAATTGACATGTAGGAGCATTGACGACAGGGTTCTCAAAAACATATACTCCTTTAGTACCAGTTGCGGCCACAGGTGCAGCTTGCTTAGTTAGGCAACGACCTTTCCTTTTCTTACTGGGCGGTGCAGCCACTACCCCCTCTAGTGCTTTCCTTCCCCTAGTTTTGACCATGGCCGGGCTCTGAGTGCTGCATTGGAGCAATGAAGCATCAGTAGTCAGAGTCTTAGACGGCTTACCTAGTGAGTCAGGTAAAATGCTATCACCAGAGCGGGTCACTTCAATGCTCGTTTGTAAAACAGGTAGCTGGGCACAGGACAGCGATCCTCCCCTAAATAAAGCTGGCTCTAGGGAGAGTCTGCGTTCAGTTGCCTGGATCTCATGAATCAAAACCGACTCTGCTCGATTAAAAAAAGCATCAAGTGTGCCCACCACCCTATCTCCAACCTTCCTTTTGCTCATAACTACGAACTTATGTATAGAGAAATATCCCCTGGGAACAACTTAAGCAGTTTACCATAAACCTCACAAGTTACCATCATCTTGTTGGCAGTGTAATGAACTAGAATGCTTTACCCTCTACAGTTAGGTATTTTGTTCATTGGGAAAATATTCATATTGAGTCTAATGGCTAGTTTTTTGGTTTTCTGGCCAAGATTTAGGTTCTACATCTCATGGCAGGAAAAGGACAGGCCAGGGACTTCAGTTGTTTCCTTCCATGTCAACATAATTCACAAGACCAATATTTACTCATTGGAAAAGCTTGGTGTAGCAAAAGTGCTACTAAGATTAGACATAAAGCCAAAAGCCAAAAGCAGAGTCTTTGCGGAGAAGCAGTCTTGCAGAGGGTTTTGAGCATAGAGACAAGGAGTATAAGATCAGGAAAAACCCACCAGGCACTCCGGAGTATATCCAGGAAGAGTGTAACCACAAAAGACGTAAAAAACACAATTTCCAACTCGAAAAATGAAAGAAAAATCAATTTTGCAAAAAGAGAGGCTGGTCCCGGCTCCAACAACAGAACCAGCTCTTTTTAAATTCAGAGGAAAAAACGGAAATCAGAAGTTTTACTTTTTAAAGGATCCAATGGCCGCAATCTATGCCTCTCCTGATGTAGGCCCCGGCTTGCCAAGTCCCATTATCCCGGAAAAATCAGGAAAAGCAAGTCCTCAGACACTGGAAACTCCAAACCCACAAGTAAAACAAGCAATGCCATCCCAACAAAATGAAAGTCCCCCACAACGAAGAAAATCTGGTCAAGGAAATAGTATTGTGAAGCGGAACACGTAAAAAGAGCGACAATAGTCACAACAGCCCAGGTTCATTTGCGCAAGGATCTTACTGACTTAGGCAAGGAAGGGGAAAGAGGAAAGACCCCTAAAAAACAAGCTCACGCCTAGCGTGATCGAGTGGTGCGTACATGCGTCGGCGCATGTGCTACCTTGCCGGCCACCAGCTTGCTATTACGCGCATGCGCCCGCACTCTTGTGCGCGTTATAGCAAGCTGGTGGCAGGCAAGGTAGCACTTTTAAAAGCAGCTACTAAATGTCTCGGCCAGACCAGCGCATGCGCTGGATCAGGCCGAGACCTAAAAAGGAAGTCCTGGTAAACTCGGTATCCAAGATAAAATACAAATAGACAGCTCTTTTTCCATATCAAACAACGCAAACCTCATTCAAGCATTGTATATAAATACAGTACCCCAAGAAGGTACCCATATAAACAATCAAGGGACAATCCTAGACGTTGATTCACCCCCGGAATGGCAAGAAGAAAAGGGGGGCTGCCTCCACACTAATTAAACCATCTGCCAGTCAGGACCAGTTGGTGGGAAAAAACAACAACAGAAGTGCTTCTCCTACAGAAAGCCTAAAACCACACTCGCCCCCAATTACGATCTCGTCAGTCAGTGGTATTGAACCAATTTCAGGGATATTGACGCAATCAATTCACACAACTACATGGAGCAACACACTGCTTAGAACACTACAGCAAGCAATAGATGTGTTAAATTTCCAATCTGACAAACTAGAAGTTCAGATTGACCTAATGGACTTGATAGTGATACATATCCCAGGAATAAACACAAAATTGGACCTAATAACAGCACATATCACAAAAGGAAATAAAAAAGTTGCTCTGGGTAGCAATTCTCTTTTTTCAAATTTAAATTGCGGCTGTGGACAGATAATAGATAAATTGGTATCCCTCCCTGAAATTCTCACAGAAATTTTACATGCAGTCAAACCACAAGAAAACATAGAAACGCATTATCACAATAGAACAAAAAGACGATAAACAATATACAGCAGGATCAGTAAAGAAGACAAGCAACTTCCAGCATGATGGCAGCATAAAAGAAAGGGAAGTAGTGGGTGTAAAAGGTATAGGAAAAAAGCTAAATGTTCATCAACAAAAGTCCATACACAGTCCACCAAGCAGCGTGCAAACAAAAAGACTATGAAAACGTGCTCGGAAGACCAGGCACAATGCAGCCGTGGAAGAAAGACAAATATACCCGATATTCATTTAACAGCCTAATCAGACAACTAATAACCACTGTAACAATACCTCAACAGCGGACCCGTGCAGTTCAGGGCTAAATCCGCAAAACATCACTGAACGCCCCAACATCTCAATTCAAATCAAATCAATATCACTCGAACAAGAAAAAAGTAAAACACTAAAACAACATAACGTGGAAACAAAATTAACAAAACAGGCAAAGGCCAATATTGAAACCACGAAAAGAAGGACAAAAATTAAAGCTG
The DNA here is from genome assembly GCF_964261635.1 of Lissotriton helveticus. NCBI lineage: Eukaryota > Metazoa > Chordata > Amphibia > Caudata > Salamandridae > Lissotriton > Lissotriton helveticus. The sequence continues at coordinate 827,557,680 of NC_136070.1, forward strand.
TAATCATGAGACAAGTAGGTGAACATATAAATTTAACGGAAGTTAAAATTCCAAATATAGAAACAATAAAGAAAGAAGATGCAGCCACAAGCCCCCACATAAGATCACAACATGATCAAATTCCAAACCAGGACACCAGGGCATTAACAAAAACAGCAAAAGTTATGGGAACCCAGATAAAAATCCCCATCGACCAAGACGGCAGGGTATGCAAGTTATCAATTGAAACAAATATCACGCAAGAGCTCGCAAGGATAGGAACAAGAGAAAAATTGTTAACCCAGAAAGAGAACTAAATAGTGAGGGCAAATTGAAGACTTTATTACAAGATCGGGCCATTAATGACAACACAGGGAATCCCTAATGAAGCTGCGAAGCTCAAATCAAATTGACAAAAATCGAAATGTCCTATCAGAGCCAGCCCAAAAACTGATTTTTACACCAGAATATGCAACTACGGACAGTCAGGACCTCCTAAACAGGGGAACCTACAGAAGAGATCCCAATATTAAGGAACATCTCATCGACAGATCTTATGGCAGTAGAATTCCTGCCAAAGGAAAAAAGAACAGAAACAGAGGTAACCTGTACAACCTGGTCGTCAAAGAAAATGGCGGCCCTAATTTATTCAACAAGAGCAGTTTTTGAAGTCTGGAGCAAAACATTAACGCGTCCAAAAAGCCCAAACTCCCATTTCCATTACTACAACAAACAAAAGCTCTGCAATTAACAGGAAACAAAACAGAATCAAAATCGTTCTCAGGGGGGCAAGACACGCCACCCCCAAGCCCAACATCCAAATCAGGAAAAAAGCAGGAATACAACAAACCTAATGTCAGGTCTGTCGTGGTTGCTCCTCGGGATTGGATTGATGCTATAAAGGGGGCCCACCTCTAGATCATCCCAAGTCTGGTTATCAATGTCACAGACTATTAAGGAGATCAAGCGGGGGAAAAGATAGGTCCGGAGGGGAACAGCTGGGCAACTGGAACCGAAACCTGCAGATAGAGAAAGCAAGGGATGAGTGGAATGAGAACCCTCAGCTGTAGCTAACTTATGCACTACGTTACTCTTTTCCTCACCTGCAATAACCTACAGGTATGCAGAAACAAAGGGTGATACAAAGGGCTCTTCTACATCCCCTGGTTTTCCTACTTAAAGACACAATAAAAGAAGATATCAGTACACCACTGTTCTTTCCCCTTTCATTCACATTAGCCAGATGAACAGAGGTATTGTAAGTACACCTACCCAGAATGGGGAAGAAGTACACCAGAATGCCCCAAGTTATAAAACAGGTAAATATCACTCCTTTCCGGTATTTTCTTACTGATAGTAAGATTTCCCCCTCCGAGGAGATGTATGATCCGCAATATCAAGGGTCACTGCAGGAAGCGAAAAAGTCAACCCCTAAAGGAGTCATACAATCCCCTAATAGTGTTCACCAAGTAAGTTCCTGGTACCAACTTATCAACAGAACATAAGCCCAGTGCAAAGCAACAACTCAGCGTCTATGCAGATACTTCTCTGCAGGCGCCAACAGAGACAAAGAATGCTCCTTGATGAACATGCGGCACCTAAGCCTAGGTGTCCAGCAGGTGTAGGAAAATCACACTCCCAGTAGTGAGTTTTGGAGTGGATAAACGAACACAGAGCTCCCAGGAATGCACACAAACACCAGCACCCCCCCGATAGTGGAAAACCTGTAACAGCGTTCTCCGCTCTGAATACGGGCGCTTCCTAAGCCCCTCCTGAGTAATCCACAAGGCAGGTGTCGAGAACCACGGAACACGGCTCTCAATGCGGGCGCTTCCTAAGCCCCTCCTCAGTAATCCACAAGGCAGGTGTCGAGAACCACGGAACACGGCTCTGAATGCGGGCGCTTCCTAAGCCCCTCCTGAGGAATCTACGGATCCGGAGCAACAAGAATGTGAGCTTGCCTCAGCTCACCACGAGAAAACGCCAACTAGAACACAGGGAATACGAGTAAACAACTTGCTCGCCAGGAGGAATAATCGGCAGCGTCTCTCTCTGCAAACGCCCAGATATTCCTTCCGGTCGCACAGCGTCATTCCAGCGCGCCGCGCTAAGGATCATGGGGGTTGTAGTTTTGCGAGCTCCTACCAACTCGCATTGCAGTCAGTGATTTACCAGCGGCCGGGGAATCCTGACAGGACGCCCCCTCTTACAAAATTCACTGACTGCCACCAGGCTTACCAGGATGGAGCGAATGGAACTGCCGCACCAGTCTAGGTGCATGTACAGCCCCCACAGGCTCCCAGGAGTCCTCCTCCGGTCCATATCCCTTCCAAGAGATCAAGTACTGGAGTTTACCCCGCACTCTGCGGGCATCCAAGATGCGCCGTACTTCATACTCTACGTCCTGTTGCACTCTCACAGGCGCAGGGGTTTTTGTACGGGGAAACTTTGCCGGTTTGAGCAGTGAGACATGGAACACCGGATGTATCCTGAAATGCGTAGGAAGTCTCAGTTTCACCGCCACTGGGTTGACATGGCGAATCACTTGGTAAGGGCCAATGAACCTGGGGTTGAAAACGCTATACTTGCGGAAACGGATATTTCGAGTGGACAACCACACCCAATCCCCCTTTCTATACTCAGGGCAACACCTGCGATGTTTATCAGCTTGTGTCTTGTACTTCTGTTTCGCATTCACTAGATTCCTCCTTGCTTGCAGTACGGTTTTCCGCAATTGCACCAATCTAGACTGTAACTGCGGGATCGGTGCCTCAGCGACAGGCACACTCAAGGGGGCAAATCTAGGGTGAAACCCGTAGGTACAGAAAAATGGGGTGTACGAAGTGGAGGAATGGGCAGCATCGTTATATGCTACCTCAGCCGTCCACAGCCAGTCCACCCAAGCCTCAGTAGTGGTATCCACGAAACACCTCAGGTATTGTTTGAGGGTTTGATTTAACCTTTCGGTTTGCCCGTCCGTTTGAGGATGAAAGCTGGTGGACAAGGAAGAGGCAATGCCCAACCTGTCACACCAGACCTTCCATAATCTAGCAGTAAATTGGGCTCCTCTGTCCGAAACAATGACCTTGGGAAGTCCATGCAACCTGATTATATGAAGGAGCAGCAAATGGGCAAGCTGACTAGCTGTGGGAACCCCTTTATAGGCAATGAAGTGACCCAATTTTGTTAAATAATCCACTACTACGATGATAGCTGTCATCCCTTTATCTTCAGGGAGACCTACCACGAAATCTACAGAAAAGCTCTCCCAAGGACTCTCAGGAGTGGGCATGGTTTGCAAAAGCCCTTGCGCGGGGCGGTGATCGCTCTTAGCCTGCGAACAGATGTCACACCGCTGAACCCAAGCAAACACATCAGGAAGGATGGTGGGCCACCAATAGGTACGTAGCAGTTTCTCCAAGGTCTTCTTCCCTCCTGTGTGTCCCGCACATGGCAGATCGTGACACCATGTGAAGGCTTGTTGTCTCAAGGCTAGCGTGGGAAGAAGCAACTGAGGCCCTTTTCTTGGCAATCCCTGACGGATTCTCCATTCTGGATGTAGGTGAAGCCATGTTTTCCAGGCAAAGGTTTGGATACCTTTCTTGACTTTGTGGAGAAACTCCTCAGTGTGTATCACTCCTATCACCTTCTGTGGTTCGATGATGCTAGTCTCTGGGGATGCGGCCACTGCTGGGTTGTTTTCCTGACGCGTGAGAGCATCTGCCTTCCAGTTGTCACATCCTGGGCGAAAAGTAACCACAAAATGAAATTCAGAGAAAAAAAGCATCCATCGAAGTTGCCTAGGGGTGAGATGGCGTGCCGCTCGCATAAACTGCAGGTTACGGTGGTCAGTATACACCGTGATTTGCTGAGAGGCGCCCATTAACCAATGCCTCCATTCAGTGAAGGCGTCCTTAATTGCTAGTAGTTCTTTCTCAGCAATGGTGTAGTTACGTTCGGCGGTATTCAATTTGCGAGACATGAACGCGATGGGATGGAGATGTCCTGTACTCACATTCCTTTGTGAGAGAACGGCCCCGACTGCTAGTTCCGAAGCATCAGCTTCCACCACAAAAGGGAGTTTCGGATCAGCATGGATCAACACCGGTGCAGAAGTAAATGCGGTTTTCAATCGGTCAAATGCGGTTTGTTCGGCGAAGCCCCACTCAAAGGGGGTGTTCTTCCGGGTCAATTTGGTGAGTGGGGTTACCATGTCCGAAAAGTGCGAGATGAACCTCCTGTAGAAGTTTGCGAATCCTAGGAGCTTTTGGATGTCTTTGACACTGGCGGGTCTAGGCCAGTCCACAATGGCACGTACCTTTCTTTCTGCCATTACTTGCCCTGATGGTGTGAGCATGACTCCTAGGAATTCTACAGTGGTAACGTGGAACTCACACTTTGTTAATTTACAATACAATTGGTTTTGTTGTAGGGCCTGAAGTACTCGGCACACATGTCTTTGATGTTCTGGTTCACCATCGGAATAAATCAAGATGTCGTCTATGTAGACTACTACAAATATGTCTAGAAAGTCTCTTAATACCTCATTGAGGAAGAATTGGAAAGAGGCAGGGGCGTTACAGAGCCCAAAGGGCATCACCATATACTCGAAGAGTCCATACCTAGTTTTAAAAGCGGTCTTCCATTCGTCGCCGCTTCGGATGCGCACTAAATGGTAGGCCCCTCTCAGGTCCAATTTCGTATAGATCTTGGCTGATCTCACCTGCTCCAATAATACCGGTATCAATGGTAGTGGGTATTGATTCTTTATAGTTATGGCATTTAGTGCTCTATAATCAATGCAACAGCGTAATTCCCCGTTAGCCTTCGGGATGAAAAAAAGCGGGGACGCCGCTGGAGACCTGGAAGGTCGGATGAATCCCAAAGCAAGGAGATTATCCAAGTATTCCCGGAGATGTTCTGTTTCGGGTTGTGTTAAAGCATAAATCCTGCCACAGGGAACGACAGACCCAGGTGTTAAATCGATACGGCAATCGTATTCCCTGTGAGGAGGGAGTACTTCGGCTTTCGCTTTGCTGAAAACCTCCTCATATTCCTGGTAACAACTAGGTAATTCCACCTCCTTTTCAGCGGCAGTAGAGACAAGGTGGGTAACGGCCAACACCCGGGAAGGTCGAAGATTCTCTCTTAGGCAGTGTTCTTGGCAATAAGGGGAGGAGAATTCCAAAGACTGATCCGTCCATTTAATGATGGGTTCATGCTTCTTCAGCCAAGGGAGTCCCAATATCACACCATATGTAGGGGCCTGGATGAGATTGAAGGAAAGTCGTTCCATGTGGTAACCTTCATACCACAGCTCGTATTCCGGAGTATGTTGGTTGATAGGACCGGATTCTAATTCATGACTGTCTACTGCAAACACGGCTTCAGGGACAGATTTCGTGACTGGGGACACCCCCAATTTGCGAGCTTCCGCCAAATCCATGAAACAACCCGTTGCTCCTGAATCTACCATGGCTCGGATGTTCTTAGGGTTATGGTCTATCCACAATTCCATTTCCAAAAAGAATAAATGGTTTCCTGCGGAGTCCTTTTCTGTTACTGAAGGGATGAAGTGCATGCTCGAGTTCCTCCCTTCCTTCAAACTCAAGCATTGGAGTTTTCCGACCCCTTGTCGACAGTGGATACCGCTGCTTGTCCTGTACGATAGCGCCCTCCCTTAGGTTTCACCGGGCATTCGCGCAGGAAGTGTTCTTTTTTCCCACAGTAAAGACAGAGACCAAATTTGCGGCGATGTTCTCTTTCGCTCGAAGTTAGGGACGCTCGTACCACTCCAATTTCCATAGGTTCTGCTTTTCCCTCATGCTTTTCCCCGCTTGTTGGTTTGTCACCCAAGAGTAGCGGTCTATCTTTTCTTCCTTGCTCTCCTTTTCTTTCTCGTAACCTATGGTCCAGACGCAAGGCCAAATCAATAAACGCCGCACATGTTGTAGGCTGGGGGTCAACCTGGGCTATGACATCTTTTAAATTCTCTGAGAGTCCTTGGTAGAACAAAACCATCTGTTTCGCCTCAGGCCAATCAGTTTCCGCAATCAACCTCCTAAAGTGGTTCAGGTACGTGACTAAATCGGAATTGCCTTGTTTTAGGACAAGCAATTCTTTATCAGCAGAAAAAGTTTCTGCTCTCCTATCAAAAGTCTTTTCAATTTCGGTACGAAACAATACCCAATCATAAAGGATTGCATCGTTATTCTTGACGATAGGGACGGCCCACTGAGCTGCCTCTCCACCCAAGTAGGAAATTAGAAAAGAAACCCTGGATTGGTTCGTAAGAAAACATTTGGGTTTACAGGTGAAATGTAACATCACCTGAGTCATGAATACCTGCACCTTTTTTCTATCTCCCAGGAATCTTTCAGGGGGGGCTAAAGGTACGGGGGAAGGCATTTCTACCACTACTGAGGCTGGTGATGGGGCGGGGTTCCCGGCATCAAAAGGGTTCCGCTGTAAGGCATCCATCCGTGCCTGTAATGCGGCTGTTTCCTGGCGGGAGGTGGCTAATTCTTCCTGCACTAAGACTAGAGCGGCCAGTACGTCGTCTAAGGTGGCCATCCCTTGGATCAATCCAACCAGGAGGAACAGAACTCTTGGGCCGATTATTCTGTCAGGTCTGTCGTGGTTGCTCCTCGGGATTGGATTGATGCTATAAAGGGGGCCCACCTCTAGATCATCCCAAGTCTGGTTATCAATGTCACAGACTATTAAGGAGATCAAGCGGGGGAAAAGATAGGTCCGGAGGGGAACAGCTGGGCAACTGGAACCGAAACCTGCAGATAGAGAAAGCAAGGGATGAGTGGAATGAGAACCCTCAGTTGTAGCTAACTTATGCACTACGTTACTCTTTTCCTCACCTGCAATAACCTACAGGTATGCAGAAACAAAGGGTGATACAAAGGGCTCTTCTACATCCCCTGGTTTTCCTACTTAAAGACACAATAAAAGAAGATATCAGTACACCACTGTTCTTTCCCCTTTCATTCACATTAGCCAGATGAACAGAGGTATTGTAAGTACACCTACCCAGAATGGGGAAGAAGTACACCAGAATGCACCAAGTTATAAAACAGGTAAATATCACTCCTTTCCGGTATTTTCTTACTGATAGTAAGATTTCCCCCTCCGAGGAGATGTATGATCCGCAATATCAAGGGTCACTGCAGGAAGCGAAAAAGTCAACCCCTAAAGGAGTCATACAATCCCCTAATAGTGTTCACCAAGTAAGTTCCTGGTACCAACTTATCAACAGAACATAAGCCCAGTGCAAAGCAACAACTCAGCGTCTATGCAGATACTTCTCTGCAGGCGCCAACAGAGACAAAGAATGCTCCTTGATGAACATGCGGCACCTAAGCCTAGGTGTCCAGCAGGTGTAGGAAAATCACACTCCCAGTAGTGAGTTTTGGAGTGGATAAACGAACACAGAGCTCCCAGGAATGCACACAAACACCAGCACCCCCCGATAGTGGAAAACCTGTAACAGCGTTCTCCGCTCTGAATACGGGCGCTTCCTAAGCCCCTCCTGAGTAATCCACAAGGCAGGTGTCGAGAACCACGGAACACGGCTCTCAATGCGGGTGCTTCCTAAGCCCCTCCTCAGTAATCCACAAGGCAGGTGTCGAGAACCACGGAACACGGCTCTCAATGCGGGCGCTTCCTAAGCCCCTCCTGAGGAATCTACGGATCTGGAGCAACAAGAATGTGAGCTTGCCTCAGCTCACCACGAGAAAACGCCAACTAGAACACAGGGAATACGAGTAAACAACTTGCTCGCCAGGAGGAATAATCGGCAGCGTCTCTCTCTGCAAACGCCCAGATATTCCTTCCGGTCGCACAGCGTCATTCCAGCGCGCCCGCTAAGGATCATGGGGGTTGTAGTTTTGCGAGCTCCTACCAACTCGCATTGCAGTCAGTGATTTACCAGCGGCCGGGGAATCCTGACACCTAACCCCACCACGACCAACACAACAGATAGAAGAACACCAGGATTGGTGATGGGTTCCCCAATTCCTGAGTCAACAACGATCCTGATGAAAGCAAAGGTTCCAAAAGGAAACAGTACACCGAGACATTCCCAAGTTCACTTAAGGAATACAACAAAAGAATCTGTTCATGGAACACCCATGGTTTCAGAGAAATGGCACAAGGCCAGGAGACCTTAACCTTCTTCCAAAGATTCAATAAAATTTTACTCCAGGAAACATGGAATCTGACACCCAAATCCATCATTGGCTATGAAGAACATCACGTTTTAGCAGAAAAAACGTCCAAATATGGAAATATGGGCAGCCAGGGGGGGGGGGGGGTCAATATATGTTACGGTAAAATTGGACTGGAAATCGGAAGAGCTAGACACGGGAGAAAACTGGCTGCAAGTCTTGAAACTAGAAGGCAAAAGCACCATATACAAAAAGCCTTGCCAGCTATTGATTTTAAATATATACACTCACCCCGACAAAAATCACAAGAAGGACAGATGGTCTTGCTTAATAAACCTGCTAAATTGCAAATCACCCATCAAAACTGTGAGATGAATTTCAGGTCATTTTAACACCAACCTAATAAAGAACAACTCTAATAACAAAAAGCGTCAAAAAGAGCCTGTGGCCAATGATCTAATACAAAAAACTGGAAAATTTGGGTTTGACCATCTTGAACGGAAACACTAAGGGGGGCAAACCGGCTAGAATCACATTTCTGTGTGGGGAAAAACAATCAACCATAGACTATACCATAGTCAGCAAGGAACTTTTCCATTTAGTCGATTTATTTTCCATCCATCCCCGCCCGGAAAGTGACCACCTCCCACAAGAATTGGCAATAAATGCCGAACTGTCTCAGAAAAGCAACGCAGAAGCTTTAACTGAAATGCCAGTAACATATAACCTAAGGAAATTAAAATGGCGCAGGACAAACATCAACTTTATTGTGGACACCGTGCAAAAATATGTAAGCAACATCGGGCTGCAAAGCACCCAATTGTTGGTACAAAATTGGGAGAATCTAGGAAAGTTTTTATTAATCAAATTTCCAGTAATCCCAGCACACCAAAGGACACAAAGAACAAATAATGAACCATGGTACAACATACAGCTGCGCGATCAGAAAAGGAAAATAGCTAGGGAGGTAAGATCCAAGGCACTAGCTGCAAGAACAGGAATAACTACAGACAATAGCAAAGTCACAGAAATGAGAAATAAATACAAAGATAATTGTAGGGAGGCAAAAAAGGTGTATATCGAAACCCTCTGGCTGAAACTACTATGTGCTAGTAAATTGCCAAATAGCAGTGTCTTTTGGGGGATAATAAATAATTTAACAAAGTGAACAGGATTGCAACAAAGTGCAGGAATAAGTGAGGGAGCATGGTCACAGCATATTCACAAATTGAATAACTACACACAAAACGACAAGAAGGTGGAAATTGACTCGGAAATACAACAGAAGGAAAAGCACAGTGTAAACAACATATGTCCCCCTATCCAGGGACATGTACAACCGGTAGCTGACCAACAAGAACTGAACTTCCACGGTTCAAATATTCTAACCAACACAAAACAACTAACAGTAATCATTAAAAAACTGAAAACTGAAGGAGCAGCAGGGCCAAACGGCCTCCCAAATGCCCTTTCAAAACAAGATCCCGATTTTTTGGCCAACTATCAAACGCCGCTCTTCAATCACCTATACAGCTACAACAAAATCCCAAACTCTTGAAGAGGTAACATATTCCACCCAATTTATAAAAATGGAAGGGGGCGTGGCTTGGAGCTCGGCGAACATGGCCGCACTGTAGTGCTGCTCCGCCAGCCATTGAGAGACATACGCTAATATCCTTGCCCGTATGCCCTTGGGTGTCGGGGTGCATCCACCGGAGGAACTCGCTGGACCCCAGAGGTCGTTGGAGCGGAGATTAGAGCCTTTGCAGACACGCTTGGGCTCTATCTACTGGCCGGGATCGCGAGTGCCTGGAGTGAGCCTAAAATGGCGGCGGCTGGGTGGCACTAAGGCGACCGCCTGAAGTGGCGCGTTGGGACGATCGTGTCACCGGGGGACGCCATTCGGTGCTCATCGGCGACTGGCAGCGTTGCTGGTGGGGCGACCCGGCAGAGGGGTTCCGATGACGACATAGTGGAGGAAATACATGCCCCGACAGAACAGGCCTTTTGCACCCCGCACTATGCGAGCCCCCGGCTTGGGAGGCGGTAGTAGGCCGCAGTCGGGTGCAAAGATTAAAGCGGACACAGCGGAGACATCCTGGTGAGGCGTTTTATTGCACTGCGGACATTAACTGAATCGTGAGAATTTCTACGGCTTTCCCTCCGAGCACGGGGGCATAATAGGAACCGCGGTGCCTGAACAACCTGATGGTGGAGAGCTTTGATTGACGCGGAGACGAACTGAGGTACGCGAGGGGGATACGCAGTGGGGCCGGCCTGTGAGTTTGGAACGCGGCACTGCAGGCACAGGCGGCGCTTCTGCGGATGTGACTCATGCACAGGAAAGCCGCACAATGTAAGGGGCATACTGCTGGGTTCGTTTGAGGCTGATAGCGTCGCTGGGAAGGCGCCCCTGCGGTGTGGCTCAGACGCCGAGATAACGGAGACAACACCTTCCCGGACCAGACAGACCTTTCCGGACCCTCCACTACTCGAGGCCCCGGCTTGGGAGGTGATCGTAGGCCGCAGCCGGCTGCAGAGCGGCACGCAACTGCAGGTACGCCATACTAGAGAGATGCACTCTCCCGCCATGGACCATTGCTAAACTTGTCAGGACTCCTGTGATTTCTCCACCTGGCACGGGTGTGTGCTGGACGCTGCGGCGACTGCCTAGCCTGCTAGTGTGGGACATTGATTGACGCAGAGTTAAACTGTGGTACATGAGGGCACATATGCACTGGAGTCAGCTTGGATCATTTGCGGTGCAGTGCGAGTGGCACAGAAGGCACAACTGAGACCCGCGCGCCGGAGCTCCACACACCTCAAGGAGGACGGCCGACACCCTCTCAGTGAAATACAAATTTGGATCCTCACTTTGACCATTGGTGGAAGACTACGTTGGTGGGAGACAAGGCGATCACCACGTGGCGTGGGTCGGGATACCTGCGGAGGAGACTCGGAACTGGGACACCTGGCTGGAGACAGTGGTGAGAGGCAGAGGCGATAGTGATCCGGCGGACTGCCGGTTCTGGGGCATCTCCTAGTGATAATTCGGGCGTTCCCGGAGCGGATGCTGCGCTGCTCACTACACGACGAGCATAAGTGAGGCCTTTGATGTATCTGAGGCCTAGGGAACAGATGGTGACTGTGAATGACTGATAGTGCTGCATCGTGAGTGTCCGCAGTCTGGCTGGGCAGCGTACTATCGGCGTCGATACACCATGGGGAAGCCTGACAAGTCCCAACCTAACCTCAACTGAGAATTGCGGAAAGGGGGTCGTCAGGGACAGACTTCGGCGTCCGACAAAGAACATTACGCTGACGCTGCACCCTCTTCTACTCTGGAACGAACCTTAGCAGCCATTCAAAACAGTTTGCAGACCATTGATGGTAAAATTGAAGTCCTCACTGGCCGAATGGACCAGTTCTCTTCGAAACTCGACAAACACACTGCCCGGTTGAATGAGGCTGAGCAGCGTATATCTGATGCGGAGGACGGAATACAGCAAATTGCAGACAAAACGGGGGAGTTCGCCAAGCTGCTGGAAGTTATACAGGCAAGGAGTGAGGACAGCGAAGCGAGATCCCGCAGGAATAACTTCCACCTACTGGGTCTGCCGGAATCCACAAACGTGGGGAAGATGGAGGACTACATCGAGACTTTGCTTCTGGAAATCGCGGTAAAGAAGAGCTTTCCCTTTTATTTGCTGTGGAGCGTGCGCATAGGTCATTGGCGGCGCGTCCCCCACCGGGTGCGCCGCCCCGACCTATAGTAGCTAGATTGCTAAACTTTCGAGACAGAGACACAGTACTGCGCATCTCTCGGCAAAAAAGGAACATTAATCATCAAGGGAACACGTTGTCGTTTTACCCAGATTTTACCCCTACGGCGCGCAAGGAGTTCCACAATGTTAAGAAGATCTTACAGAAGGAACATATACCGTATGCAATGCTCTACCCTGCTAGACTGCGCATTGGAACATTTGAGAAGGGTAAAATCTGCGCGACGCCCAAGCAAGCTATGGATCATGCAAAAGCCCTACTGCGACAGCAAAAGGACTCTGCTGCCGCCCCGACTTCAGACATTGACGAATGACAAGTAAGGAGAGTACACTGGTGGGGCAAGATTCAAGGTTTCTTAAGTAATGCTACGAACTGCTTAGACGGGCACGACCCAAGCGGTGCCACTAAGGGCGGACACACAGACGCAGAGGTGGGTGCTACCTAGAAGAATGGAAGGGATGCGGAGCAACGACATAGACTCAATGGCTCGCCTCCCACTAGTTGCCTGGGAGTGGTGGTAGCCGCCACGATCCCCAATGGGTGTTCCCAACCTGGCTTTGGGATGACTGGAGTGTTGTTGGGGAGGGTGTTTCAGAGGGAATATGTCTTTAGCGATTGGGGTATGCTGAAGTGGGTGGTGGGTGGAGGGGGGGTGTTCTGTTGTCCGGTTGGACCGAGAGCATTTAGTTTACGATACGATCTAACTTGGGAACATGTTGTACTTGCGCACACACACACGGGGTCCGTGGTCAGTCATAATGATCTGCCACCGGAACCGCCCTGATGGGTACACCCTATAAGGCTATATCCTGGAATATACGGGGGCTTAATACACCGCAGAAGATACGACAGGTACTAGCGCATTTGGATCGACACATGTCACATTAGCACTGCTACAAGAAACTCACCTCACTAGGATATCTGAAGATAGAGTAGCTAGGAAATGGGCATCATACAGGCTTGCTTCTTCTTACTCTTCATATGCGAGGGGGGTGTTAATACTCATAAAGAAAGTAGTGGACTTTACTGTGCTAGATTCGGCCACAGATGCGGAGGGGAGGTGGGCGATAGTACTGGGTAAACTGGGTCATGTAAAAATAACGATTGTCAATTTCTATGGCCCGGTGGTAGATGAAACCACGGCTTACGAAAAGTTGTTTAGAACCTTGCGTGCATGGCCTGACACAGCGATAATATGGGGAGGAGACTTAAACACTCATTTAGACCCCAAGATGGACAAGTCGAATCCACAGGGGGCTAGGATGGTCAAAGTAGCGACATGTATCACAAATGCCATGCTGGAATTTGGGCTGATAGATGCTTGGCGACACAGACATTAGCGGGCACACACGTCACACCAGCAACAAACGGATGGTCTAGGCTAGATTACTGGTTAGTAAGTGACGATGTCAACGCTTGGGTGACTGGGGTGCAGATACTGCCAAGAACACTGTCAGATCATAATCCGATACTGCTGACATTCATACTCCCTCAGAATCAAAGGCCCCCATTCACGTGGAGATTTCGAGCAGAGGCACTTCTAGATCCCACATATGCAGATGCGATAAGGGTGGCTATTGAAAGATATTTTGAGGAGAATACGGGGTCAGTGGACAGCCAAGGGACGCTATGGGAGGCCTTCAAGGTTACAATTAGGGGGACCTGTATTGGCACGGCGGCGGGCATACTGAGAGATATTCGGAATAGGTTACATACACTAGAAGGCAAGCTTAGGGGGCTTGAAACCCAGTATGACTCGACACATGATAAGGAGACACTGGCGCGCATACACGACCTTGTGGATGAATACAATGAACTAGCTGAATCGGAGGTTAAGTATCTATCCAAGAGACAGGTTGCTAGACGATATGGGGAAGGTGGGAGACCAAGTAGGTCGTTAGCAGCTAGACTGACATGCAGGGCTATGCAACCCTCCATCGAGTGCATAGTAGACAGGAATGGAGAGGCGCCCCTCACGACCACGGGCATTATAGAACAATTCCGTACATTTTACAGCACATTATACACTTCTGGGGGCGACACGGATTATCGGGAGCTGGATAAATATCTAGATGACGTGGCCTGTGCCTGGCTGTCGGACGCCCACAGGAAATATCTTAGTTTGCCAATCGACACCGAAGACGTAGAGACGGCTATCAAATCACTCCCGAATGGGAAGGCACCAGGGCCTGACGGGCTCACAGCGGAATTTTACAAGGCATTTGCAAAGATCCTTGCGACCCACATACTAGAGATGTATGCAGAGGCTTACGAAACTGACAAACTACCGCCATCTTTGCGCCAGGCAATGATTATCACGTTACTAAAAAAGGACAAACCCCCGGATGACTGCGAATCATACCGCCCCCTGTCCCTCATTAATCTAGATGCAAAAATACTAGCGAAGATACTGGCTACGAGGCTGCAGCCGTTGATGCCCCTTCTAGTGCTGCCGGATCAGTTCGGGTTCATCCCTGATCGTTCTACGGCAATGAACTTGCGAACCATCTTTTCGATGTTGCATGTCCTAAACCGGACTTACAGGCCGTCGCGGTGTTACTTGACGCCGCGAAGGCGTTCGATTCAATAGAGTGGAGCTACATGATACAGATATTACATAAAATGGGTTTCCCCCTCATGTTTGTCAACTGGGTTAAATTGCTATACACTGAGCCCACTGCTAGAGTGCGAATAGGTGGGGACACATCTGACACACAGCGTATAGAGCGGGGCACACGTCAGGGGTGCCCACTGTCCCCGTTGCTGTTCGCCATTGTACTAGAGCCGTTGGCGTGCAAGATATGACAACTTCATAAAGCTGCAGCGCTGACTTTTGGCAACAGGCCGGTAGTAATTTTGCTTTACGCAGATGACATGGTTCTGTACGTCCGGGAGCCGGCCTCATACCTGTCTCCTCTCCTGCGTGAATACGTGAAGTTTAGTTTAGACTCTGGGCTTCACATAAACTGGAAGAAATCAGTGATAATTCCTTTGATGGCAGCCACCGGGTCTCCGCCCGTGGAGTACCCATTGTTATGGTCCGCTGAACCAGTGAAATATCTGGGAGTGTGGATACACAGAGACCCAGCAGTGGTTATTGCAGAAAACTACGGGACTGCATATGCAGCCTTAGTTGCTCAAGTGGACAAATGGGCGTGCTTGCCATTATCCCTAGCAGACCGGATAGCTATTATAAAAATGGTGATTTTGCCTACATTTTTATAATTGTTTAGCAATGTTCCGATCTCCCTGACGATGCACTTTTTTTAAAACTGTCCAAACACAACTATTAAGGCTGGTGTGGGGCGGGAAACAACCAAGAATTCACTGGCACACACTCTCACTCCCATTCGATAGAGGGGGTTTTAGTGCGCCTGATATGTATATATATTATTTATGCTGTCTGGCCCAATACGCCTACTACTGGTTCAAACATCATGCATTCATGCCACATGTAGCGGTGGAACAAGGGGATGCTGATCCGATACCCCTGAAAGGCATTATTACACACGTCCATAGGCACACGCCGAGAACGGAGATTAACACGATTGACGTAACCACGGCAGCGTGGCAGGCAATTGGGCGTAAAACTCAAAAACTTCCTCTTTACGCCCCTATGCTGCCTATTGAGGGGGCACGCTGCTCTATCAGTGGCGAAAGATACGGGATCCATCAAGGCTCTTAGTGCCGTCGGGATAGAATAATTTGGGAGATCTATATGAGATGGGGACGTACATATCTAGGGAGGACATGTCATATATCGTGAACCCGACGCTGCTGTTCAATTTCACCTGCTACAGGTTGAGACGGGCAGTGCGAGACCACTACACCACTTTTCCGGTGGAGCCTGACATTTCTCTGCCACTTCAGGTAGTAATCACGGCTCCCACAAAAAAGAAAATGGTTACTAAATTGTACAAAGCGGTACAAGCGGACATGCCACGCACTGAGGATACTAGCTTGGCGAGATGGAACAAACTGTTAGACCCTCCACTGACGGAAGCAGACTGGGAGCGAATATGCTCGACCACTGGGCGGTTGACCCCTAGTAGCAATTTAAGGATAATACACTTAAAGTTTCTGCATCAGACATACCACACCCCTCATAGACTTTGGCGGATAGGGTTACGTGATGAGGACACGTGTAAACATGTGGAGTGGGCCCTGCGGGTTTTCTGCACTTGGCTTGGGAGTGTAGACATGTACATTCGTACTGGGAAGGCATCATAGCCGGCATAGCGAAAATGACAGGAAGTGTGCTGCCAAATACTCCGGAGCTGTGTTTATTGGGGCATGCCCCGCACCTGAAGGGTATCATGGGCAGACTAACACAAGTGGCCCTGCTGTTAGCGAAGAGACGTACTTTGTTTACCTGGGACTGCAAACAACGCCCTAAAGTCGAGGCGTGGTTAAAGGATATGGTGTACTGTAGGGACCAATTAGAGACTTATGCGGAAGAATTACCTACTAAGTCCAAACAGAGAGACATTTGGGCCCCCCTTCGCGAATACCTGCTAGCCTGCAGTGAAGGCCAATCTGAGAGTGGCTCACAAGTTAATGTGGGGTGAAGGAAGGGAGCTTTGTAACGTCTGAAAGAAAGCTTTTGAAGTGTCGACTCCAACGACATGATTAGGGTGGTGGTGTAAAAAGTGGGACTACCTGTTAATTGTGCTGCACTGGTCGTGTCGGAAATGTTTTGCCTTCCTTCTTTGTGTTTCAGTTACTGTTTATTATTGTTTTTACTAGATATTTGCCTAGCAAATTGCAATGCAATCGCTACAAATTTGTTTTCTGATGAATATTCACTGCTGGTTCAAAATTGAAAATGTGAAAAAGAATCCACACCAATAATACCGCGCTAGCTCCTACTGACCTATTGAATACGAAATGCTCGCACTGAGCAGGTGATACTAGGATATGTGGCCTTCCTCTGATTTAGGAGGCTGGGTTATGCATGGAATATTGCTAAAAGTCTCATGTGGGGTTCACGGATAGTTAAATGTAACGCGGCCGGCCTAGAGTGGTTGTAGGCGGCTTGCTGTGTGAAATCTAGCTGTAGACCTGACTGCTTGGTAAATTGCCTCCCTTTGAAATCAAAAGCTGCCGGCCACTAGTTGGTTGTAGGCGTTTAGCTGTGTTATACGTGAATATCAATAAAGGTGTTTATAAAAAATAAAATTAAAATTAAAATTTTATAAAAATGGAAGCAGAACAGAGCCTGGTAACTACAGGCTCATTGCCCTGATCGATGTTGAGGCAAAACTTCATGCATTCTGGATTATATCACAATTACAAGCATGGATGCAGGAAAGGAGTGTAATTCTGAAATTTCAAACAGGTTTTAGGCTCGGAATGGGTACAAGTACGAACCTGCCAGCACTGACAATCCTAAAAGAAAAAGCCATAAGAAAAAAATTCGGCCTTTTTACATGCTACATAGACTTAAAATCTGCTTTCGGCAGAGTCCCACGAGATCAACTCTGGGGAAAACTGAAAGCATGGGGTCTGCCACAAAAACTAACCGACACCATAGTAGCCCTGCATAGTGATACCTGGGCTAGGGTGAAGCTTGGAGATGGTAGCAGAGTGTCATCCAAGATGAGCACATATAGTGGCCTGAAACAGGGATGTGTTTTGGCTCCGAGTTTATTCAGCCTGTATGTCGCTGATTTACACACCCATCTGCCAAAAGAAAACGGCATCCACCCAAATTGGCAAATGAGCCAACACAGTACCCGCAATATGCTGACGACTTAGTGGTCGTGAGCCAAACTCTGATCGGGTTGCAAAGAGCCATTAATAACCTAATACACTACTTTGGTTTGCAAGGGCTGGAGATAAACAAGAAGGAAAAAAAGGTAGTGCGTCTAGCGGGCTAGAGGTCTGGTAAATTTAAATGGTATGCAAAGGGTGAACAAATAGAGGAAACTAACGCATATAAATATTTGGGAATCACGCTGGGCCGAAACATGTCCCTTACAGATCAGAAAAGGGAAATAAGAGCAACATCACAATCACTAATCTTTGCAAACAAACAGTTGCAAAAGAATTTGAGCTGCCCCTCTTATAGTCACATTCTGAAAGTTATGGCAGCACAACTATTACCCACCCTGGCTTACGGCCTAGAAATATGGCATGGTCGGGAAATTGATACTTTAAACTAGCTCCAGACCAAGGTATACAAAGCAGTCTTTAACCTCCAAAAAGCTGCATCACCAGCTCAAATCCGCATGGAATTCAGCTTCCAGAACCAAAAATCCCAGAGAAAAATCATTTCTGTCAAATTATGTTGGGAATTCCGCTCCTCAGAACCCGGCTCCCTGAACAATTTATGCTGGACAGAAATAAAGGCCGAGTTTGATCAGAAAATATCCAACACATGGTGCGAAAACTTGAGATCAGCTCTGGTGGAATTAGAAATTCAAGAGACATGGGACTGCAAGATGGAAAGGGCAGCATTTAACAGTGCAACGGTACCGCGAAGAAATTGTCCATCTTGGAAGACAAAAAAACCTTAGTAAAACTCCGTCACGCCTGGGCGGTAATACATTCTTACTCTCAACTTAAACCTCAAGCTTACTTAGCACATGTCCGACTTGCGATAAAAAAGAGGTTCATGCAGTATAGATTAGGAGAACATGACTCTAAAGACTTGTTACCGTCCTGGAAAGGCAAACGCGAAGATGAAAATTGTCACCTATGCAGTTACCAAAAATAATCTTTATGCCACCTGATGTGTGCTGCCCCATTGTCAACGACGCAAGAAGGACGCTAATAAAACCGATTTTTAACTAACTTAATATTTGCACTTGTAGGCAGGCCGTAATCTGCTGGATGGGGGGGCTCATGAAACATTTTAATCTGCAGAGGGGTAAAGTTACTCACATTGATTGGTACCCTCCTGCGAAAAACAAACACTAACTAAGTGAAGAAGGGCACAAATGGGACTGTAAACTTGCACTAATATTGTGTCTTTTAACTTTTGTACTTGGTAGAATTTAGGATTGTTTTTTACTTTTTATTCATTGTGTTCATTATGGTTGTGAAAGACCAAATAAAGGATTCTTGACCATGAAGACTCACAAGTGGGTTGAAGAACACTAAACAGATTAGGAAGAGGAAAGTTTCATTTAAAAGGTATAAATATTTATCTATTTACTGGTAAGCCAGCTACACTCTACTTCCGGACCCTTGATATCAGGAGAATGCTGGATTTTGTTATCCACACTGAAAATACACTATTACATGGCACTTCTTATACAATCTTAATCATTAAGTAAAACACAACTAGCAATTGAAAAGATGTATATCTGAACCTGATAGAGTTGCTACCAATCACCAGGGTCACCGATCTCTCCAAAATACCTGAAACTCGTCTTAGGGGAGCCTTACAAAACAATGAAGATAAAAATGTATTTATATGGCTTCACTGATTTTTTTATTTCACTGTAAAAATAGCTCTTAACTCATACTGCTTGGAGAATAGTAATGTGAAACCCCTTGGAAACGACATGTGTTTAGTACAACAGCTAGCCCCTTAAGTGCAGATGTTCTAAAAATTAGGCGCTTCCAATCAACAGCCATGTTGTATTGTGTGGACACATCATGACAAGCGTAGTGGGATTATTTATAGTCTTGTAAGAGCTAACAACTTTACAAGAGGAGGGATTTGGAATGGAGAAGTGAGGGTGCCCAGAAACCCCAGATTTGTATGGTTAAAATACTAGGACGAGATTCAGAAAATATGTGGCCAAGATTACATACAACTGAAAATTGAGATCAGTTATTATCCATGCTAAAATAAGCAAAGATGATTTGCAACAAGATGATGCCTGATGTCTACGTGTGTTTTAAGGAAAGTGGAGTATGGACAATTGCAGCAATTCTCGACAAATCCCTTAAACCAACATTCTCCCTGCACCTCAGATCCGTTAGTTGAAAAAAAATGTTTTGAAAGCGCAAGATAGCAGTAAGAACCACAATATTTAAAATATATGATTCACATTTTATAGACAACATCAATAACACTTTACATGTCAAATAGAAAAGGGTTGGTAGAATCAATGTCCAATCTGGGGACTAGAAGCTTCTCACAAGCTTTTATAACTGGTATCCCCATTTTTGGGCCAGATATGTAAGGGGTTTTATTGGTTGAAAACCCCCCATTTCAGTAAATCAGAGGGCTTGTGACCGGTAAAAACATGCTTCTAATTTGCTAAACCCGTTTAGCGGTTAAGAAATATTTTTAGGCATGATAACAGATTTGTGATTTTGAAGGGGTGGTCTGAGGCATCCATTCCTAACTGTGAACCAGTAACAAATGTATCAATAGTTTGCAACACTAATTCTGGTCACAAACCACTGACAAGTTACTGACTTCGAAGTCATAGTAACTGATTTGCAAAGCAAATGGGTCGTCCTCTTTGAAACCTTCTCCCCTTTGCGATTCATGGTGCCAGTTTTAGGAGCTGCAGGAAGAGGTCCAGGCCCTCTCGGGCAACTTTGAAAAAAGAATCCTATTTGAACTTCTTTCACAGGGGTGGTGGTTAAAATGTGTTATGCAGGTGTAGTATGACATAATTTCAGTAATTTCATATTATGCTTGTTACTCAAAATTACTATTACTATTACTCCACGGTAAGTAATTATATGCAGTTTGCAAGAAACAATTAGTGCGAGCACATGGGAGCTGCGAGAGCAACTGGAATGTGAGTCAGTGCTGTTTGCAGCACTTGCATTTCTTGCACTATTTTTAGCACCAGAATATGTCCTTTTGCCGAAATGAAGACACATTTCATATTAAAATATAGCTCTAAATGCCTGTTTTGCATTTTGAATAATCTTTCCTAAATTTCTCGTAATTACACATATGCAAATGAAGTAAATTTTGCACACCTCTAACGGTCTGCTTTCCTACGCAGGCCACATCACTGTGAAGGTAGCCAAACCGAGAGAAGCATAATTTACAATCTGCCCACTGAATAATAATTAGGTGTCATTCTGTTACCCCCCTCTGATTCCTTATTTTGCAAATAGATATATTAGTACTTAGGTTGGTTCACAAAATAAGCATCACACTTAGGAGAAGGTTATTTGAGGAGGGATAGTTTCTTTGGGCCCGATTCACAGAACTAACTTAAGGCAAAATCCTAAACTTACTATTTTTGGTATTCACAGAACTTAGGATTTTGTCTTAAGTTTGTCTTAAGACAAACTTAAGACAGACTTAAGACAAACTTAAGACAAAATCCTAACTTAAGTCTGTCTTAAGTCTGTCTTAAGACAAACTTAAGACAAAATCCTAACTTCTGTGAATACCAAAAGTAGTAAGTTTAGGATTTTGTCTTAAGTTAGTTCTGTGAATAGGGCCCTTTGCCTCTGTCTAGTAGTGATTCTGTACTGCTAAGAAGAGGGGTTGATTTCCACACCTTAGAAGCAGCATGCCAGTCTGGACGTCACCCATGCAGAAGTACCGGACTTCACTGACTGGATACCTAAAGTTGACTAGCAAACAGGTGATAAAAGTGACTGGCTTCAGGTAGAATTAAAAAAACACTATGCACATCCAGTGCTGCTTCGTAGTCCTTAACCACAGACGCGAGTAGAATGGATTAAATCCGTGCAGTGAGGTACATTTCAGCGCTTTGGTGAGCTAAAACTGGCCCTGAAATAGCCTATTATTTTACCTTTGAAACTGTTGCTGCCCAATGACATAAGTCTACTCAAGTTAGTCACCAAACATTGCACGATAAACATGTTTTTCTACATGTTTGAAAAGTGACAAGGGTCTGTGATTTCCCAGAAGTAAAACCGGGCCGCAGTACGGAGGAGTACGTGCCAGTGAACCAGCAAAGAAGCCACATCTTCTTAAGTCCAAAAAGTCAGGTGTGCTCTGCAAAGACTAAACAGTCCTTCACATCGGGCTGTCTTTCTAGCCTGTAATTCAAGCCCAGCAAGGCCAGGTCTGAATTTGTACATCTAGATATTTTTACTCGCTCCCTGCTCCACAAAAGACACCAAATCCATTGTGCTTTCACTAGTGAAGGGCTGCGTTAAACAAACAGAACAAACAGACTGTAGACTCCTGAGGGCTGCAGCACAGGAACCACACAGCTCTGGTCCTCATGCTGTATCTGATCCCTGTGCTCATTCATCAGGTAGGTGTTGGGTGGGAATATATGATAATACAACGCTAACGTTTTCCACGCATGGCATTACCACGCGGCTTTTACTTCGCATGTGTCTTTACCACGCAGCATTTGAGCACGCACGATTATACACCCCCATATTTACGTTACGATACTTCTAACGTAACCAGCGTCAAAACACGTCTTTCAAAATAGAGATAGGACTTCTATGTTGACGTACACGCCATGTCGTTGTTGAGGCTCTTTCCTTTCTCTCCTTTGGCACTGAATAGCGTTTTTTTTAAAAAGTTTTCTTCTTTTTTTTTTTATTCCGCTTGTTTTTTAGGGGGGGAAACCCCCCCATCCTCCCCTAGCCCCCTATTTTATTTGTCCCTTTCTCCTAATGATATACACGCAGGACGATGGAACGAAGACTGGAAGGAATGAAGCTTGCGTTGCGTGGTAAAGACATTCGTGGAATGCACCCGCGGTGAAAAGACGTTTGCGTGGTAAGTGACCCGTTGTAAACGTAACGCGTGGTAATGCATTCATAGTAAATGATGTTTCCTCAGCTACTGTGCTGAGGGTGCCCCCTGGAGCTCGGGGGGCCCCCACCGCAGAGGCCTGTGTTACGCCCATGCCAATACCCAGCAAATGTTTCCCATGTTTTATTGCAGAACAATAGTAATTCGTTTTCTTTTTAGAAACATAACTTCATGAATTTGTGAATCCTGCAGAAGATAATGATAAGCACTGCAAAGCCAATATTTTTCACTTTTTGTAATTCAATGTCTGGGGAAACTGCACTTGTCCTCCCTCTTCTACCATGCTACAACCAGGGGCACCCAAAATGGATCCCAATGTCTCCAGTACACACTCACACCCAGACATAGATTACTATTGCTATACATGGGTCATGGTACACATACAACATGCACACTGCATGTCAGCCCAAGCGTCTGGGTTTCGCATAACACTGGAACATTACATGAGAGGAGCCAGTAGACCACACTTGTAGAGACACAGATCAAACTATAAATCGTACAAGGCTTGCTGCCACCACCGCCTCATGTCATACATCGAGGACAGGGACAGTAGTCCACTGTCTCCATGAGAAGATGCTCGGTGCCCCCCTCCAGGTCACAGGACAGGTTCTAGACCTTGCATTGTCAGGAACATGCCTAGACTTCTGTTATGTGCACATGCTAAATTAGTGTGACACAAGGACCACATTAAAAGTTAGAATACAAGTTTTACATGCCAGGCACACCCACTTGTTTATCATGCATGGGGCATTCCTATCCCAGCTGCAACCACAGATTGGCAGTAAAGGATCTCTGCTGAGCCAGGGGTGCACGGAATGGTGCAGCAATTGGACACTCCAGAAAGCAATACTCAAGCACAGTGCACATTATTTTGATGAGTGCTGATATTCAGCCTGTGCACATAATGTTCCATCTCCCCCTGCTCGCACGTGCTCCCCTGCACCTTCTTCTAATCCCCTTTAAAATCCTTGGTGTATTGCACCTTTCTTTGAAAGCGATATAGTTGTTACAAACATTTGAAATAAATGTGGGTACAAGGAGAACATGGGAAAGAGTGGGTGAGAAAGATGTGAGTGGGGGAAACAAAAAACAAACACCATGAGAAGGAGCAGGGGGAAAATGGAGGAGCGGGTGGGGAATAAGTCTAAGCCATCAAGTCGAGTGTAGCTAAAGCTGTCTGTAGGCAAGACCTAAAAATGGTAAAACTGTTAACTAGTCCTGGGAGAAATGTATATCAATTCCTTTGTGGAAATTATGCATAATGTCCTAAACTGTGTGGCATGGTGCAAAATGCTGATCTAGCAGTTTTCACAATCATATAGCTAAAAAAGTGCAAAATCACATGACCTGAACAACAGGTGCAGACATTGTATTTGTTTGCAATCTCGAGTTTCTTTAAATTTCCCCAGAGTGAAATCTAAATTACACGACGCAGTGTAAACAGAACCGAACTGGGAACCCAAAGGTGTCCTGGCAAATTTTGTCAGACCAGCCCCCATACGTTACATAGCATGCGACCACAACAAGCAAACCTGAATACTACAAGGGGGGTTTGGGAGGTTCTCCCCCAAGAACATTTGGGGAATAAAGTGCATTCTACAACACATTTTTCATTATATATTCAATTGAATGAGCTTTTAAAGCATAGTAAATAATGAGCTTACAGTGCATCAGGATACAACAATCTTTATTGGGGCTCTTCAATGGTTCCGTCACTATCACCCTCTAACAGTGCCCTTCATCTTTCCATAGCCCCTCTCCCACATGTATGTAATTTGTTTTATAGCGCCTCTTATACCAGACTATGGTGTCTGAGTACTTTACATCACACACACAAAGACAATGAATAATACATGTGTAAATCAGTGTATAGAAAATGTTACAAAAGACAAGGGGCACTACAAGGTGCAGCCATTTTTATGTCGAGCATTAGAGACCTCTTCTATATACTTTAGTATATACTTATATACTTTCGTACTTTGTGGGCTCTGGGGATCAGCTCTAGAACTTGTCTGCTTCCGCTTAGGGACTTTTTTCTGTTCAACTGCCTCTGTTTAACTGGCTTGATAGAAAACGACCAACAGAGGTCAATAAAATACCAGAATTGCTTTCTGCTTGTTCAACTGCCTCTATTTAACTGTCTTGATAGAAAACGACCAGTAGAGGTCAGTAAAATTCTAGAATTGCTTTCTACTGGGGACTTTCTTGTTTTAATTTTTCTGGAAACTGCCTCTGTTTAACTTTCTGGATAGAAAACGACCAGCAGAGGTCAGGAAAATACCGGATTTACTTTAGCATTCTCTAGATTCCAGGCCATAGAAATTGTCTTCCAAGAGCACCTGTAGACCGTAATGTTTTTTTTAATCTGGTATTTTTAGGGACATGACCGTCGAAGGCCCTGATTTTGTATTAAAAACGGAGCTTTGCACTATACCATTTCCCACTGAAAGGCAGTATTTCTCTCCATGTGTTCCCAAACCTGGTGTTTCACGCAGTTTGGTGCTTACTTTCCCTCCATGTTAAAGAATATTAGATGTTTCAGCACAGAGGCTAATGTGCTGCATAGCTAAATACATATAAGGTCCCAAAGGTGAGACCGATTGCATTGCAAATGCTTGTTTAAGACTGCTAAGGCTTGAAAAGCACAAACTCAGGATCAAAACGTAACACAGTGGTTGAGGATACATTTACTAATAAGAATTTATTTCTACCCAAAGAAACCCTTTTTAGCAACATTAGGATGATGAAAGGTTGGAAAAAACATAACTTTCTAATCTGTACCATGCTGTTTGCATGCAGCTCTTTGATGGTCGTTCATAGATCACTGTGCTAGATTACTATTGTAATTTATGAACTGCACAGTAACAAAAGGATCTCTGTGCCAGAAGCAGTAACCCACTGAGCTATGCACATAAAATACACTTCTGTGACCTATGGTACACATTCTTTGCAGCAGGCTTATTAACCATTTGTGCTACCTTAGAGGAGTGAACACTGCCACCAGACAAACTTCCATCTCTCTTCATCAGAAAGATTAATCACCGGGGACATCTTGACACTTTCATTGTCGATGAAAACTGCTGTATACACAAGGAACTCTGCAGCGTGTGCTTTTAAAACTATTCCATATTTCAAAAACACATGGAGGGTTCCCCCTAGGCCTTCCTGCCTCCCGGGAAAACACCTGATGCCCTGTGCAGCCAGTCCGTCCTTGGCCGTAAATTTAAGAATTTCGTCTAAAAAGCATAATGAGAAATGCCAGAAATTACGCTAGATTACATCTACGTAAATGACATTTCGGCTGTGGCTACTCTTAACTATCGTTGGCCATTTTACAGTTATTGTATTACAGGTAACACTGAAATACATTAAAAATCGTTTTGTCCCACTCGTATGCATAATATTAAAACTACCGATTAAAACACTACAATACAATTACACTTGCTAGGAAAAAAAGTGTTGGGAGAAAGATTGAAGTTGTTTGTTAGTTATGATAAATGTGTTTTTGTTGTTAAAGAAGACCTCCTGACAAGGGGGTTACATTGTGAAGACCAGGGTGGTTAAAAGATTATTAAAAGCAATTTAAATTGAATACAAACATTGCAACACTGGGAATAGGCAAACAGGAGGTTGAGAAAAGATATTAGGGGATTTGTTATTACCCTTCTAAATAACACTTGAAGTAGGAGATTTTTTTTTTATTGTGGTTCAAGATAAAAATTAAATTTGCAATTTACCCATTTAGTTTGGACTTCTGGTAAGTATGCTCGCCTACTGGTTGTTATGTAGCACACACTGTTGCAATCCTCCAGAGCTAACCTTTCATTTAAGAAAGGTGTTACCATACTATTTTGTATCCGCATTGGAAGGATGAAATTTTTAGGTTGGTCCAAACGGAATCGCAAGCTAATTATTACACAGATGCGTAAATAAATCACTCGGCAAGGCTGTTTCATCCGGTATTTTTTTTAGTTCGTGTTTATATACTGACACCCAAATACCTATAAAAAAAGATAGTGTCACATTTGCTTTTCCTTTCCCTGAAATACACAAGAAGCCGGAATAAAACCGTGAGTGTGAGCATTCTGCCCAAGATCACAAGGAGCGCTCTGTGTAGTGTGTGCCGTACCTACATGGTCTCGGGTGCAGGGTCCAAAGGTTGCCGAGCATGGGGACAGGGGTTGACCCGGGGGGCAGCCTGCTGCGCATCTAAATTACTTTTATAAACTGCATGGGGCCCCCTGGAGCATTGGGCCCCCCGCACCGCGGGGGCTGCGGGGGCCTGTGTTACGCCCCTGGTCTCCTGGGTTAAGGGGCTCTGCACTATACTCAGCTATTGACATATTTTTATTTTTTTTTAAACTAAAAACTGGTTATTCTACATGAGGTGCAATACAATTGAAATTTTGATTAATTTTTTGTACAGTCCAAAACAAAAATCACTTTTTGATGAAAAATGATGATCATGGACCTTAGGACTTTTCTCCAAATGGTCAGTAATGGTGTTTTTTGGAAGGTTTAATGTTTTGATTGTAAATGACATTCAGATGCGAATCATCACTTCTGGAACTAAAATAAATGTGTTTAGAGTGATTTTCATGCTCGAAATCAGGCAAAATACAAACATCTGAGTATGAGGAAAAGTCTATAAAAATGGCAATTTTGGTCACTGTGAGGCTTTAAAAACTGGTTATTCGGAGGGAGGAGCTTGGCGGGCATCCGAGATGGCAGCGTGAGCCCAGCGCTCCCCGGACCCCCGCCGCTCCCGGCTTAATATCCTGCTTTAATCCTGATTTCTTGCGAGGATTCATATAGAGGACGTTGGGCTGATCCACCTGGACCCTTCAGAAATTGATTTGGACATCGGGTGCCTGAATTATGTTCGATTGAACTTTTGGGCTCCGCCCCCGAAGTGCGCCCGGGACTGGGTGAGGTTCGGTGGCCGTCTTGGAGTTGAACAACAACGGCAGGGGGATTAGTCTTGTGAGTCCCCCTCTTAAGTTTCGGTTTCGTTTCTGCCTCGGACTGGGACGTTGGTGAGAGGGTCGGGCCAGAGCTGCGGCCGGGACACACGTAGGTTGTCTGGCCCTTGGCTGCACTGTTCCTGGAGTGGGCTGCCTCTATCCTGGTGATACCCCTCTTGAAGTCCTTTGGTCCCGGGGCCTCCATTTCTGGTGCCCGGTCCGTCGACCCTGGTGACATTACTCGTGACGCATCTTCAAAATGGCGGGCAGAGGGGACCGAGAGACGCGCAAGACGAAGACACCTCTGCGCGGGGGTCCGGTTCAATCTAATGTTATGGATCGTTATACCCACTCTAAGGGGTCCCCCGGAGCTGCCCTGCCCGGTCCTACTGCGTCGGACCAAGTAACGGATGCGTCGACGGAGCCCTCCTTGCAGGACATCATGGGCGCCATTTCTGGCATGAGGGAATCCATAGGCCAACAGTACGAAACTTTGGCCCACAAACTTGACACTGTGGCAATTGAGGTGAATTTGATTCGAGCCGATCTCTCCAAGACGAACGAAAAGGTGAAGTCGTTGGATATCAAATCTTCCAGCCTCACGACGGACGTCTCTGATATTCAGACGGAGATTGGCAATCTCCGTAGGGTGAATGATTTCATGACCCGGCGCTTGGAGGATTTTGAGAACAGGGCACGTCGCTGTAATTTTCGCGTGGTTGGTGTGCCGGAGAATCCAGAACCCCACTCGGTTGATCTCCTGGTTGAAGACCTTATCCAGAACCACCTTTCTCCGTCTGGCCTTAGTAAATTTTTCGCAGTGGAGCGCGCACATCGTGTTCCGGGGGGCCAGGGCAAGCCAGGCGCCCCGCCGAGACCTATTGTTGCAAAGCTTTTCCACTACAGAGATCGGGACGCTATCCTGCAGGCCTCGCGGGTGAAGGGCCCGGTAGCCTTTGAAAATGCCACGGTGAACTTTTATCCGGACTTTTCCCAACAGGTCCAGAAGCAGCGTATGGGATTTCGTGGTGCCAAGAAACGTCTTAGGGACTTGGGGATGCGTTACGCAATGCTCTTTCCGACCAGGCTGCGGGTAGAGTATAATGATTGAACTTTCTTCTTTGATCGGCCAGATGCTGCGAATGACTGGCTGGACTCCCTGCCTAATCGTCCTCCTGAGACTGAGTCCGAAGCCCACCCGGGCGGTGCTGAAGGTGGTGTAGAGAGCTGAACGTTTCGTCTTTGACTGCTGCCTTGTTTTGTATAACTGGTCCGGGGATGAAAGCCTATGTTCCTCTATCTCATTTGTGTTTTGATGTATAGTCTTCTTCTCGCCATTGGTTTGATCGGGGGGCGGGTGGGACGGAGCCTTTCCTCCTCCGGGGTCTTTGTGTAGAATAGGGGTTATTGGGCGACAGGCACACTGCAGGTTGGGGGGGCTTTTTAGCTTTTTGCAGGGGTGCAGGGTGGGGGGTGTTTTCTTGTTATTTGGGGGGTGGGTGGTTGGGAAGTTAGTTGTTTGTGTGTTCTGTGTTCAAGGCGACTTTATTCTGTATTTGAATTGCTTTTTGTGGTCATGCTCATTGGTGGGGGATTTGGGCTTTGTCGGGTGGGATGGGGGGTAGCGGGTTGCGATTTGTTTTGTGGAACGTTAACGGTCTGGGTGATCATATCAAACGAAGTGTGGTGTTGAAATGTATACGACGTTTATCCCCTGACATTGTTTTCCTGCAGGAGACTCATTTGATAGGCAATGTTTGTCACGCAATGAATAGGTGGGGCTATCGCCTCGTAGCACATTCGGGGTTTACCTCGGGTTCCAGGGGTGTGGGTATCCTTATTCGGGCTTCCCTCCCCCTGGCTATTGATGATGTTATTCAGGATGACCGGGGGCGGTTTGCTGTCCTTGTGGGTCGATATGAAGGCCGTGCCCTCTCCTTATTAACTGTATATGTGCCCCCCGGCTTGCAGACTTCTACCTTTTCAGATTTGGGCCGTGTCTTGTTGGACCTTCCTGATAGTACTCTCTTTCTGGCTGGTGATTTTAATTCGGTAGTCTCTGGCCTCCATGATCGCCACCCCCCTAGGGATACCCCGGCGGCTCAGCAGTGGTTGGGTGGCTTTTTGGATACCTTCGGCCTGGTGGATTGCTGGAGGCTTTTGCATCCTACGCAGCTTCAGTACACCTTTCACTCTGGTGCCCATGGGAGTCTGTCTCGGCTGGATTATTTCCTGATGCCTGCGGCTCAGTCCCCGGCGGTGCGTGAGATTGTGCACATGCCCAGGGGTATCTCTGACCACTCTCCGCTCTGGCTTCGTTTTGAGGTTGGGGTGGAGGCAGTGGGCAGGGTGGCTCCCATTAATCCGTGGTACCTTACCTCCCCCGAGACCCGCACCCTTTTGCTTAAGTCCTTGGACTCGTATTTTCTGGATAACGAGGGGTCGGTTTCATCTGCTGTGTCCCTCTGGGAGGCCTTTAAGACCGTGATTCGTGGGCAGGCCCTCTCCCTTATTGTTGAGGCTAAGAGAGCGAGGAATAGAGAGGTGGTTGATCTTGAGGGGGAGATTTCTGCATTGGAGGAGGGTTTGGAATCTGGTACCACGCCTGAGAAGCTCCATGCCCTGGGTCTGAAACAATTTGCTTATAAGTCCTTGGTCACGGATGCCGCCAAAGTGATGTTTCGGGAGCAACAGGGACGTTTGTATGATGTGGGTGACAAAGCGGGTTAATTGCTGGCGTGGCTGGATAAGAAGGAGAGAGCTAATCGTGTGGTACCCGTGATTCGGTCTGCATGTGGTGTGAGTGTAACGGACCCGATTGGGATAGTTGACCGGTTTGCCGAGTACTTCCGTGTGGTGTATACCCCTGTGTCTGTGAGGGATGTGGTTGACTCTCGCCTTCTGTTGCGTGATATAGCCCTGCCCGTTGTTTCTGATTTAGACCGTGTGGCGTTGGACTCCCCCTTTATGGTTGATGAGATAGCTACTGCCATCCGTTCCCTCCGTTCGGGCAAAGCATTGGGCCCGAACGGGTTGCCAATCGAATTGTACAAGTTGCGTCCCGATAGGGTGGCTCCGTATCTCCGCGCCATGTTTCTGGAGTCCCGGGAACGGGGTATTCTCCCTTATGATCAGAGACTGGCCACGATAGTTGTCATCCCCAAGGAGGGTAAACCACGTGATCTTTGTTCCTCCTATAGGCCCATATCCCTTCTAAATGTTGAACCCAAGGTATTGGCGAAACTCCTGGCATCCCGTCTCTTGACGGTCATTAGTGACTTGGTCCATCCGGATCAATCTGGATTTATCCCACATCGCAACACGGCTCTGAACCTACGTCGTCTTCACGGCGCGATCGCGAGGGCGGGGCTTCTGACGGAGCCGGCCATTTTGGCATCGTTGGATGCATCCATGGCCTTCGACACGGTGGAGTGGCCTTATCTTTGGGCGGCTCTTGAGAAATTTGGTTTTGGACCTGAGTTTATTGGTTGGGTCCAGTTGCTGTACGCGGCACCTCTGGCGCAAGTAGTGGTGAATGGTAGGGTCTCGGCTCCTTTCACCCTTGGCAGGGGTACCCGTCAGGGATGCCCCTTGTCTCCGTTACTGTTTGCTCTCGCCTTGGAACCATTGGCTGCCTGGCTTCGGTGGGAACCGTCTCTCAAGGGGATTCGCTGGTCTCCGGACTTTGAGGACCGCGTTTCGCTTTACGCGGACGATATCCTTTTATATCTCACCTCCCCGCGTAAATCTCTGTCTGTTCTGTTTGACGTTCTTGCTTCTTTTGGAGCCAACTCGGGCCTCGTTATTAACTGGACCAAGTCCTGTGTATATGTTCTTTCGGGGGTTTTGCCCCCCTTGCCGAGCAGACTTCCTATCCAGGTGGTCCAGTCGGGTTTCAAGTATTTAGGGATTTTTATTACGTTGGACCCGACGCTCCGCTTTGAGCGTAATCTCCTCCCACCGTTGCTTAGACTGCGCTTGGATGTGGCCCGCTGGCGCAAGCTTCCTTTGTCTCCTCTGGGCAGGGCGGCCCTGTTTAAAATGATGTCCTTGCCGCGATTCCTTTACGCGCTTCACAACTCCTATGACGCTATTCCTAAGACCTATTTCCAAGAGATTGAGAGTCTTCAACGGCAATTGATATGGGATGGGCGACCGCGTATCGCACTAGCAAAGCTCACCATCCCCTGGTATGACGGGGGCATGGCGCTCCCCGATATCAAGCGATATTACTGGGCTTCCCAGTTGTCTGCCATTAATCACGTGATGTTTTCCCCGGGTCGTAATCCTGCATTCGAGATGGATAGACTCCAGCTTCCGGGTGGGGACTTTACTAGAGCGCTTTATTCCCGATCGGCCGGGCGCCATCTTGTGGGCCCATCCAAGATTGCAGTAACTGTATGGCGAGCTGCGAATGTGAGTTTGGGGTGGGAGGATCGATTGACGTTGGCGACGCCGCTTTATGCCTCGGAACGTTTGGGCGGACTCTGGTCTACCAAGGGTTTCGACCGCTGGGATGTGATTGGGATTTGTAAGGTGGGTGACGTGTACTCGAACGGTTGTGTGAAGTCGTTCCAGGCCCTCCAGGCGGAATATGGTTTGAGTGGTAGGGAATTTTTTCGCTACCTGCAGGTCCGGCACGCCCTCTCCTCAGTCTTGGTTCCTGATGAGGCCCTGCCTGAATCTTCCCCCCTCGAGGACCGTGTCCTTGATGGGCATCTTCCCGATAGCACTATTTCTCTGATTTACAAGAAATTGATTAATAATCGGGCGGACTTACTGGTCCGACTTCGGGAGGCTTGGGTTGGCGATGGGTTGGTACTGGACGACGAGGATTGGCAGTCGGCACTCTCTTCTCCCAAGGAGGTGGCCATTCCCGCCCGTCTCCGTTTGGTTCAACTTAAGATTCTTCATCGAGTCTATGTCACTGGTCCGCGTCTGGTCACGATGGGCTTTTCTTCGGATGGGCTATGTAAGCGTGGATGTGGTTTGAGTGCGACTTTTTTACATATCCTTTGGGAGTGCCCAGTTGTAGCTGCTTACTGGACTGCTGTGCTTGAGGTGATGACTGCTGTAACGGATGTGGCCCTGCGGCCTGAGCCTTGACGATGTCTGTTGAATGTGTGGGAGCCCACTGACTACTCTGTGGCCCAGACCAGATGGGCTACCCTTGGTTACATGATTGCGAAGCGGGATGTCGCGCAACTCTGGGGCGCTTCCAGGCCCCCTGAAGTCTCGAGGTGGGAGGACAACATGGACTGGTCCATGTTTCGTGAGAAGACGGTTTATGTGGCCAGGGGCAGACCCAGGGCGTGGACGAAAGTTTGGGGCCAGTGGAATGATTATCGTGGGGGTATTTGCGCCCCTCCCCTTGTAGACACTGCTGAGATTGTCCTTTCTCCCTAGACTAGCGTTCCCGGAACCTTTCCATAAGGTTTTTTATACTTCCGGTTCTCCACGCTGCCCCCCCCCCCCCCCTCCCGACTTGATTGGGGCCTCCGGGCTCTGGGTGTGTTCTCCTGATCGTGGACCGTCCCCTCCGTTCTTTGGGCTGACCTTAATTATCTGCATTCGCCTTTTAGTGTTTGTTTTTCTTTTTGTAAAAATAAAAATACAAATTGTTCTGTGATATCTGTAGAGTAATGCTTTGTACTCGAGCTGTGCCTAACCACGGGTGTACATTTTTATTTCATGCATTGTGCCTTGTTATTAGCGGCCAGCCTGTGAGGTTGTGGGCCCATTCTTGTACTTTTCTATGCTTACTCCAATAAAGGTTTTTAAAAAAAAAAAAAAAAACTGGTTATTCAACATGAGGCACGATATAATTGACATTTTAAATAATTTTTTTAAACAGTCCAAAAATCCATTTTCTAATGAAGAACGATGACTCTGTACCTTAGGAACTTTCTACAAATGGTTAACCGCATGCGTGCGGGCGGAATTCCGCCCGTACGCTGGGTTTTTAAAAATCGCACTTTACGTGACGAGCTGGGCTCGTCATGAGCGTGCGAGGAGGCTACACCATGACGAGCCCAGCTCGTCATGAGCGTCGAAGGGGTTAATAATGGTGTTTTTTTAAGGTTTAATGTTTTGACTGTTAATGACTGTCGGATGTGAATCATCACTTCTTGAACTAAAATAAGTGTGCTAGAGTGATTTTCATACTCGAAATCAGTCAAAATACAAACTTCTGAGAATGAGGAAAAGTCTATAAAAATTGCAATTTTGGTCACTGTGAGGCCTTAAAAACTGCTTATTCAACATGAGGCGCAATACAATTGACATTTTTAATATTTTTTTATATAGTCCAAAAAATTAATTTTCTGATGAAAAACGATGACTCTGGACCTTAGCTTCTCCAAATGGTCAGTAATGGTGATTTAATCTTTTGACCCTAAATAACTGTCGGATGTGAATCATCCCCTTTTGGAACTTAAATAATTGTGCTTAGAGCTTTTTTCATGCTCGAAATTGGGCAAAAAGCAAACTTGTGAGAATGAGGAAAATCTACAAAAATGGCAATTTTGGTCACTGTGAGGCCTTAAAAACTGTTAATTTAACATGACAAATGATACAATTGTCATTTTGAATCATTTTTTGTACACTCTAAAAAAATCTATTTTCTGATGAAAAGCGATGACCCTCAAACTTAGGGGCTTTCTCCTAATGGTCAGTAAGGGTGATTTTTTGAATGTTTAATCTTTTGATAGTAAATGACTGTAGGATGAAAATCATCCCATTTGGGACTAAAAAAGTGTGTTTAGAGTCATTTTCATGCTTCTGAGTACGAGGAAAAGTCTTTAAAATGGTAATTTGGTCACTGTGATGCCATAAAAAGAGGTTATTAAACATGATACGCAATACAATTGACATTTTGTATCATTTTTTTATAGTCCAAGCAATCCATTTACTAATGAAAACCGATGACACCAGACCTTAGGAACTTCCTCCAAATGGTCAATAATGGGGATTTTTTAATGGTTAATCTTTTAACTGTAAATGTCTGTCGGATGTGAACTATTACTTTCTGTAACTAAAATAACTGTGTTTAGAGTCATTTCCATCCTCAAAATAAGGCAAAATATAAGCTTTTGAGTAGGAGAAAAAGCCTTTAAAAATTGAATTGTTTGGTGTATGTGAGGCCTCAAAACATGGTTATTCAACATGAGGTGCAATACAAATGACATTATGAAGTATTTTTTGTACAGTTAAAAAAATCAATTTTATGATGAAAACTATGATACAGTCCCTTAGGAACTTTCTCCAAATGGTCAGTAATGGTGATTTTTTTTAATGTTGAATCTTTTCACTGTAAATGGCTGTCGGATGTGAATCATCACTTTTGGAACTAAAATAAGTGTGCTTAGAGTCATTTTCATACTAGAAATCAAGCAAAATACAAGTTTTTGAGTAGGAGAAAAAGCCTATAAAAATTGCAATTTGTTGGCGACTGTGAGGCCTTAAAACATGGTTATTCAACATGAGATGCGATACAAATGACATTAAGAATTATTTTTTGTACAGTTAAAAAAATCAATTTTCTGATAAAAAGGATGACCCGAACTAAAGGATTTTTCTCCAAATGGTCTATAATGGTGATTTTTTTTTAATGTTTAATCTTTTGGCTATAAATGACCGTCCAATGTGAATCATCACTTTTGGAACTAAAATAAGTGTGTTTAGAGTCAAATCAAATCAAAATCATCTTTATTCGATTTTCACTGTTTACAGAAAATCATAAAAGTACAAATTGACATATTTACATTTGAGACTTTAAAATTTGCATTATCTGTCTTAACAGAGAAAATTAAAAATGTAAAAAATTAAAATACATCATTATCAATTGAGATTTGGTCGATGGTTGACACAAATTTTTAAAAAACAGTCAATAGATTTTGCATATATTTCATTCTCTAACAATTGGAGAGCCAAAAAGGCTGGGTGACATGTTCGCAGTCCTATATGCCTTAAAATAGGTATTATCCAACGTCGATGGGGAGCCTCGTAGAATTTGCAAAAGAGAACTGAATGAATAGTAGTTTGGGGAGATTCTTGATCACAAGGACATGGAGGAGTGTATTCACTCCAAACATTTTGCTTTGGAAACATGATTAGCCTGAAAAAAATATTTATTCTAAATCTGGTGAGTAGAAATTTTTCGTATTGACATAGGTTAAATTTTAAGTATGGCTGAATCGAGAGGGAGGTTTGAATGATCAGAAGGTGTTGTACTGAGGTTTTTCTTACTTCTTGCGTTAGTCTAAGTTCCCCCAGATGTATAAGGCAGATCTTTTTTAGCTCTTTTTTTGGTATTTCAGAGATGGTGCACGGATTAAAATAATATCTCTGAAGTCCTAAATCGTACAAGAGGTTTTTGACGTAAACTAACCACCTGATCTTCTGTACATTGTCTAATTGCATGCATTCTTCGACAAGGAGCCGGGTTAGCTCGCATTGTTCGGTTGTCCAAATGCGTCGCCAAAGCATTATTGGTTGAATCCTGAGAATGTCGAAGATGTGATCCATTCCCAATTTTAAATGGCAACCATATGTGCTAGTACTTTGGGGAACTGCCAGGAGGTACCTAAGAAATGAGTTTTCTACTCTCTGGATTTCATTTGTATTTAGAAAACCCCACAGGCCTGCGCCATAACTAGCCACACTTGGGCATTTTGATTGGTATATTTTTATCATTTCCGCTGGCGGTCTCTTACCTAATTTCTGGGAAAAGGCCACCAGAGCTTTCGTCGTCCTTAAAAATGCTAGCTTTCTTGTTTTAATAGCCCTCATCCAATTCAGCTTGTCATCTATTAAAATCCCTAAGTAGGGGTACGTTATCGTAGACTCTAAGCTACTGTTGATAACATATATCTTCTTGTTTTTAAGCCTATATGCATAGTATACGTCTTTTTTATGTTAATTTTTAAATTTAACGAACTCATAAAATTACAGTAGCTAGTCAAGGAGCGCTACCGGTGTTCTTGCTAAAATAACGGCGTTGTCGGCATAAAGAAGTGCCGGGATGGGACGACGCTGTATAGTTGGTACATCTTGGGCTTCTTTAATCATCTGGAACTCGAGTCCGTTGGTGTATAGTGTGAATAGGAAGGGGGCCAGTACACACCCCTGTCTGACCCCCCTCTCTATTCTAAACGGCTCTGTCAGCTCCCCCTCTGTTCCATATCGTACTCTGGCCGAAGCTCCCAAGTAGAGCTCTCTTAAGAAGTTTACCAGAATAGGATCTACCCCCATATCTAAAATTATTGTCCACATTTTTGAGTGGCTGACGCAGTCACAGGCCGCAGTGAGGTCTACATAGACCATATGTAGGGGTCCACCTTTGGCTGCTACGTATTTCCCTACCAGAAGGGCGAGGTGTAGCGCCTGGTCGATCGTACCCAGACCCTCGC
Source organism: Lissotriton helveticus (assembly GCF_964261635.1). Classification (NCBI taxonomy): domain Eukaryota; kingdom Metazoa; phylum Chordata; class Amphibia; order Caudata; family Salamandridae; genus Lissotriton; species Lissotriton helveticus. The sequence goes on from NC_136070.1 coordinate 827,594,665, forward strand.
GGAAGCCGTATTGAATATCTGATATAATGTTATCGGCGGGCCATATCTGCAGGCGATCTAAGATGATACGTCCAGCTGTTTTCCCCAAAGCGTCTAGCAATGATATGGGTCGGTAGCATGTCGGGCTCTGGCGATCGCCCTTTTTAAAAATCGGGACCAGAGTAGAAGTGGACCAAGAATCAACCAACCCTATAGTTGCCGCAGCTTCCAGGACTCCCGTTACAATAGGAGACCACAAGTCTAGATTATATTTAGAAAGATCTACGGGAACCCCGTCAGGCCCCGGGGCTTTTCCAGATTTAGACGCTTTAAGAGCAGCTAACACTTCCTTATGGGAGATTTTTATCTGAATAGGATAAACAGATTGCTGCGCAGGGTCCACTAAATCTTGGGGATTTTCGTCAACCTTGTTAAAAATGGAGGAAAAGTGTTCGACCCAAGCTGCGGCAGCTACTGCCACTTCGAGTCTTGGTAGATTATTCGCCTCACAGAGGAATGGAGCTTTAACTGTCCTCCAGAACATTGTGTTATCATTTGTGTTGCAGCTCTCGTGGAGCTGTTTCCACAAAGCTTCTTTGATCTTGTGATGTATTCCTATAGGTTCTGTATCGATCCCCCTATTCCTGACCCTATTCTGGTTAACAAGTTAACTAGCAGCCATCCCATGAGGCAGAAAACCCCCATGATGCAGAAACCGTTATCTGATTAAGCCACACTACGGCACAGGAACGTGTTATCTGATTAGGTCATAACGCTTGCCATCTAATTAGACAAGCGATATTCCTCCAGCCCCTGATAAGGCATACGGAGTTCTCAAAACAAATCAAACCTATGACAACCTGGGAAAAACCCTGCGGCCATTGTTTTGATTTCACCGAGAACTTCAGCAAAAGAATGTGCTAACGACCAAGTCGTATGACATCCTTATTGACGTATCTATGTCCATCCTTACGTCAATCTCGGCACCTTAAAGGTATAAATATTACCGATATTGCCCTATGCAAACACACGCGGTGGTGACGAGATCGGAGCAGCCAGACTTGCCGAAGCCCAGAGCAGAGCAGACCCCGCTGGCGCAGCCCCGCCTTCCTGACGCGCTGAGAACGAGACGCTGCTTTCTCCTGCCGAGAAATCCAGCTCCGGCGCTTCCGGGTAGCCCTCGCAGGCAGCCTGGAATATCGAGACCAGAGACGAGAGATACCATCCCTCATTCATCCTAAATTCCAGGTACAGAACTGAATAACCCCTCGCAGAGAATTCTTGAGTCAGTCACTTGGCAAAACAAACTTAACTTAAACTGTTACTTTCTATCCCCGCCCACGTATTAGGCTTAGGTCAGGTACACTGGGGTAGGCGTAGTTAGAAACACCAGTTGAGTACGATTAGTCAAATGTATATGTGTATGTATCTATTTTATCCATTTTAAACCTGCATATGGCTTAGAAGCCATATAAATGTTTTTACAGTATTATTTTATACTTCTGCTTTTATTGTATGCACTTTACTTAACCATAAGTATTGCGATAATATCGATCCATTTCTCTTGTATGAGAAAAGAGACTGATCAATAAATAACATCTTTTATTGAACACGCCCGTCTCTTCCTTTTCTCTACAATCTGGTGAGACTAAGAATGCACGTACTGACTGAGTAAAATAAGTCGTCTTTTGTTTTCACACGACTCTAGAGATACACTCTTGATTAGGGGAGAGCAAAGTTGTCATGTTCTATGGTTGTCAGAAACTAAATCCCTTCTTGTCTATCCAGGGAGGTTCAACTCCTCCTTGCCTATTCGAGAAAGTTTCTAGTGAACTCTGAGCTAGCTGGCAAACCCAAAACTTTAAGTCTAATATCGACAGTAGTAGACCTAGTTAACGTCTGGTCTAGGCCTATACTATTGAAGGTAATATTCCAATGCGCAGAGCCTATTGGGATAATAGGAACTACACTACATGGCGCCCAACGCGTTTGGATAAGGCGATAAAACTAACGTAAGACATTTAGAGTAACTCAGTCGTGCTTTTTCACTCAGACCCCTTTTTTCCCATAATACTCCAAAGACGTCTGGAGTGGGTGAAAGGTAATATCCGCCAGACCTCAGCAGGAGGAAACTCCTATGTATGGTTCTTGGTTTAGTCAACGTTGAAGGATACACTGTTCCAAAATATTGTGCATCTAATCTTTGTTTCCATAAGAACCTGATCTGCAAACAAACAAAATAACCTTCTGGACAGTACAATGTCAGACAGTGAAGGAGAAAGAGAGGCAGCTAGAATAGCAGCTGAACTCGTAGTAGCTGATACTGCTATGCAAGACGCAGACCCGGATATAATACTCATCCCGGTCAACACAAGAAAATCTATAACTTTAAAACTTATAGAAAATGGACTGACACCTAGAGGTGGCACAGTCATATTCGTAATAGAGGCACACGAATATCGGCAGACAGAGGTGTTCTATTCATGGATACACTTTCCAGCAGCAAATGCTGTAACAAAGGTCTTCCACTACTACAAAACAGAGGAACCTCCTGAGGAGTACACTCCTTTCGAGGAGGTGGAAGTACCACTTAAATTTCAAGAGCACCTCCTCTTGATTAATGGCGCCCTAAAACACAATAATCACATCACCAGGCTCGGTCCCTTAGGTAGACCAGGAGCAACGTGGCCGGTCCTAGCCGGATACACACCACATCCAGACATTGAAAGAATGCCTGCACCAGAGCTGTTAACACAGCTGAAACAATTAATAAAGTTACATAGACAATTAGTCCAGTATGTAATGCGGACTTCAACAATCCAACCAGCAATTAAAATTCCACAGCTGACCCCTCATCAGGGGAACACAAATAAAATTACACCACAGAACATACAATCCTGCCTGGGTAAAGTACCAGCTAAACGGGAACAAATACCATTCTGGTTAGCACAAAAAATCACCCAAATAGAGGCGGTGTTTCCAGACACCACCCCGTTAGAAAAACACAGGATTCTGACTATCTGTCTTCCAATGGGAATCGCACCACACGTGGAGGACTGTGACACTTGGGGTACAGTCTTTGCTTCCATCTACACAAAAACGCACGGTGTTCCATCCATCTCTGTAATACCAGATGTGCTAAAACAAATTCAAGATGAATACAGTCCAGAACCAGCTTTAACTCTTGGTATGAAATTACTAAAAGACTTCAAGCAGGTCTCGGCTATATTATTAGCTAACATCAAGGGAGAAGCAGCAAACGTGGCGATCCGCCAGAGGTTAAAAGAGACAGATATAGCAGACCAACCAGCTGAAATTGCCAGAATTATAGAAAAATCCTATGAGGAACTAGGTAGAGATAGTTTAGGTGGAATACCAGTAAAACCACAACTGATTGAAAGTCCTGAAAAAATATTTTTTAATAATAATTCAACATCACAAAAAAAGAGCTGGGATGGAAACAAACAATCCAATCCTAAAGAAAAGAAATTCCAGTCCAGAGGAAGGTCTCCTCGGCGGAGAGAAAGATCTCCGAACCAAAGACACAGGTCTCCCCAAAGTGAGCCCTCTGGGAAAAGATATAACCTTAGAAATAGGGATAATATAAAGAAACCTGATAGATATCAAGACATTGATACACGTCCCTCTCAATCTTTTCAGACTTCCTCGCAGAAATCGGAAAGAAGAGGACGATCAGAACAAAGAGAAGAGCACGCCAAGTCCAAAGACAAGGAACCTGCTCATCTAAAAAAGAAATTACAATTTCCAAAAAAGAAGGTAGCCAGTATTAAAATAGTTAACAATGCCGAGAATACTGAGGACACAACTGAAAAACGGAGAATGGGCTCAGACAGTGCTAGACAGCGCAACAGAGGTGAGCATAGCTCGCAAAGTCCTTATGAATCATCTGGAGACAGTGGACACGAATGAATACCTTCAAGTGGAAACTGCAGACACCAGAGTTAGCAAACCTCACAAAATATATGAAATAACATTACGTATAGAGGGGGATAAGACTAGAAAAATAAGGGGACTATTTTGGGATAATCTCTCCAAGGGCTATGACATCCTTCTAGCTGAAAAAGACTGGCCACCAGAGTTTGTCAGGGACTGCCCTCATGGCGAAGAAATAATTATGCCTGCCTTCTCAAATCATATCCCAATTCATAAAAAATACACACTTTCTAGAAAGTGGGCAGTAGCTCAAGCTCCTGCTTTATATAAAAATCATGTAGGATGGGATGAGGACTCTCCTCCTCACAAAATCCAGTTAAAATAACAACCTACTGCACAAAGACAGTACCCAATTAAGCAAGAAGCAAAAAAACAGGTAAAAGAAATACTAGATCAATTAGAATACCAGGGGGTGATTGAAACTTGCACCTCACAAATGAACAACCCTTTGTTTCCGGTCTCCAAACCAGACAATTCATATCGTCTAGTTTTGGATTACCGACACCTTAACTCATGTTGCAAAACTTTTGCAGTGCAAAACTCACATAGTGCTGCACTAATGAATAACATAGTGCGCAAAAAATACAAAACAACATTAGACATCTCTAATGGATTCTTTTGTCAAAACATAGCACCAGAGAGCAGATATTTGTCTGCGTTCTCAATAAATGGCACTCAAAAACAATTCTGTCGGTTAGCCCAGGGGTACAAGAACAGCCCAGGAGTATTCTCAGCGAGAGTAACAGAATTACTACAAACATATGATGACGAAGCATTATCGTATGTCGACGACATATACCTAACAGACGATGACTTGGATACTCACTTGAAGAGAGTGAACACCATAATACTTGGGTTCGCAGCAGAGGGTTACAAATTCAACTTTAAAAAATCTAGAATTGCCCATCTAACAGTCCTGTTCTTAGGATATGAATTATCAAGTGAAGGCAAAAGCCTGGCTGACAATTTCCTAGAGAAATGTGCCGTACTCCAAGCACCGAAAACACTAAAAAACCTGCAGTCAATTCTAGGCTTCCTAAATTTCGGAAGAACATACATTGCAAATTACGCAGAAAGGGTCAAGCCCCTTTATGATCTAATAAAACCAGATTTTAAAAGAACCAATTGGACTCAAATACACACAGAAACTTTGAGATCCTTACAAACAGACATGTTAATTAAAACAAAATTAGAAACACGTGATAACACACGCAATCTTGTGATTCGAGTCATCCCAGGAAGATGCGGATTCACATACCTGACCTCTAATGAGGGAGAAAAGGTACCAATTGCATTCAAATCACACTTGTACACTAAAGCTGAAATGAAATTTAGCCCAACGGAAAAAATTCTTACTGCAACACAGACAGCTATAGCAAAAGAACGAGCCCTGGCACAAGGTAAACGAATAATAATCGTGACACCGATACCAGCCCTAGAGGCGGTAACAAAGGCAAGCATTCCGAATGCTAAAGCACTACATCCAAGGTGGATACAGTGGGCTAATTCTCTTGCTGCAACAGACGTGGCATACGAATTTGATCCTAACTTAAAGACACAAGATTTTCTCCAATATGAATTTGAATGTCCTCCGCCGACCGAAATTCTGCCTCTAGAACATTACGGCTGTATAATATATACAGACGGATCAGCACAACCCGCAGTAGGGGGTAAACAAGCTTACAGTGCTGCATGCGCGATTGTTAAAGGTCGCTGGCATGAAGGGAAATTTAAACCAGCTATCACTAAAACACAATCTCTAGGAGATTGTACAGCTCAGCGAGCTGAACTACTGGCATTCAAGATGGCGCTTGAAAATACCGATCGCGAATTCCCCACACTCATAGTGTGCGATTCGTATTATTGCGTACAGTCTTACAATGAATACTTGCAGATCTGGCTTCAGAATGGTTTTAAGGATGCAAAAGGAGGCACAATCAAGCATAAAATGCTCTGGGAACAAGTAGTTCTATTACAAAAAGAACTACCAAAGACTCACGTGATACATACGCTGAGTCATCAACGTGATGGCGTTCACGTTGCAGGGAATTCATTGGCTGATGAGGCCGCGAAGGCAGCTGTGCAAACGGCTTCCGTAGCTGCGATCACACGGTCAAAAACAAAAATAGACAGCGAAATATTACAGGCTGTCAGCGCTACAGAAAAGGATTCGATAGAAACACTCCCGAAAGGCTTTCCAGTAAAATACTCATACATAACTGATGCAAACAATGTTCCTTTTGCTCGAATCCCTGGAGTGGGGGATAGGGCAATTCCAAACATGGAACATAGGTTAGGACTAATCATAGCGGCACACGAAGGGCTTGCTTCTGTACATGCTGGCGTCTCAGCCACAGTATCATTATTAAAACAGAGATACTGGTGGCCACAAATGAGAAGACAAACACGGAACTATGTTCTAGAATGTGAAATATGTAAAAGAATGAAAGTATCAACGGTGAGACGACCAGCACAGACGCCCCTTCTAATCTCGGATAAACCATTAGCCTGTGTTTATCTGGACCACTGTGGTCCCTTACAAAGGGATGGTAACTATAAATATATCATGGTCGCAGTGGATTCATGTACGAGATTCATATGGATGTGGCCCCAGCGATCGGCTGACGCCAGAACTGTTATAAAAGATTTGCGAGTCTTTATCGGCACATACGCAATTGGCGTGCTGCATTCTGACCAGGGTCCTGCTTTTAGCTCTCGAGCTTATAAGGAGGCCATGACCAGCATGGGCATTGCATTGCGGTACTCTTGTCCATTTCACCCTGAGGGGAACGGAATTGTAGAAAGAAAAAACCGTGACATAAAGCAATCTATAACAGCAAAGGTATTAGGTTCGGGAGCTGGGTGGGTCAAACATCTAATAAGTGTCCAACGTAGTCTAAATAACCTGCCAAGAAATTCTCTGAAGGGATTCAGTCCGTACGAATTATTATTTGGAACTAGGATGTTAGTCTTAGATCTCGACAGTCAGACTTCAGTGGTGAAGGAAAAAAGCTTTGATATCAAAGATCGTTTGGCTATTTTGCAGGACTTAAACGAAACAAGAAAAGACCTGAGCAACATAAAGTTGAAACAGCAGCCATCAACCACTGAAGAACCACCACCTGTCCCAGCAAGACCTGTCTGGATTCCAAAAGTCGGGGATCTAGTCAGGGAAAAGATCGCGGTAAAGAAGGAATTTGGGCCTTCTTACAGAAAAGCAGTTCCTGTCTTGTCTATCAACGGGACAAGATCAGTCGTACTACCGCCGCTTGCTGGTAAAAAGGAGAACCGAGTTGTATCCATCGACCTGGTAAAACCACAATCATGTGGCCGATAACAAACAGTAGGCCAAGTGGACTCCCGATAAGTAGCAGAACACCAAGGTTTGCTACCAATACAGAGGTCCAAACTAAGAGGCTAATCACATTCGAAACGCCTACAGAACAACTACAAGGACTATGCAACAATGCAATGGAACTTAAACCTCTGAAAACCCAAATAAAAACATTTAGTAAAGACACACCAACCTACAATGAAGTAACAAACGAATATGCAAGAAACAATAATCCTGAAGCAATTAGAACAATTGACAGAACTGCATCCGGCTACTTCATAAACTTCGATGATTCCTCTGAAGACCTCAGTGAATCAAAAACACAGCCATCAACAAAAACATTTAAAGATAAAGCTAAAGAACTTTTGAAACAACTGAAAGAAACATATCAAATTTCTCCATGGATTGAATTCTGGGTGGGTTTTGGTGCATTTATCCTCATACTTTGGCTCATCATGGTACTAACTTTGGGACGCTTCATTGAGGGAAAATATGCTAAAATGGACACAGCAAGTCAGAAAATCAACCTGATCCTCAAACCACGCACATCTTCACACGTCGAGAAAAGAGAACTTTCTTCAGTCAACTTCACAGCCAATCCTATACCGGGTGGGGTAGCATGGGACAACACTGACTACGAAATTTATGGTCCGGTTGAGATCCTGAAATATCCACACCAAATTAAGATCTCGTTGAGTGACTTTGTAAAACCAAGCTCATTTGCTGATGATTGGGACTTTGAAAGTATAAATAATATGATGTCTGACTTAGTGATGTCTGCTAAATTTACCAAACATGATTATTTGCAGGGTTCGACAAATTATGATAGTATGTACTGTTACAACCACTATGGTAACCATTTTCTACATAAATCTGCACAACCTAGAAATGTTTTAAATTATAACCAATGGGAACATTGTGCAACCCCTCCAAAAGGAAGCTCAAGAACCTTTTATGACAAATATCCATACTTTTCAGGTTTTAACACAAGTAATTCTGAAACATTTTATTTCAAATTGTCAAATAAGACAGGGACAAAGACCATGATAACAAACACAAAATTGATATATTCAGACTCCTTTTTTGAACAAATGAATACTTTTGGTTTTGATTATTGGGACAAAAATGTTGAAGTAAAAAGTGTTTGGGGTACAAAAGAATGGCAAGTACAAGGTATAGAATCATTGTTTAGAGCCTGCATGATCCCAGAACAAATTATATTTTTAAATGACACTGTTCAACAAACCACCTGTCTTGGCCTAGCCAAAATCAAAGACTTAAATAAACCGTCTATTCCAAAAACAACAATGAACAGCAATAGCTTTACAGATGAAGAGATAGACGTAAATTATGTATTAAACCAAAACAAAACACATCCAGATTGGAAACAGTGGTTGATCTGGCCCACAGATACTAATAACTGTCAAGACAGATTCCTGAACAAAACACAGGGGTTCAAATTGACCAGGCCAGACCCTAGATATTCCCAAAGACAACGCCCAGGGATAATAACAACCTACAGTGTGGGCAAATTATGCCTTCAATGGCTACAAACTTCCACACTGGCAGAAATTAAGCAACACCTAACTTTACTTACTGATGGTGCTGACTTGCGTGATTTCATTATGGGACCGCGCAAACAGCGTCAGAAACGTTTCATAGCAGCCTCTCTATATGCAGCATACAACGAGGCCTGGAAGGTGACTCAAATTGAGACAGCAGAAAGAATACGGGAAATTGACCGTATTAATTTGGAAAAATCACTTTCTGTAGTGGACAATGGGTTAATTACTCTGTCCTCCAGAATTTTTTCTTTGGACAGCATTGTGTCTTCAGCAATCGACATAATATCGCAAGACTTACTGTTGTTACAACACGGTCAGTCTCAATTGCGTTCTATTGTACAGCTTGGCTGGACGTTACAAAATCTGCGTTCTGGCTATGTGCCTTGGCGTTTAATCAACACAACGTCATTATTCAATATCTTTAACCTTACTGATAAACAAATCAGTATGGCACAAAAGGGTGCTGATTATACAATCCTGAGCATTGAGAAACTCGAGAGATTACCAGTGACAATGTCAGAACGACCTGTCAGTGAATGGATAATACATGGGATAATTAATATTCCAATATCAACCTTCAGGTTTCAATACTGCCAAAAATATATACAGGCTGGCATGTACGAAAAATTGGGAAAAGGGTACATTAAGACAACATGGAACTTGCCCTATTCACATGCATGTGTCAGTAATAAAGGACAGAAAGTGTTTCTTAGTGGCAATAACTGTGCGATGTCACTAAGCGGTACACTTCTGTGTAATGGAATTAGTTTGCATGGAGCCTGTGAAGGGAACTCAAATAACCTTTCATGTCACCAGCAAGGCACACCTGCAACAGAGATAGAACCATTCTTTCAAAGACTCTATAATAGGAGTTACATTCTAATTGTGGACCGCAGATGCTGTAGTCTTATGCCCGGGACTCCTTATCTCGTAACTACGACTGCGAAGGTCATGTGCTGTGGACACTCATTGTTCCCCAGCTCTTTTCCAGACAGGGAGGCAAGGGCATGGCCCAACTTGAAAATTACTTCTATTCGAATAGACACTTTAAGCAGAATGAAAACAGTGCTTCTTCAGACGCCAACCAGGCTCACGTCATCAAAAGAAACGTATGATCTCCTAGTCGCAAGGACGACTGCAGAGATTCACTCCTTATTATCAACTAATTCCCCCATACATTTCTCAGAAATCCTGAATGAAATCTTAAATATTTCTGATACCAGTGGAGTCTCAAAAGTATTTAAGACAGTATTTTCGATGGCATTAACACCATTCATAGCCATACTGGCTATTTTTCCAGATTTCGTCCATTCGATTTTTGGCGGACTCCCCCTCATTTTGGGACTAATTGCAGGAATTCTATTCTTAGTCCTTATATTTCGATATGGCAAACCGTGTCACAGACAAAACACCTGCGACAAGGGAAGAAACAATCCGAGCCATTGGATACCGGGACCGGATATCAAAAATCCTGGGACTTTCCCGGCTTAGAGACCTGAACATGACTTGGTTTCTTTCATTTCGACCAATGTGGCATCGATGTGTTTTACCTGTATTAAGGTGCCTGCTATGCGGAGAAGAATGCGTGTTGGACACCTGTCTGACGCTACAATTAGATGCGCCAATGGATGCAGAAACATTGTTGAGTCCAATAAAGGCTCATGCTTTGTGCTGCCCTCAAAGGCTACCAATCCTGATGACGGCATTCGTGGAAACCTCACCACTACGATTAAGGGGTAGTGAAGTTCCAGATGAAAGCAGCATCGATCAGGTACGACCTTCTGTCAGCAATATTAATCAAAACGTCAATGGAGACAATCATGCGCACGAATGCATGGTTACACCTTTTTCCGAGTTAGTGGAACTCTCCCAGGAAGCTGTTGACAGCTTTTTCGACAGTCTAAATGATATGATGTTCTCACCAGAGCAGAAATAGAGACTTTTGAGCAAGCTCGCACACGGCGTTCCCTGAATTTGGCCTTCAACTAGAATAGCAAAATACCATGAACAATTTTCCCTCCAGTTCACGGACAGCAATTTTTTCAGCAGCCCCAAAATATTTTTCCATATTTTTTCGGGACACTTATCTTCTGCTTAGAGTAAGAACTATTCTTAGAGAACTAAAATTTCTAATCTTAGATAGTTTATAGACATTAGCTGCCCGCTGGTATGTTCATAATTATTTTTATTCTGTGATGGAAGGGTCTCGAACCTTTCTTCTGTATTAAGAGCCATTTCATGTGTAAATTCTCATATACCAATTAGCAATAATGTATACAAATGCGTGATTACTTTAGCATTATTCTACAGCTTGAGTGCATATAATACATGTGACTATTTTTTCCGTATATTTGATAATTTCAAAAAGCATTTTATGTATTTTGGGGTGGTAAGGTATACATAATACTCTACAGTATGTTTTACTATGCCTAGATTCGTAAATATGTCCATAGTTAGCGTGGAGTGGGTGTGATGTATTCCTATAGGTTCTGTATCGATCCCCCTATTCCTGACCCTATTCTGGTTAACAAGTTAACTAGCAGCCATCCCATGAGGCAGAAAACCCCCATGATGCAGAAACCGTTATCTGATTAAGCCACACTACGGCACAGGAACGTGTTATCTGATTAGGTCATAACGCTTGCCATCTAATTAGACAAGCGATATTCCTCCAGCCCCTGATAAGGCATACGGAGTTCTCAAAACAAATCAAACCTATGACAACCTGGGAAAAACCCTGCGGCCATTGTTTTGATTTCACCGAGAACTTCAGCAAAAGAATGTGCTAACGACCAAGTCGTATGACATCCTTATTGACGTATCTATGTCCATCCTTACGTCAATCTCGGCACCTTAAAGGTATAAATATTACCGATATTGCCCTATGCAAACACACGCGGTGGTGACGAGATCGGAGCAGCCAGACTTGCCGAAGCCCAGAGCAGAGCAGACCCCGCTGGCGCAGCCCCGCCTTCCTGACGCGCTGAGAACGAGACGCTGCTTTCTCCTGCCGAGAAATCCAGCTCCGGCGCTTCCGGGTAGCCCTCGCAGGCAGCCTGGAATATCGAGAGCAGAGACGAGAGATACCATCCCTCATTCATCCTAAATTCCAGGTACAGAACTGAATAACCCCTCGCAGAGAATTCTTGAGTCAGTCACTTGGCAAAACAAACTTAACTTAAACTGTTACTTTCTATCCCCGCCCACGTATTAGGCTTAGGTCAGGTACACTGGGGTAGGCGTAGTTAGAAACACCAGTTGAGTACGATTAGTCAAATGTATATGTGTATGTATCTATTTTATCCATTTTAAACCTGCATATGGCTTAGAAGCCATATAAATGTTTTTACAGTATTATTTTATACTTCTGCTTTTATTGTATGCACTTTACTTAACCATAAGTATTGCGATAATATCGATCCATTTCTCTTGTATGAGAAAAGAGACTGATCAATAAATAACATCTTTTATTGAACACGCCTGTCTCTTCCTTTTCTCTACAATCTGGTGAGACTAAGAATGCACGTACTGACTGAGTAAAATAAGTCGTCTTTTGTTTTCACATGACTCTAGAGATACACTCTTGATTAGGGGAGAGCAAAGTTGTCATGTTCTATGGTTGTCAGAAACTAAATCCCTTCTTGTCTATCCAGGGAGGTTCAACTCCTCCTTGCCTATTCGAGAAAGTTTCTAGTGAACTCTGAGCTAGCTGGCAAACCCAAAACTTTAAGTCTAATATCGACAGTAGTAGACCTAGTTAACGTCTGGTCTAGGCCTATACTATTGAAGGTATTATTCCAATGCGCAGAGCCTATTGGGATAATAGGAACTACACTACAATCTGGGATTTATAATTCCTTTGTGCCAGTTTGTAAGTTTTCATACGGGCAGCTATTTCATTTCTATCCCTCGATTCTTTAGCTAAGGCGATCTTAAGTTTTTTGTACGCTTTTGTACAAGCAGAGTTAAACCAACCTCTCTTAGGGTGCTCTTTTGATTTCTTTTTGCAGACTAGCTCTTCTTGTTATGGTATCGTAACTTGCCAATATCATTTCAGGAGTAGCAGACTGGTCTAAGCAAGTGAGCACCTCCTGTCTTGCTTTCTTTAACACCTTGCTCGTTAGCAAATCTTTGTCGACCATTCCCCATTTTATTGAATACTCATTAAGTTTAAGCTGATCCTAACTGTATTTGGAAAGTGGTCACTAACTGGGTTCTTTATGGTCTTACATTTTTTTATTCTTGGGCCCATACTGTTCGAAATAAGTATGTACTCTATGACATTATTAGAACCTCTTCCGTTAAAGGTTGCTGTAAACGTAACTGGAATACGACCAATTTCATTGGCAAAACCTATATCTATTAGTGCCATTATTTCATTCATATAATCGCCATTGGAGGAATGGGAAAAGTGCGTAAAATTATGCCCAGCCCCATCCTTGATTCCACAATTACCTGTTCCATTGTCTTTACACAAAGTCAAGTTAAAATCCCCACCCCAAATCAATAAGATATGCTTCTTACTATGTTTTTGCAGTAAATCCTGTAATAAATTTGCTATCTGTTTTAAAACATCAGTTAACTCAGAAGGGTGCAAATTATTATAGAAATTAATAAAAACAGAAATTAACTTAGCATTATGGACTAGCATTATAACTTGTTAGTTTGTTTGCAACTTCACCACGTCAATCTTGCTTATTGGCAGAGTGTTGGAAATGTATGTTATTAAGCCTCCCTTTGCTCTTCCCGATGGAGATGGGACTGCTCCAGAAAAAAATGTTCTGTATCCCTGTAGATGGACTGGGGAGCAGAGCCATGAATCCTGAATACCTATAATGTTATGTGTCATTGCTTGCGTTATCCAGTTGTCGTTTTCCAGTTTGTTTTTTAGGCCGGCCACATTCCAAAAAATAATGTCCAGTATCACATCGTCCCCATCTGACTTCGAAACGTGATTGTTGGTTACGGGGTGAACTATTGGATGTATTGGATCAGTTATATAAAGTTGTTGGTCAACTCCCCTCCCTCTGGCATCTTCCTTGCCTCCCTTGTTTGACATATTTCTTGGGTTGTGGATAGGTGAAATGGAATCAGTTAGGCTGTCGAGAGAGTCCGTATTTTGTATCGGTTCTCTTGTCTGATAATCTTTTGTGGGGACTTCCCTTAGTGTAAGTGGGGTTGCTATGTTTTGATCTCTTAAGGACAGTCATTAATTCTCATCTAACCCTGACAATATGTTGTATCTATTAAATGTGGGGACTAGCTGATGTGACCACTGAAAGTTGTGTTGTGTTTGCGGAATATTAGAGTGGAACTTCATTCTGTGGGGGGGGTAAAAATAGCCTAACGGTAATACCATAATGCCTGCCAGTATTGAAAACTGGTTATGTTCACGGTTCAGGATTTCTTTCACTAAATATGGTGATCTAAACATGATGATCACACAGTCTCCTTTCAAGTCTTTCTCCCTTACCCCCAACCATTTTACTCTTCTTATCATTTTAAATTCACTGAATACTAGGGCGGTCAGCCCCGTTCTATTGCTTAACCAGTGAAGCGATTTATTTTTTAGGGCTTCCCAGGATTCTTCTTTTGGGGGGGAGTTTGGAGGTACATTTCCCAAAACTATTGTATAGGGTGTTACTCCTGGTGGGAGATGTATGTGTGAATCTGATTCTCTTTTCTCCTGAACAGGTACAGTAATGTGACCTTGAATGAGTGAGTTTTGATTTTGGGGCATTAATGGATACGATCTGATTCCCTGTGTTAGAGTATCAGAACGGGCGACTCTAAATCTAGATGAACTGTGATCAGTTCTTTGGGTTACTTGATTTGAGTGCCGCACAACTACTGTTGGTAACGGGGATATAGCTGCATCTGATCATACATTTATTTGTCCCCCCTTTAAAGATGCTCCTAGATTGAGTGGCTGCGCAGTTTTGTTTTGGCCTGACCTTGGGTCTGCTGCTAATCGAGGAAGCGTATTATGTTATTGTGAGATTAGAATTCGTTCTATTCCAGCTACTCTATTAGTTAGTTGATCTAATCTTAAACGCAGATAGGAATCTAATCTTTCCACCAGGGCCGTCAGGTTGGTTAGGCCATCCTGTGGCTCGGTGCTACTGGGGGATTGGGTAGCTGTTTTTTTCTTGTTGTGATTCTTTTGAGTGTCTAACACTCTCTTATTAGAAACTATTCTTTCTGGGAGTTGATGCATTAATACAATGCTCGGTTCTTTTTGAGCAGGTAAAGTGCTAGGAGCCCTGGATCTTGGTTTTCAAGACTTTTTCTGGGGTGGTTGAGTAGGAGAATCATCTCCCAGTGGTTCAATTTCTTCGCTAGGAGGTTGAATACAACCGTTCACCAATATGTTGTTCACCTCCCTTTCCACTGATTTTATTGAATCCTCGCTTGATGGTGGTACCTGACTAGAGCTGGATGTCGACCCCACTATGGATTCTTCAACTGATGTATCTGTTTGTCCAAGATATCGACTGCCCCAGTTAGGTAGCTTAAAAATGTTTGTTGCTTCTCAGTGTTAGGTCTACTCCCCTTAGGACTTGGCAACTTTCTTTTCCCCATTTTAGCGGTTACTTAAACGGTTAGTGCTGGTCTACAACCTCCGGGATATCCAATGTTCCAGTTGGACTTAAAAAGTGGGATCCAATGTGAAACAGTTAAAAGGAGAATGATTGCAGATACAGTAAATAATATACGAATGTGAGAGAAGGGTAATAGGACTAAACCGTTATCCCTACTCTTATCTAGGTCAATGTCACTCAGATTAAATACACTGAAAGTTCTTTCCTGCGACGATGAAAGGTCCACCTTCTCAAATTGTTAATAGTCTTAGTCAATCAAGTGTTCCTACCCGATCTGAAGCATAGATGACAAAAGGGGGGGCCCAGCCCAGCCAGGTCCGGCCAGCGGCTTCTCCCGGGACGCTCCCGCGCGCTCCCGCAACACGGGTGATGACACGTTGTTTTATGCACCTCCAGGCACGCTACCCTTGTGGGCGGCTTCCTGTCGCAGAGATAGCTGGGACTTGTAGTCCTCCGGCCTCCGTGCTCTCCCCCCTCACAGCAGCCGCACTAAAGATGGTGAAATGCGGCAGCGGGGGGGCATGCGGGCACGGTCAGATGGGGCAGCAGGGCAGTGGGATCCGGCGGGACTGGCCACAGCGAAGGATACTCGTTCGCAGGTTCCCCCTGTCACCGGAAGACGAAATTCGTGTTCGTGCACTCTCTCCGGCGTCGTACGGCGTGTGACGTCAACACGTCCTCAACGTCCTCCACTGGAATCGGGAGTCGGGACTTTCAGTTCCAAATCGAAACTGAACACTGAGAGGGGAGGGAGAGTGGTTGAATGGGGCGAGCACCTAGGTAAGCGCTTCAGCAATCCTGCACTTCCTTCTAACAAACGTGAGTGTTTAGAGTCATTTTCATACTCGAAATCAGGCAAAATACAAGCTACTGAGTAGGAGAAAAAGTAATCAGAACGGCAATTTTGGTCACTGTGAGGCCTTAAAAAGTGGTTATTGAAGATGAGGCGTAATTCAATTGATTAGATTACATTTTTATTGCACTATTAATTAAAATCATTGCAATCTCGCTAGATGATGTACAAAATAAAGTGCATGGGTTTCAATGTTAAAAATGAAATGTAACAAGGTAGCAATCTATTATTAATTTTTTTTGTTTTTTTTAATTGGGTGTTTATAGTAATAGGATTAAGAAAGATGATAGCGGGTTGAACATTATGGTTTTATACATTTTTCAGAGGTCAAAATGTCCTTTACAGCCATCAGAAATTTCATAAAGCGTGCCGCCAACTGTGCTGAATCACCCTTCAAACATTCTACCAAGGCATCCTGGCATGTCCGAATATTTAAAATACGCCAGATGGGGCGAAGCCAATACATTCCTAATGGGTGCAGTGTCTCACAAATACATAATATATGAGTTAGCGATTCTTCTTTATAACCTTGTCCATACTTGTATGCCAATAGGGGGATGAAAACCGAATCGTAGCCTCATTAGTTGGCACCTCATTGTTGGCTTTAAGGGGAGGGCAGATAGTATGGTAAGCCTCTGCTATTGTATAATTTTAAAGTCCAGCTTCCGTGCTTTACTTTTTTCAAGCTTGTTGCATCATTGACCTCTGACATTACTTTGCTTGTTTTATTAAAAGTTTTGCTGCCGTCGGAATGGGTATTAGGGCGGCCCATATTTCACGGACTTCCAATGTTTCAACTGAATGAGTAAGGAAATTATGCCAAGATAACCCAGGATTGTTTATCATTAGACAGATGTTTTTCTTTAATGAGTTTTCCCATGCTTGTTTGGCCTTTAGGCAGGATGATATGAATCTTACTTTGAGTATCCACTTTTGAGATGCCAAGTTAAATTCCTTGCGAATTTGCACATCATAAGGGGAAGAAGGTAAGAGGAAAACTTTGCGGAAGCAGGCTGATTGGGCTCTATCTAGCCATAGTGACATCTTCTCTTTTGAGGGCTATAGTGCCATGGGATACCGACCGTAGAAATGTTGTCCCTATTGCTTGAATTAGAGGAGTAAGATGGGGTGAGCACATGGCTTTCCTTTCTCTAAAAAAGGCAACCTTAAAGGATTGTGCCAGGCCGTGTATTGCTGTAATATGGGTGGACTGCCTTCCTTTATGGTCGATCCATAATCCAAGGTACTTGTAAGTTGAAACGGTCTCAATGGGTTTACGGTCACTTGCCATAAACTTTTTCTCTTCGTTTGTCTGGAGATTATCATTGCCTTTGTTTTCGTTGTGTTTATTTTTTTTTAAACAATATTTTTATTTGCTTTTTTATAATGCATAAACATAACAGGCATGTCACATATAACCATCCTCCACATTCCTCCTTCCATCCACCCTCCTCCCGCCAGCCCATATTCCCCTTGTCATCCTGACAAGACTGTACCTTACATTTCCCTGAGTCCATAAAGTGTAGAAAACATTCCAAAGCCGCCCCACACGCAGCCAGTGCAGCCGGGTACCCCCTCCTCTCCTATTCACAATCCCCCATCTAGTCCATGATATCGTCTCCATTTCCCCCATACTCTGTTGAATGTCTTTGGGCACCCTCTTGCCTTGTACGTGACTCTCTCCTCTGCCATGTATAGATCCATGCCCCTTCTCCAGTCATCTAACCTCGGAGGCATGGGGGCCCCCCACACCCGGGCAACGTCCCTCTTAGCCACCACTAATGCTAGAACTACGAAAATTAGGAGTGGGCGACTCAAGTCTACATCGTTTGTTATGCCCAACAGCACCAATTTGGGGTCTATCGGCAGAGTGACCTCCAGCACTTCGCTCAACTCCCCCAGAAACTCAGCCCAGTATGCCTGTGTTATGGGGCACGTCCAGACAGTATGGTAAAAGTCCCCTTGCCCCTGACCGCATCGGAGACAATTTGTGTCACTAGTAAGCATGGGCGGATCTAGCAGATCTCGCGTACGCGAAATTGCGGATTTACGGATTCGCAATCCGCGAAGATACGCGAACTCTAGCGGATTTGCGGATTTTCCCGTTTTTTGTGTTGGCGCGTGTTCGCGCCGATTTTGGGACAAGTTCACAATTGCGAACTTACTTTTCGGCTCGCAACGGCCGCGACTATGTTGTTTCTACGTCTGGTTTATCATCACAGGTTCACAGCACCCTCTGTTTCACCACTGCCACCCTCTGGGACACCCATGCCACCCTCTGGTACATCCTCACTGCCACCCATTAGGTTTATTTATCACTGTAGATTATGGTGGTTGAAAAAAGCAAGCACACCTGCCCTTCTTCAACTGCCATCAATTAATTTGTGGGTCATTAATGTGTCAGTAATTTTGAAAGTTCCAGTCTGGCTGGCACCTGCTTCCTTCCTTATCTGTAATTTGCTTTTTGTTGCAGTGAAATTTTTTTTCACAGGACCTTTATGGTCTACTTGTAGCTATTCTATGAGCCTGCTGTTTGGGTCATAGCAGGGTCATAGAATAGTTGCAAACTCTGGAGGGGCCCCTCAGGAAGCACTACCTTGAATGTTACTAATGTTAAGTTTGAACTTTTGCACCTGCTCATTGCTTTCAGTTTAGCTAAAATCGTTTTTTCTGCAATTTCGCGCGTTTTTTGGGGCGCGAATCCGTGCGAAATCGATTTCGGAAGCCGCGAATACGTGCGAATACAAAATTGTTTTTTTTGCGACGTGTATGTTCGCGTGATCTTGCGCGTGTTCGCGAGGCGCTTCTAGCTATACGTTTGCCAAGTTACCCTATCGGTCGTACACGGGCGCGGCCATCTTGTTTGCGAGACGTAATTCCGTTTCCGGCCGCTATGTGTAATCTCGCAAAGTGTGCTGCTCGCTAGTACAATTTCGCGCGTGCTCGCAAGGAAAATCTCGCGCGAACTTACCCACGCGGTCGTGAACGGGCGCGGCCATCTTGTTTCTCATTCATTGCTATGGTTCTGGGCATGCTTTCTCTATCCTCTCTCAATCTCTGCCATCCTTTGCTTGTTTGAAGTTTATTTGATCTAATTTTACTTATTATCTATCCCTCTATTTTTCTAGCTCTATATTTTTGTGTTTTCTGCTGCTTTTAGTTACTTTTAAACTACTTTTTTAAACTCTTTTCTTTTCTTCTTCACTATTCTATTTCTTGTTTATCATTTAACTGTATTTCTGCCCAGACCATGGTAAAGGGAGCCGGGAAGCACCCTGAGAAGGGGAAGGGTCCCGCACCCCGTGCCCGGCTCCCGTGCGGGCGTTTGAGGGGGGAGCAAGTGGTCCCGCGGGAGATCTTCAGCGCGGAGGAAGTGGCGGCACTCATCTTCCACGTCCAGCGCCGCCTCCCCAAGACGATCCTGGGAGGCGGCAAGATCGCGACTGGCTATGGCATCCGGGAGCGCCGCAAGCGGTGGGAGAAGGTGTGCCGG
Organism: Lissotriton helveticus; assembly: GCF_964261635.1. Taxonomy (NCBI): domain Eukaryota; kingdom Metazoa; phylum Chordata; class Amphibia; order Caudata; family Salamandridae; genus Lissotriton; species Lissotriton helveticus. Next base: position 827,614,445 of record NC_136070.1, read on the forward strand.
GCCATGTATAAGCTCTCTGGGGTCCGGCGCACATATAACCAGGCCACCCACCGCTGGACCGATGTCATGGACCGGGAACGGGACTTGCTGGACGCGCTCGGCGTAGAGGTCCCCGGGCTTGGTGAGTAGTAGTAGCTATTCATTTACTACTCTGTTTTATCCGGCTCTGTTATTTGCAAATCTTTGTTCTTTACCAAGAGCAATAATGCTGCCGATTACATTGAGGTAAATTATATTTCAAAATCTTCTATGCATTTCAGGTGCACTGCTCTCCTTCTCAGTAGCCTTGCTTGCTACTATGCTTCTTTGTTTTGTATGTTGTGTTCAGAAGCATTTCATTGGCCTGAGAAATTATGTATGAGTGTAGTGTAAAGATAAGAACTGCGTAATGCTAGACACTAAGGGTCATATTTTCAATTACCGGCGCATCCCTGCAAAGTAGCAGGGATGCGGCAGTAATTGTGTGCCATGCCACCACCACCCATTGGCCCAAAACGTCACAGAAGCCTTACGCATCTGTGCCGTAAAGGCAGCGCATTGCTGGAGTTGCGCGCCAACGATGGCGCAGCTCCAGCAATGCTCTGGGGTACCCTATCTCCCCAATGCTGCATCAAGCCGTACGTCGGCTTCAAGCGCGCAGGGTTTGAGTCATGCATCATTGTCCTAAAAGTGACTGATTGACATCTTGTAGATTTCCCTCAGCCACTTTTAGGATTCGTTCCTGCGCAGGTACGCCCTCCCTTGCGCCGGAACGCCCCCTGATGGCGCAGGGCTTTACAACGTGATGCATCGCCCATATGCCCATATGTGTTTTTTTTAATATATACGCCGCACCAACACCATGGCGAGTCTTTTGTTCTGCCGCTGCGTCACAAAAGGCACGCAACAATGGAGGAAAATGAGCCGCAAGGGACTTCTAAATCAGCCCCAACAGACTGAAGTCCAGTCCTTCCTTTAGACACATGGCTATAAGAAGAAATAGTGGCGGTGGTGGGTGGATTGATAGTTTGAGTATTCACTGATCTGCAAGCAGGATGGACTTTGTCTGTCACTTCGCGTGCTGCGGACTGCTGCCTGCAGTGCCAGGCCTAGGCAAACCTCTTTAGTAGTCTGTTTATTGAGTTACATAGGAACTTTCTAAGTCAACGTTCCGCAAATCAGGCAATACGAATAACGTAGTATACCACATGAGATAGATCCCGTGGAATAGTTGTCTATCTATTTGCTATTTCTCCAAAATATTTTGTTATTGTTCTTTTGAAATGTTTGATTTGGTTGAAAAATCTCATCCATGTTTTCTGGTTTTTCTTTCTTTCATGTTGTACATCAGCTCCCCCCAAGGGCAAGAGGACACAGGAGGAGGTTGCTGAGGATGCAGGCCAGGATCGGGCAGGCGAGGGCTCCTTTGCTGGCCCCAGTAAGTTTACATTTTAATAAAGAGTACCTATTTTTTCCTAGCGTTCCTCATTCGATTTTTTCTAAATCGTCTTTGAACTTCTTGTAGACTGGATATAAATTCTTATCCTGCCTCGAATATGACTCCCTGTGGTATTACTAGACTATTCTTATTAGTCTGTCTGTGTAGCTAACTAAGATTGGACATTTGGCAATTCCATTGGACTCCCATTCTATTCAGCAATAGCTCTATGCACTGTCTCCTTACTGACTAGATAGTGTGGCAGAGTCATTCAGCTCCCGAAGTCACCGATTATTGATCCCCAATGATCTCTAGATTATCGTACGCAGGACAAGAGAGTACGGAGTCACAGCACAGTCAAGAAGTGTCAGAGGCACTCATGCTTGCAAAAATTCCAAAACCTTTAGCTCATCCACTCTAGTCTGGAGGAACAAAAACCACAGAGTCTATTTAAGTTTAAAAGCTTTATTAAAAGTAAACACATTTATTAAAATCTACTTTGTCATAAAACTATTTAACTGAAAACGGAAAAGTGGTTAGTGCTGACGATTCATTGGACACATTTCTTGTGGTCGAGCCGAGCTCTCACCTGGTTTGAACTTGATCCTGGTCGTGTTCTTAGGAGTCAAGCTTCTGTCTGTTAGGAGAAAAAGTGGTGCGTGTTAAAAATCAAAAGCAAGCATTCATCAGTTGTGCATAAAAGTGCAGCAAGACAACAGCCTTCCCTGGAAAATGGGACATTTTTACTTTGGAGTAGACAGTCACAAATTATTACATTGTATTCAGTTTTTTTAACATTTCTCCTAGACCAAATATTATATAGTAGTGAGTGGTGTATTCTAACATTCTTAAATGTACTTTGTAGGTGTAACATCTGGTGACGGGGCCAGCGCGGAGGTGGCTGTGTTGGGCGAGGACTCGGCGGACTCTGGGGAGGAGGCGGATCAAGAGCCGGCGGACGGTCCTGTGGGGGTTCAAACGGTGGTGGCGGAAACAGGTAAGCTATATATTCCTTACTTATTGAGATTGAAGACTGCATAGTGTGCTTTCTGCACGGGTGTATTACAAATCAACCAGGTAGTAGCCTCCTCGAAATGTACTTCGACTTAGCTGTGAAGTTTTTGGTGAGAAGAATCCCAATAAGTTCTTAGACGAACGTGATGGATGGGATGAACGAAAAGCGAAAGAAGGGTGTAAGTAAGTGGGACGCGAACTTGTATGATGGCTGGCAAAGAAGAACGATATGTGTTTGCTTGGCCCCCGAGGTGGCTGGGAAGGAAAGAATATGGTATGGTGCATGGCTGGGTCAATGATGAAGCAAGGATGGGTGGAAGGACAGCAGCCTGGGTGGGTGAAACAGAAACTGTATGTGTGCGTATACTTTGACTGAATGGATGCCTGGAGCATGGTATTCTCTGACTCTTAGATAGCACATGTGTATCTAGAGAGAGTAGATGGTCGCCAGATGAAGTAAGTGTTACCTTGAAGAGCATGTACCACCGCACCCGCACGTCCGTTCCAGTGCAGGGAAGGCAAGGAAAAGAAATTGTAAATGTGTCCAATACTACCATGAATAGTAGCAGTACTTTGTATTGCGTCTGCAATCACAGCATATATCTGGTTATTACGGTGGACACTCCGTACCTCTCTTAATAACTTTAGTTTACTTGTAGTACGTCATTCATGTGTGGGTGTATCACTGTTCACTCAATATTAAGCAAAGCACCTAAAGTCATCCCATATGTCATCAAATACGTCCCATGTGAAGTGATAGATAATCAAATTAGTTAGCTTCTTCATTTTCCTTTTCTAGTACTCATTTGCACTGTAGGGTGAAAGGTAAATTAATTAAGCAGTAGCCCTTGTAACAGAGTATTCTCAGTGCCACCCGTAATAGAAAAGTAATAGCTTCACCACCTGCATGTACTGGACCGGTACAGTAACGCAAGTCTGTCTCACTCATCATGGTGTGCAACTTTTTTTCTCGGGTGCAAGTTCACTGTGCTGTCCATGTCATTCTGCCGGCTTGCATAAGATAACGTACCAATTTCCCTAAACAAGAGAGAAGAAGAAGAATAAGACTGGTGTACTGTCATAGTCGACTGTAATGGAAGTCAATAGTGGTCGTAGAATTTGTTCATTAAACTACCACTAATGTTAGAGCAAGGATGCAGAAGTGGGAGGTTACATAGATACTGTCCTCAATAGTTATGTACTGTGCTTTCAATTTGCTACTTGTACTGTGACCCAACTTTCGGCTCAATCACTTTGTGTTATTAATGCTAAGGAGCATTGGTTACAGACTATGTCTTTCTTTCTTCATATAGTTGCTCCTTCCAAATCAACAACACGGAGGGAGCAGGCTAGAATGGCCCGGCAACGGAGGCTGGAGGCCACTGTCGCCGAATATCGGCGGCTGGTGGCCCTGGAGGAGGAGGAGGACACGCAGTCGAGCGGGGCAACAACAACATCCTCGACTGTGACCACTGCATCCTCCTCCGTGACTAAGCCAGCGGGACCGAGCCGGGCTAACAAAGACAACCGCCACCGCCAAGCAACAGAAATACCAGCTGCCCCCCACAGGAGCTGCAAGGAACGCCAACGCCGCCTACGAGTCCGAATGTCCAACCTGGAGCAGGAGGTCCTGAAGTATAAGAACTTGGTTAAGGGCCTCCGCTCCGAGCTTGCCACCCTCCGCAAGGAGTATGATGCCCATGCCGCAAAATGCACCAGCACCAGCACCCTCCAGTAGTGGAGTGTCCCTTGCCCTTTTTTTATAGACTTTTGGGGGGTGGGATTTGGGAGTTGGGATCGTTTTGGGACGTTTCAAAGACAATCGTTGGGGTTAGGGTGGGTGAGGGAGATTATTTTGTTAGGGCTACATAAATATATTTTTAAACTTTATCTGACCATACCTGTTTTTTACTGCTTTTCAGTCTGGTGGGTGGGGGGCGGGGGTGTAACAGTAACTTTGTTTTCCTGAACAGTCGTAGGACTTTAGTAGTACAACCGTCAATCTCTTGTCTACTCCGAAATAATACTCCATTATACTACCTCCCACCAAACGCTTATCTTACCTGTAATTTGTGTTAGAAATTAGGGCTAGGCCCAGGGCTGGCTCCACGTGAAATGGGGATTAACGTTGTCAATCCTGGGCGGGTGACATTTCCTCATTGCGGTGGTACTAGTGGTGTGACACAGTGGCAGTTGCATGCCTATGGAAAAAAAGAAAACGAAACCTTGTTTGTCCTTACTGTAGCATTACAACGGTTACGGTACGATCGAGAATATAGCAGGTGACAGACAGAACAGTGCCATAATGTAGCCTAACAAATGGTAAAGTATTTGCTTGCAAGTATAACTAGTACTTGCGTTGAATTTATTTGACATTGGCTACTACTACTAGAAGATATAGTACTGAAGCTGAGTAAGTCTAGAAGATATCCTCGTATTCCTTCACCAGCCTGTTGCTATGACCTTATCCTCCCCAGCAAGTGTGTGGAATTATTGATGTCATTTTAGTCAGACATCAAGCAAAACAACACAGCCCGGGGGAAGAGGGTTAGGGTTTGTAAAATGGATGGGAATGGGGGTTTCTTTTTGGGTAGGTTTTGTTGAGAGAAGAAAAAAAAAGCAGAGCATGGACAAACAATAATTGAAGATAAAGACAATCTTTGGTTACAAAGTAAAGCTAAGCACATGCAGTCACACTCATAGAATAAAACAATGGATACTGTATCTGTATTGCGTATGTTGTTGGAGTTGTCCTTGAATTTGGTAAGTAAGTTGCATGCAGCAAACAATTCCTCTTATTGGCGGCACTCCTCCATTCCAGCTGACGCTTCGTCCATCAATGTTGGTGACCACCACTGACAGAAGACACCCTGTCCACTGCCTGCCTGGCGGATGTTGACTGAAACCCGGCCTGTAATTATTGAACGGAAAACAGGAAGTGCTATTACAATACCACTGATAAATAAATAAAAGGTATGTACGCTGTGTGGTTCAAAATGTGACACTTTGATTTCCCTAATAGACAGTACAATATTTTTGAAATTGCGTGCTCTGTCTGAGTCACCTTTTTAAGGATAAATAAGTATGGCCAAAATATTATAGCGGATCTTTCCCCTCAAGGTAGGTGTACTGTAAACTGTGTTTTAGAACAAAATTTGACCTTCCCAGCAATGCTCCCACCAAGACCCTTACTAAAGCCAGTCGCAAAAATGTAGAAGAACCCCAATCAGATCTCCAAAAACGATGCCTAGCAGAAAAATGGTTACAAAACGTACTTTGAAAGTAACAGTAGGCCCAAATACAGACCGTGGATTGTATTCAAACCACTTGCAAGCAAGCAAAAGTATCCATAGCCAGCATCGCTCCAACAGTGCTCTGCAACACCAGAACTGCGTTGCAATAGAACCCCCCGAAACACATGCAATCCTGCTGCTAGGGCTAACCCTAACGAACCCTAACTTACAAAAAGTGCCAAAACTGATGTTTCCTTCAGGATTTTGTCCAAAACACTTCTATCCGGTATTAGACCTTCCCAGGAATGCCCCAGGCAAGACCCGCCAACCCACCCGGAAAAAACCACCCGACAACACCCCCAAACAGCGAAAAAGCTAAATCTAATACTTACAATATCTCTCGGCCTTCGGTCCAAACGCGGCGCTGTGCAGCTAGGTCATCATCATCATCAATCATCATAACTCCTGTTTTCCACCACGGATTTCCTGAAAAGCAAATGCAATCAAGATTAGATTGTCGCAGCAGTGCTTCGACAGAGACCCCGGCCTCAACCCACCCACGAACAGCAGGAAGCCCCCCAAAACGCTACATTGAGCAAGATGACAGAAGAAATAGCAAAAAAAAGGCTGTTCCTTCAGGATTTTGTCCAAAACACTTCTATCCGGTATTAGACCTTCCCAGGAATGCCCCAGGCAAGACCCGCCAACCCACCCGGAAAAAACCACCCGACAACACCCCCAAACAGCGAAAAAGCTAAATCTCATACTTACAATATCTCTCAGCCTTCGGTCCAAACGCGGCGCTGTGCAGCTAGGTCACTCATCATCATCATCAATCATCATAACTCCTGTTTACCACCACGGATTTCCTGAAAAGCAAATGCAATCAAGATTAGACTGTCGCAGCAGTGCTCCCAGACACCAAAAATTACCCACAAACACCCGGAACCCCGCCAAAGAGCACCTCAAAGGCAAGCAAGTCAGCAAAAACGGCAAGAAATTTCCACCTCATATTTGGTCCAAAACACTTTTGTCCATTATTAGAGCTTCACAGCAATGGGCCCAAATCCGTCAACTCACCCGCAAAGAAGTACAACACCCCCACAAGTGCTGAGTCTTTCTTCATTGGGCGTAATCCAGCACTCTGCTTTGAGGGAAATCGCAGTCTGGAGGAGGAGGATAGAGGAGCATGTTCTTCAGAACTTGTGAACCTGAGGAATGTAGACTGCGGCACCTTCAAATCAATAAGCAAACAAGTGAAGACAGTTCTGATGATGGTCTTGTTTTTGGGATTAGGTGATTAAAGTTTGAATTAAATTAACTGTGCAAAACAAAGAAAGAGAGACACAAAGCACACAGGAATAAAAGTGAATAAGGACGAAAAAGAAAGTTCTTGATTGATTGTCTCATTTTCAGGGCTCGGTGTCAGGGAATAAGAACAAGATTTCGTCATCATACTCTGCGAATTCAGGCTGGATGAGGTCAGTGCCACCGAACAGAGAACAAATCCCCTCATCTACGTTGCCGTCCTCCTCGTCTTCATGCGGCGTGCTTTCTCGTACTTTGTAATCTGGTGGTATGAGGTGCTGATTCATCTTGATCATTGTCAGCCGCTCCACATTTTTGGGCGAGAGGCGGCTCCGTTTGGGAGTTACAATGCCACCAGCAGCACTGAAAACACGTTCAGAAGACACACTTGCGAGTGGGCAAGACAAATAGTTTATAGCTAGGTTGAAGAGCTGTGGCCACAATTGTTTTTTTCCATGCCAATACTGCAATGGCTCATCATTAAGAAAGACCTCTGTTGAGTCATTCAGATAGTCCTGCACCATCGACTCAAGGTCATCATCAACTGTTCCTCCACTTTGCTTACTTTTTGCTGTGCCTGTGACATTTTTTCGAGAACCATACCCCATCAAACTTAGCCAATCCTCCTCCGCAGCCACTGTTAGTGTTGTCATTGTGTGTGGTGCAGATGATCCAGTTGCCGGTGTCTTTAACGGCTGAGAGGTCACTTGTGCCCCAGCCACAGGTGCAGAAGTGGATTCTTGTGACTGGGGATGGCCTGCTGATGCTGATGTACTGGCTTCTCCTTCAATAACCTGCCGTTCTTTTTCAAACCTCTTGGCTGACCAGGCTAACCAATGTTTGTACTTTTGAACATCTGCATCAGCAAAAGGAAAGAATGCTTCGCCTGCCAGCGCCTTTTTGTAGCGTGGATCCAGAATAGTAGCACAAATGTAATGCTGTTCTGAGTTGATCATTTTAAGACGTTCATCGCCACGTAGGCGCTCTAATAATTTCTCAGACAAAATAAAATGGTCTTTTTTTTTTTCATCTTTTTCAAACTCAGAAGACACCGCCATCAGTTGGTGCTCCAGCATGCACAACAATGGGATAGCTTTTCCCAAATTACAGTCCTCCTGGCTGACTGCACGTGTGAAGAACTCAAAAGGACGAAGCATGTCTGTCAGGCTTTTAACTATGTCCCATTGCGCCGCACCATCCGCATGTCCTCCTTCTGAGATGTAGCCTCTGTGAAGAAATAGTGATCGAGTACCGTATACTGCTCATACAGACGCTCAAGCATGTAGAAGGTTGAGTTCCAACGTGTTGCCACCTCCTGGATGAGTGCTTTCACTGGCATTCCACGTTGAAGTAGCAGTCTCCGCAGATGCTTCCGGGCCTTAAAAGAATGGCTGAAATGGTTGCACATTTTGCGGCAGGTGGCCATTACCTCGAACGCTGGACTCTGTTTATCACTCAAGAATTTTTGAACTACCAGGTTGATACAGTGCGCCAAACACGGCACTCTAAAATGGTCACCCTTAAACATGGCCTTAACTACATTGGCGCCATTATCCGTGGAAACATAACCAATCTTGCGTTTTAGGGGGGATAGAATTTGCAAGACCTTTTTGTTAAACTCTTCCAAAAGGTTTTCTGCTGTGTGACTTTTCTCCAAGCCAAACATGGCTAGTGTTGCATGTTTCCGAGCAGCTTTGAAAACTTTGTCCGGGTCAACACCTGCGTTTAGCTTTGCTTTAACACCTGAAAAAGAGACCCAGTGTGCAGTGATGCACATGTAATCAGCGCCTGCGCCACTGGTCCACATGTCTGTTGTCAGATGTATTGTGTGAACAGCACTCTTCTGCAAAGCTGCCCCAATCGCCTCCAGCACATCTTCATGTAGTGCTGGAACCGCAACTCTGGCAAAATAGAACCGGCTCGGAACCTTCCATTTAGGGCAGAGCGTTGCCACTAATTCAAGAAAACCTACCGCTTCTACAAAAGAAAAAGGTAGAAGGTCCACAGCTAGCATTTTAGCCAGCTTAGTGTTATACAGACGCGTCAGTGGGTGGTTGCATTCATATGGCACGTCTGAAGTAAGCATTGTTCTAATGTTGCCCTGGACCAAGCATTTACGGGCTGATAATGACTTCGTTGACCCAATTTTGCTCGCTGGTGAACTTTTGTGCGTTGGTGTCTCACTCGCTCCAACACTCTTAGTGTGCCTCACATTGGGGGTGCTGCTGACAGGGGTACTGGGTGTAAGGGAAGTGTTTGACACGTCTTCTTCCTGCTCGTCATCATCAGATGAAACATCAACGTTTCCTTGAATTTGGCCTTTCTTGATCGCATCTAGGTGCGCAAACCATTTGACAGTGTGCTGTCTCCTAAGATGACCTCTCTGGCCTCCGGTACCATAGTTGGTACCTGGCTTACCACGACTAACTGCTTGCTTACAAATGGTACAAATGGCAAACTTTGGATTTTTTGGACAAACAGTAAAGAAGTCCCAAACTGGGGACTTGAAGTGTCTGTGGGACATGGAGGAGGCGGCGATACTGGTGTTGGTGGTCATGAAGCTAATGCCAGATGAAGTGGAGGATCTGGATTGCCCAACTTTTGTACGTTTTGCACTTTCACCACCACTAATTAAGGTCGAGGTTGACGGAGGTCTCTTCTTGCCAGAAAGAAATATGGAAGCGGGACGAGTTGGTGTACTACTTAACTCCAATGATTGTGGTGTTTCCACTGCCTCCTCATCGACAACATCATCATCATCATCACGCTCAGCAGCTCTTCGGGCTAGGGTCAAAATGTCTGTTTGCTGCATGCCCGCTGGGGCTGCAGTGACCTTTATGATGACTGGGTCGTCGTTGGCAGAGTCTTCATCAGCAGCAGTATCCGCCACTTCTTGTTGAGACTCATCACACTCCATAACTCTGAGACTTTGGACGAGCTTCCTTTTACGCTTAACTACCTTTGTCGGATCATGGTGTGCCTCACTCTCAGACGGCTGTGGTGCTGGTTCCCAAGTTTGATCCGTATCATCAGAAGGAGGTGTGCTTGAAGAAGATGTAGACACCACCCTTGATCTCTTCCTTGCTAGGGGTGTGGAAGACAATGAAGGATCATCAGGAGGAGTGGCTTCCTCAAATGATACCTCGCCTTGATTGTCGATTTCCTGATGTGCCCCTACTTCGGGAGGAACAACTATTGTGGGCACTTGTGACCCTCCATGCACCTCTGCTTGCGCATCTCCTTGCGCTGCCTCTCCTTCCACATGTACTTGGGCTTGTACTTGCACATGTGATTGTTGTTGCGGCTGTGGTTGTTCAACACTCGTCAGATGAGCTACAATAACCTGTGTTGATTGAGGGACATTGCTGCTGCTTTCTTGCGATGAGCCAACATCACTGGTCGATGGTGATTGAAGAACTATACTGGCTGCCTCTGCAGCACTCAAGGGCTTGGACTTAAGTTGGCGTGGTGGTGGTGGTGGCACTGAGCCCAATGGAGCGGGGGTGCTGCTGCCAGCTTGGTCCCCAGCAGATCCCGCTGCTGCTGCTGCAGGCATACTTTTTTTTTTACTCCCAAAAAAAGGGGCGGGCAGCACACCAGTGTCCTTGGTAACTTGCTTCTTCTGCTCCTTACTGGCACCTTTCTTGCTAGAGGAGCTACGGGTTACTTTTTTTGGGGCCATCTTCTTCAGAGCAGGTCAGCAGGCAGCAGTTGCACGAGTTGCAGAGGGTTCTGTGTCCAGACGTGACGTCGCGTGACGTTATGCTGCACACACACACCGCTGCAGGACTTCTTCCTGGCACTGGTGGTTCTCTTGAGTCTTCTTGTGCACCTAAAAGCAATGGAAGACAGAGGAACATCAGTTCAGTTATACACCCCAAAAAATCGACAAAACACAGAAAAATGAGCACAATCCCATGCCATCCATGATGTTTACATTGAAGACACCCCACAGAAAGACTAGGGACATGCAAGTATGCAACACTCACTACCCCTGGGCATAATGGATGAAAAGTAGGCAAAATAAGTGCAGGCCTCAGACACTGCCTCTCCTCAAAATGGCCCCTTACACCCCAAGCACATGTTGCCTGTACCAGCCAGCACTCAAGATGGCCACCACCACCACCCACATGGCCAGTCCACATCAACAGTACACCCCCAAAAAACAGAAAAACAGCCAGAAATCACCACAATCCAATGCCATCCATGATGTTTACATTAAAGAGAGTGAGACCACACCACAGGCACACTCAGTCCATGCACCACCACCCCTGGGCAAAAGGCCACACCAGCAGCCCCCCAAAAACGACAAAAAACAATAAAATAAGCACAATCCCAGCCCATCCATGGCCTCAATTATGTTTAAATTCAAGAAGACACCCCACAGAAAGACTAGGCCCATGCAACACTCACCACCCCTGGGCAAAGGGCCCCACCAGCAGGCCCAAAAAACCGACAAAAAACAATAAAATCAGCACAATCCCAGCCCATCCATGGCCTCAATGGTGTTTAAATTCAAGAAGACACCCCTCAGAAACACTAGGCCCATGCAACACTCACTACCCCTGGGCATAATGGATGAAAAGTAGGCAAAATAAGTGCATGCCTCAGACACTGCCTCTCTTCAAAATGGCCCCTTACACCCCAAGCACATGTTGCCTGTACCAGCCAGCACTCAAGATGGCCACCACCACCACCCACATGGCCAGTCCACATCAACAGTACACCCCCAAAAAACAGAAAAACAGCCAGAAATCACCACAATCCAATGCCATCCATGATGTTTACATTAAAGAGAGTGAGACCACACCACAGGCACACTCAGTCCATGCACCACCACCCCTGGGCAAAAGGCCACACCAGCAGCCCCCCAAAAACGACACAAAACAATAAAATAAGCACAATCCCAGCCCATCCATGGCCTCAATTATGTTTAAATTCAAGAAGACACCCCACAGAAAGACTAGGCCCATGCAACACTCACCACCCCTGGGCAAAGGGCCCCACCAGCAGGCCCAAAAAAACGACAAAAAACAATAAAATCAGCACAATCCCAGCCCATCCATGGCCTCAATGGTGTTTAAATTCAAGAAGACACCCCTCAGAAACACTAGGCCCATGCAACACTCACTACCCCTGGGCATAATGGATGAAAAGTAGGCAAAATAAGTGCATGCCTCAGACACTGCCTCTCTTCAAAATGGCCCCTTACACCCCAAGCACATGTTGCCTGTACCAGCCAGCACTCAAGATGGCCACCACCACCACCCACATGGCCAGTCCACATCAACAGTACACCCCCAAAAAACAGAAAAACAGCCAGAAATCACCACAATCCAATGCCATCCATGATGTTTACATTAAAGAGAGTGAGACCACACCACAGGCACACTCAGTCCATGCACCACCACCCCTGGGCAAAAGGCCACACCAGCAGCCCCCCAAAAACGACAAAAAACAATAAAATAAGCACAATCCCAGCCCATCCATGGCCTCAATTATGTTTAAATTCAAGAAGACACCCCACAGAAAGACTAGGCCCATGCAACACTCACCACCCCTGGGCAAAGGGCCCCACCAGCAGGCCCAAAAAAAGGACAAAAATCAGCACAATCCCAGCCCATCCATGGCCTCAATGGTGTTTAAATTCAACAAAACAGTTGTATCATGCACCCCTAACCAACCCTGGTCCTACTGGATACTGTGGCTACCCACAATATAATTTATTTAATGTTCTGAAAAAGTTCCAAAATTTTACTTGCAGCAACTGTAATGCCCCAAACGAACTTACTTGTGAAAGTTGATTTCTAATCCAAAAGTGATCCAAAGACAGTCAAAAAGGCCTCAAATCCAAATATCCAGCAGCACCCACAAAAAGTAATCCTTCCAGCTCCAGATCCAAATGAAAGTGACCAGGAGATGGACAAAGCACTGGGAGGAGCCTGCTGGACAGGAACAGGAAGTTGGAGACTGTGGGGCACTTCCTTCCTCCCCCCCCCCCAAAATGGACTCCTTGCAAAAAAAAAGGCCATGCAAATGTCAACCTGAGGAGTGATTCTGATAAAAATCATAATTTTCTGAAGGTTTATCCTGTTTGCTGGTGATTTTCTTGCGCGAAATTGCAAAATCTCTATTTCGCAAGTGCGAGATTGTTCCTTTCCGCCGCAACTACGTGTTCGCAATTGCGAACTCTCGCGAGGTGTGCTGTGCAAGGTGGCAAGCCGCGATTACGTATTCGCGGGCGCCAAACTCCCGCGGGAACACGCAGCAAGATCTAAAATGGCGCGTCACTTGCAAAGAAAAACAACTCGGCAAACGCTAAATGACGGAAAGTGAACACCGTGCACCACGCCGCGCGCCGCAACCAAGCAAAAAATCCGCCGCGAGCGGATTCACGGATTTTCGACAAATTCGCGAGCGTTCGCGGATTGCGAATTTGCCGAAAATCCGAAAAATCCGCGAGCGGAGCGGATTTTACGCCCATGCTTAGTCACTAGCCCACCCCATGCGGTGCAACCGCACCCTGTCATAATATACCCTGTGCAGTATTTTATATATTATAAAAGCCGCATACGGGACTTAATTGCGACTTCCCTTGGATGCATCAAGGCTGCCTCCCAATCCACTGTATCCATTTCCCCCACATTTTGCTCCCACGATTCTCTGAGCTTTACCAACTCATCCGGCATATTATAGATCAGTGTTCTGTAGGTCAGGGAAACTATCTTGCAAGGGATGCGTTCCTGCAGTAAGCGTCCTTCGAGCGGGGCATACTCTGGTAGGGGCAAGGCAAGCGCCCCCTCCGCCCGCCATGCATGTCGCAGTTGCGCATATCTGAGGTACAGTGTGCGGTGCTGCCCGTACTCCGCCCTCAAGACCTGGAATGACTTTAGGTCCCCCCCTCTTCGTCAGATCCCCCAGTACGGAGATACCGATGTCGTTCCATCTCTTGAACCCTCGCAGCTTGTTCAGCTCCTTTAACCATGTTCAGTGCCATATTGGTGTCTGTTTCGTTGGTGTATGAGTCCAACCAATTGCTCTAGTCGCCCTCTCCCATATCCCTTGCGTAACCCTTGTTGCTGAATGCAATCTTTCCTTCCCCATTGCCCAGTTGCGCTGTGCCATTGTCCTCCTCTCTAAGCTGTATGTGGGATGGTCTGCTGGAGCGTGAAACCATTCATTAATAGGAGTTAGGTGCTCCGCCCAATAATAGGCTTCAATATTCGGCAGGGAGATCCCCCCCGTTATACTGGTTCCTGTGCAAGGTCCCCAAGGATATTCTGGATTGTCTCCCCAGCCAGAGCAGTGATCTCAATTCAGCATTTATGTCAGAAAAGGATGTATGACGTTATAACGCATACTTTTACAACGCCTACCTTTACCACGCAATTTTTACAACGCAGGCTCCATTACAACGAAGTACCATTACAACGCATGTATTTACAACGAATATACTTTTACAACGCATACCATTACAACGTAAGTATTGGTAAGTATATCATTTTTTTTAAATGTAAATTAATTAAAATTATTATAATTTAATTTAAATTAATTTAATTTAATTTAATGTAATTAATTTAATTTAATTTAATTTAATTAATTTAATTTAATGGAATTTAATTTTAATTTTTCTTAATTTTTATCCTGTACCCCTGTACCCCAAAAACCCAAAACTGACCCTAAACCCTAAAAATACCCCTTTACCCAAAAACCCAAAACTGACCCTGAACCCTAAAAATACCCTTTTACCCAACAACCCAAAACTGACCCTGAACCCTAAAAATACCCCTTTACCCAAAAACCCAAAACTGACCCTGAACCCTAAAAATACCCCTTTACCCAAAAACCGAAAACTGACCCTGAACCCTAAAAATACCCCTTTACCCAAAAACTAAAAACTGACCCTGAACCCTAAAAATACCCCTTTACCCAAAAACTAAAAACTGACCCTGAACCCTAAAAATACCCTTTTACCCAAAAACCCAAAACTGACCCTGAACCCTAAAAATACCCCTTTACCCAAAAACCCAAAACTGACCCTGAACCCTAAAAATACCCCTTTACCCAAAAACCCAAAACTGACCCTGAACCCTAAAAATAACCCTTTACCCAAAAACCCAAAACTGACCCTGAACCCTAAAAATACCCCTTTACCCAAAAACCCAAAACTGACCCTGAACCCTAAAAATACCCCTTTACCCAAAAACCCAAAACTGACCCTGAACCCTAAAAATACCCCTTTACCCAAAAACCCAAACCTTGCCCTGAACCCTATAAATACCCCTTTACACAAAAACCCAAAACTGACCCTGAACCCTAAAAATACCCCTTTACCCAAAAACCCAAAACTGACCCTGTACCCTAAAAATACCCCTTTACCCAAAAACTAAAAACTGACCCTGAACCCTAAAAATACCCCTTTACCCAAAAACCCAAACCTATAATATTTTTAATAAAATTATATACTTACCAATACTTACGTTGTAATAGTATGCGTTGTAAAGGTATCTGCGTTGTAAATACATGCGTTGTAATGGTACTTCGTTGTAATGGATCCTGCGTTGTAAAAATTGCGTGGTAAAGGTAGGTCGTTGTAAAAGTTGCGTGGTAATGGTTGTATACCGTCAGAAAAACCTGCCGGGGAGTGGGAAATATTTTGTTTTTTAAGGTGCACAGGAACCGCGGTAGCGTAATCATTTTAAACATGGCAGCACACCCTAGGATCGTAAGGGGGAGCATCTTCCACCTGGCAGCGTCATCGACAAAATTTTCCAGCACCCGCTTAACGTTCTTCTGGTATGAGAGGTTTCTATCCAAGGTTATGTATACCCCCAAGTACATAAACCCCTTGTCTGTAATCCTGAGCGCACCGGGCAGGAGGGACCAGCCCTCCCACCGCCGGGGGTATATAAGATTGACTTATGCCAATTTATCGTGTAACCTGCATGGGCGCCATATCGGCTCAGCGTGGTGAACAACACCAGGATTGTGGTGGCAGGATGGGTGACATACAAGAGGCCGTCATCCGCATATAGCGATATTTATTCCTCATACGTGTCCGTCAGCTCAATTTTAAACCCTCTAATTTCTTTTTCCTGCCTAATTTCACACACGACTACTGCTATAGTAAGGGCAAAGAGCAATGGGGACAGGGGACACCCTTGCCGGGTCCCTCTTCTAATGGGGATGTCCTCTAATAGCACCCCATTGACTTTTACTCTGGCTCGTGGGTTCGTATAGAGGAGCCTCACCCACTGTCGGAACTTGGGGCCAAATCCAAACTTGAGTAGTACCCCCTCGAGAAACGGCCAATGCACCGCATCAAACGCCTTTTCGGCATCCAAGGATAAAAACAGATGGGGGTCTTGACGATTGTGCACCTCCATCAGCCGGTTATGGGTCCTCCTAAGATTCAACCTAGTTGCCCTATCCGGCAGGAAACCAGTCTGATCCAAGTGGACCAGGTCGGGAATTACCGGCCGCAGTCGGAGGGCCAATATTGTCGACAGGAGTTTAACCTCCACATTCAGGAGTGAGATGGGGAGAAACGACGCGCACTCCTCGGGGGGTTTACCTTGCTTATAGATCGGAACAATTGTGGCCATTCACAGGTCTGGCGGTAAGATGCCCTCTTGGGCTGCCCCTTCAAACAGGGCCAGCAGGTGGCTACCAAGGAATCCGCAGTTTAAAAAAAAATTCAGCGGGAAACCCATTTGGGCCCGGAGATTTCCCCGGATGGAGTTTAGTCAAGGCCTCTTTGATCTCTGCGACTGTTATTTCACCCTCCAGGTCCAGCTGGCCTTCTTCAGATAGAACAGGGGTGTCAATTTGATCAATGTACGTCAGTGTATCGTCTAGCGCTCCCAGGTCCCGAGCTTTGTAAAAATCTTCATAATAGGCGGCAAAGGCTTGAACTATCTGGACATCAGTCCGCCGAAGCTACCCCTGTTTGTCAAGCACCTGTTCTACCCATCAGGCCTCCTGCTCTTTCCGGCTTAACCACGCCAGGAGCTTTCCCGACTTGTTCCCTACGTCGTACAGTCTGTGAAGGGTCGCTAATGCTTGTGTTTTGGCCTTGTCCGTCACCAGTGCCTTGTATTGCTGTTGCTTATCCAGTAGAAGTCTGAGAGTCTGTGTGTCCCTATCAGCCACATGTCCACGTTCTAGCTCTAGAATCTGGGTTTCCAAAGTTTGTAGCTCTTCCTGCACTTTCCTTTTTTCCCAGGCTAGTCTATTCTGGGCCCTGTCCCGCAGAACAGCCTTGAAGGCTTCCCAGATAACCACCCCTGACAAAACCGATCCTATGTTTTCAGCAAAGTATACCTTTACATCTGCCCTGAGACCCTTCACTAGGTCCTTATTCTGCAGGTCCCACGCAGACAGATGCCATCCCTTCCCTCCCAATGTACGCCTCCCCCCCCAGCCGCACCAGAAGAGGCGAATGGTCCAAAGTACCTCGCTCTTGATTCTCCGCCACATCCTCCACACTGAGAGCCCGTCGCGGCAGGAAGACATAGTCTAATCTGGAGTATTTCATTTCATTAAAAACTTTATTCGGTTATTATCAGTAAAACAACCATAAAAGTACACACAGATTTCAGTGATTAAAAACTACAATCAAAAGTTGCAATATAAAAAGATGAGCATCACATAAGGATTAAAAAGTGAGATTCTCAGATACAAATAGATTTCCGCAATCTAAAAACATTTTTAAAAAATTCAGAAATAGATGCAACTGTTAATATAGTGTCTAATTTCTGCATTACTAAAAAAGTGGGGCGGCATCGATTCACTCCCATCTCCTTCAATATGGGGACAATCAGTCTCTTCCGTGGCCATGTATAAAACTTGCAGAAGAATAAAATAGGAATATCTGATTGTTCTGATAAGTCATCACAAGGACATTTAGTCAATTCTCATGACCAAATATTCATATCAGGGAAGCTAAAAACTCTAAAAAGAATATTTAACCTAAAACGTATTAATAAGAAACTCTCGCGATCACTCATACATAAAGTTAAATATGGTTGTAATTTGCCCGAGGTCATTAATAATTGATGTGCTAATACTGTCTTTTTCTTCATTTCATCACTGGCTCTTATCTCTTCCAGGTACTTCATACATTGATTTTTCAGCTCCTTCCTGGAGATACAACACATTGAGAGCGGATCGTCATAGTAATTAAGACAGCCCAATTTCACAAGAAATTCTTTAACATAGGAGAGCCATCTTATCCTGCTCACATGATCTAAGCTTATCGCATCCATTAAGATAGTGCGGTTCAGAACACACTCCTCGGTTGTCCAGACCCTATGCCACAAGAGTATTGGTTGGGCCTTGATGGTATCCTCAATATATGGTTGACCGAGTTCCGAGGGACAAATGTAAGTTGAGACACTCTCAGGTACAGCTAGGATGTATCTTAAAAACATATTTTCTGCTAGCTGGATGCATTTCACATTGGCATATCCCCATATACCTGCGCCATAGACAGCAATTGATATTAACGTAGCACTATAAATGTTTAAAAGCTCCCTAATTGGCTTTTTCCCCATTTTTTTAGAAACGTTTTTTAATGCCATTATTGATTTACAAAACATAAATCTTCTTGCTTTTATTGCACTTGATCACAGACCGGATTCATGGAACAGGATACCTAAATATGGAAAAGTGGGGGTGAAGTCCAAGGGACTTGCATTAATATACATGATTGTTTTTCCGTTTATTACCACCAGGGCCGCAATTCATAGAAAACGTTTTTGTGCAGTTCATTTTCAAGTCTAAATTTGACATAAATGTATTAAAGGATGTTATCAGTCTTTGTAGGGCAAGGGACGTCCGAGCCATTATGACCGCATCATCAGCATACAGGAGCGCAGGGACTGATCTTTTTGCTACCATAGGCATATCCGTGCACACCTGGAGTAATGTTTTTTCAAGGTCATTAATATAAACTAGAAATAAAAAGGGAGCAAGAACGCACCCCTGGCGTACCCCACGCCCTATGCCAAATGATCTTGTACACTCCCCGTTTCTTCCATATCGCACTGATGCAGTGGCACCTGAGTAAAGCTCCTTTAGGAAATAAATTTGTTTTTCTTCTACCCCCAAATTTTCTAGTATCAACCACAATTTGCTATGTGAAACGCAGTCAAACGCTGACGTTAAGTCAACAAATGTAAAGAAGATGCGTTCCCTCCTAGCCCTAATATATTTTTGTTGTAGGATGAATAGGTTTAGGCCCTGATCTACCGTTCCTACCCCTTTCTGGAACCCATACTGAAGGTCACTAATAATAGAATTTTCTTCCGCCCAGCTTTGTAATCTACTTAAAATAACTCTACCGAAGATTTTTATGGATGAGTCCAGTAGCGAGATGGGGCGATAGCACATACAACTATGTCTATCTCCCTTTTTAAAAATGGGTACAATGACAGATGTAAACCATGATGGATTTAAGCCCTACTTGGAGGTGGCATTAAATAGTTGCGCTAAAATAGGCCCCTACAGATCCATGTTATTTTTAAACAGATCAGCTGGTACTCCATCTGGGCCCGCAGCTTTACCTCCCTGGGTTGCTTGGAGGCTTAAAATCACTTCCTCCACGGTGACATCCAATTTCATACCCTTTACCCTCTCTACCGCTGTCGATGTAAGTTGTGTTTGCTGCGCCCCATGCGGAGTACTATACAACTGGGCATAATGATTTACCCATTCCTCTTCTGGGATCGCTATTTCAATTCGTGCCTTGGTGTTATCACTAAAGAATGGGGCATTCACCGCTTTCCAAAAAGCGTATGAGTCCCTGCTCTGTGAGGCCTCACATAATGAGTCCCAGCCGTCCCTTTTAATATCCGCTTTCCTTTTTTTCAGCGACTCTTTGTATAGTTTCCGCAACTCCCTAACAAGTAAAGGGTCACGGGGGACAGCATGTAGAGCATTCTTAAGTTTAGAGTGGGCCTTTGTACATGCTGAGTCAAACCAACTCACAGTTTTTTCTTTACGATTTTTTAATTCCACCCATAAACTATCCTTGATATATGTTGCAATAATATGGAAGTGATTAATAATACTCTGGCTATCTGAATTTTCATCCAGACAAGTAAAAAAACTAGTTGAGCATTTTGAGATCAATTTGTGAATAAAGTCTTCTGGGACCAACTTGCTCCATTTAATGAGTAAACATTTTTTCTACTCATAATTACATCTGGAACACTCTGCCTCCTAGTGTTATCTCTGCCAGAATCCCAGTGTGGGTTTAAAATCTCCATAATTAAAGGGTAGTGGTCGCTGAGTGCGATCTTAAGGTTCTTACAGGTTTTGATCTGGCGTCCATATCTAACGGAAAATAAAATAAAATCAATTGTTGTGGACGCATCCCTGCCATTAAATGTCGGCACAAAGGGAGACTCCATTTGGCAGATTTCGTTTGCATAGGTTAACATGGCCATTCCTCTCGGGAGGCTCCCTCGGTAAATCTCCCACTATGGGAAGTCTCTTGGGTACATCAGGTTCACCGGAGTTATATTCTACTAGTGCGGCAATAGGGTAATGGGTCCATCCTTCTCTATGTGTTTACTATATCCTTTTCTTCCAGTGCAGTCTATCTTTAAGATATCCTGTTCAGCAGGATACGACTCAGCTGTCCCCTCCCTAGGCACCTTGATTACAAATGGTACACCATCAGGTACTCTTTCAGGAGTTATTTGTATCTCAGAGTATTTAGGGACCTCTCTGGTAAGTCAGTCAACCGCTTCTAATCCTGAGAGCATGGCAAATCGATTGAAGGTTGGGATATTGAAGCCATTAAAACTAGGGTCAGCTGTACTACCTACATAAGGGTTTCCGGGTTGATATCTTGTCGGTGGCATAGATGTTGATCGGGGATAGAAATAACTTAAGTCCCGTGTGAATATGCCTCCGTCACCTCTCTGATGATTCCAGTCTCTAATGTAAGTAGTTACTCGGCTATCCCTGAAGTTAACAATAATAGAATCCCCCTGTGAGTCTTTTGCCCTCTGCCCTACCCATCCTATTCTCCGTACATGTAGAATTTCGCCGTCTATACTTGGTGGAAGTGGTCTGTTCTTGCTTAACTAATATACTACTTTGTTCTTTAATTCGTGATAACCTTCTGTTTTCCCGTTAGCTAGTTCAGGGACCCCAGATAGGACAACAACGTATGGAGCTGCCTCTGGCGGCAAATCGATACGTGGTAGTGTTCTTTTTAATTGTACATCAACAGGGCATTCCTTGTCTATAAATCCCACTTTGTTGGCCTGTCCTACAGTACCTTGCTCCCTAGGTAATGGGGGGCCAGTTGCCATTTTCAGGGGGCCCATATGTTCGGCGGGGATCGTAATGGGGGAACCACTCCATTTAGTTCAATACTTTTCTCATTCCCAGTTATTTTGCTTACTTTATTCTGGTTCTGGTTATGTGAGTGGTCTGACAGTTTCTTTAATAGTGCAGTGTTTGACACGGTCACTTCCGCTATAGACCCCAGTGTCTCACCTATCCTCTTTACTCTTTCCACAAGTGGTATTATGAGGAATTTCACTAGTTGTTCAATTTTTTCCATTAGGTCTTAAGTAGATTGGGGCATTGGGGATAAGGAATCTACCAATTTTTTCTTTGCTACTCGTGGAATTCCCATAGGGGGGCTTATATATATTTTTGCTGTTTTAGCACACCTTCCCCTGTGTCTGTCCCCCCGCGCTTTCTTTTTGAAGTGGGACCCTGCCCTTGAGGTATGGTTTGTACGCTATCTTTAATGGTCGGGTTTGAAGAGGGACATGCAGCACTCTCTTCAGTTATAATTTCTAGAATGGAGTCGATACTTGGATCATCTCGGGTAGACTCCCTACTTGATTCTCGGGGAACTGTCAAAGCCTGGTGTTGTGATGGAGTACTGGGCACATCATTAAGGTCTCTATCTGTGCAATGCGTAGGGGGAGTAATAGCTAACTGGATTGGTCCCAGGGAAGAGCGTTTGTTATAGAGGGGTTCTAGCGACAAGCGTCGCTCAGTGATTGCTATTTCACGCTCTAAGACTGTCGCGGCCCTAGTTATAAACTGATCTAAAGTCCCTGTGATTGTCCCTCCCACTACTGATTTCCTGGGTTTGCCAGGTCGTGAATTAATCTCCCTTGTCTATGTATGCACAAAAATATTACCTGGTTATGAGGACATGTAACACACACCAAATAATCATTTACCTATCTTAGTTGTTGGCGTAAGGAAGTCAGTACAATAAGTCACTACTTTAGGAGATATAATCTTACTCATGTGTCCTTAGCGCCGAATTAAGGGGGGTGGCCCAGCCCAGCCTCTTCCGGGCTATGACGCGCGTGGGCGGGCCCGCCCTTGGCCCGGGCACGCCCACGCGCGTCCCGCGCTGCGTGAGGCCTCGCTGTAATTTAAGCGCCCCCTGGCGCGGATCTATTACGAGGTGCGCCGCCGGGGCTTCTGGGTTTTGTAGTCCCCCCCTGGCACGGTGTGAGGAGATGCGGCGATGTCGGCTCCCAGCGGGCAGGCAAACACCCCTTCGATGGTCTGGGTCAAGGGGCAGGGTCCAGAGTACCTGCAACAACAGGGCAAGCAAGAAAGCAGTAAAGTGGTGAGTAGTCTGCAAGCGCTTCCCGGGCTGCGTGAGGCCTCGCTGTAATTTATGCGCCCCCTGACGCGGATCTAATATGCGTTGCACCGCCAGGGCTTCTGGGTTTTGTAGTCCCCCCCTGGCGCGGCGTGAGGAGATGCAGCGATGTCGGCTCCCAGCAGGCAGGCAAACACCCCTTCGATGGTCTGGGTCAAGGGGCAGGGTCCAGAGTACCCGCAACAACAGGGCAAGCGGGAAAGCAGCAAAGTGGTGAGTAGTCTGCAAGTGCATCCCGCACTGCGTGAGGCCTCGCTGTAATTTATGCACCCCCTGGCGCGGATCTATTACGCGTTGCGCCGCCGGGGCTTTTGGGTTTTGTAGTCCCCCCCTGGCGCGCCGTGAGGAGATGCGGCGATGTCGGCTCCCAGCGGGCAGGCAAACACCACTTTGGTGGTCTGGGTCAAGGGGCAGGGTCCAGAGTACCCGCAACAACAGGGCAAGCGGGAAAGCAGCAAAGTGGTGAGTAGTCTGCAAGCGCGTCTGGAGTACACCCTATGGGCCCCTGAAAAGTACGAGTAGGTGCTAGCATCCGGATGCAGCCACCTCCAGACATCCACTAGACCAAGGGTGGAGATGGTTCTAGCTAGAGGAGTTAGTGTAGAGTCGCTAGGTCGATTCCCCGACCTGTCCCGCAAAGATGACATAATATCATTAAAGTCCCCTCCCATCACCTGCAAGGTATCCGATGTGTTCAGTAGGATATCCGTGATGCCAGACAGAGTTCTGGCCTGTAATTTTGGTGGTGCATAGATGGAAATGATTGGGAGTTACTGTTGTCCCCATGTTCCCATTACCCCCATGTAGGTCCCCAGTGAGTCTATCCAAGTCTGCGTAACCACAAAGGGAGGTGTTTTCTTAATCAGGATTGCAACCCCTCTGGAGCCTGTTGTATACCCTGCATGTGCCAGTACTCGATATGATCCCCTCGCCAAGAACCCACACCGGGTGCCCTGAAGGTGCGTTTCCTGCAATAGGACAATATCCGGCCCCATCCTTTTCACGTAGGCCAGGACTAACCCCCTCTTAACTTTGTTGCCCAGGCCGTTCACGTTCCATGTGAGGATCTTGGCACAGCCATTAACCTGGACCTCCGCCCTGGGACTGTCAATGTAGAGGACATCAGACAAGAAGACCTTCTGTGTTAGCAGGAGTTGGGTGCTTGAAACACAGATGTAGATAATGGTCCTAACCATGACATGCTTAAAAAACTTAACAAACAACCTCAACCAACATGCAACCCCCCCTCCCTCCCTCCCACCCCCAACCGTTTGAAATCCCCCCGCTCTCCCCCCCTCCCCACCTCCCTCTCCTCTGCTGTACCATCTCCCACCAAATAGCAGATAATAGGGTGATGGAGGTCTGTCGCCCTCCCATTCCCTGATGCCCCAAAGGAAAGAAAAAGCTCGCTCTAAACCTTCAAAGTCACCACATACGAAGGTATACACAGGAGCAGGCACGAACCAAAGGAAAAACAAAAGATCAAAACAACAGTCCAATCGGGGGAGGAGGGGAATGTCCAGCTTGCACGCTCCAGGCAATACAGTATCTAGGTTTGAGCAGCCACATCGGTCTTCTCTTCACGAATTGGAGTCCTGGAGGTCTCTCTGGGCTTCCACAGGTTCTGGCATGGGTTCCTGTTCCATCTCGTTGATTTCAATTGCCAAAGGATGCAGCGATTGTCTGTCCTGCTCTTCCCCCTCCATCGAGGAGCCCAGAGTCTCTCCCTCCACATCTGAGCGTGATGCCTCTGCCAGGCCGGAGAACCAAGATCCCGCGATTCGATTAAGGTCAAGGGACCCCTCACTTCGCCTTCTCTGTCTTTCAGGTCCAGACTTGGGGTAAGGAGTCGCACCGGGAAGACGTCCTCCGTGGCCCTGTCTCGACCTCTGCGATTTAGGCTTCCCACTGGAGCCTCCAGGCAGCCTCTCTGCGTCGAGCGATTTGCGAGCCTCGGAAGTGGGTCTCGTTAACCAGGGTCGTTTCTCCAGCCATTGCCAGGCATCTTCTGGGGTTAGGAAAAAATGTGTCTTGTCCTTGTAAATCACTTTCAGTTTGTCCGGGAACAATAGCATGTACTGAATTTGGAGGGATCTCAATTTTGCTTTCACTGAGTCATATGAGCGTCGCTGCCTTTGCACTTCCTTACTATAGTCCGGGAAAATCATTATCTGGGCATTGTCCAACCGGATTTCCCCACGTTTCCTAGCTTCCCTAAGAATCATGTCTCTGTCCAAAAAGTTCAGGAAGCGTGCAGTGACCGGCCTAGGTCGTGCTCCAGCCGGTGGCTTGGCCAGCAGCGCTCGGAGAGCCCTTTCTATGACGAAACAGGTAGAGAATTTATCTTTTGGGAAGGTACGCAGGAGCCACGAGTGGAGAAACGCTGCCATGTTTGTGCCTTCAATTGCGTCCCTAAAGCCCACAAAACGGAGGTTGTTGTGTCTTGCCCTGTTTTCCATGTCATCCACCTTCCATAGTAGCTCCTGATGCGGACTGGAGCTCCGCCTCCACTCGTCAATCCTGTCCCACTCCCAGCCGCCACCTCCACCTCCAGCAGGCACTCTCCTCAGCGTTTCCGCCCGAGGAAGGGGCTAGGGTGGACATGGAGCGGGGTGTCGCAGTTAGATCGGCCGACCCGAGGGGCACAATCGGTCACACCCTCAGGGCCAGGATAGAGGGGGCACCACACTTTCTCCGCATCCCCAGCCAATCTCTCTCAATCGGTATAGACGCAGGTCGGTTTCCCTCGACTGTGCGCATCAGGGGCTCGCCCGGTGCTTCTGCTGGTGCCACTACTCCACTTTTCCCCAGGTGCTTTAGCTCTCCTCTCCGCAGGTCACCAGCCAGCCGCCCTCCATGTGTGCGCTCCTATTACCTCCTTCCATTAGCGTCCCCAGGCCGTCTCCCAGCCAGCCTCTCCGATCTGAGGCCTCAGTAGATGGTGGGCAGGGCAAGGGCCACCCAGCCCCCTCCAGGATCGTGTGGGAGACCCCACCGCCTCACTCAGGCAGTCTCGGAAGGCCACCAGCTCCAAGGCCTCATGTGGGGGGCAACTCGCTCCGGAGCTCCACCGGGCTTCACACAGCTCCCTGGGTGTCAGCTGAGCGTGGGCCGGCCGCTCGCCTCTTCGCCCGCTGCAGCACCGCCGGCTCCTCACCGCTCCCCTCAGGCCCGGCTGACCACAGCGCCAACCACTATCGCCACCTCCGGTCACGCGGGTCCGATCAGCTGCCAGCAGGAAGACGCTCCCTTGTTCCGCCGCTATCAGTCGCAACTCCCCCACCACCGCGGGGGTGACTAGCAGCGTCCCCCCCGGCCCCTCTCGTTACCTCCGGGCCAGGCAGAGAGACTCCCCGGGGCAGCTGCCGCTCACAGCTGGGTTCCGGCGCGGTCTCCTTCCCCGCTTCGGCTTTCAGAGGGCCCGGGGCACCATTTTAGATCCCGATCTCGGGCCTCCAGGGAGGCCCGTAGCGCCGCAGGATGCGGGATCGCCACCACCTCCACTTGCGATTTCAGGTGCCGGGGGGGAAGCTGGACCCCCTGGGACCAGAATCAATAGGTTTTCAGGACCTTGGGTCCCCTTTTGATGTGTCGGATCACTCGCCCGGTCCGGAGCAGGACAAACTCGCGTCCTACTCCGCCATGTTGCTGGCCACGCCCCCCTCGTTGTGTTTATTTTTAGTTTATTTACTTTGCAGTATGACGGCAATGCAGTTAAGAGTCGCTACAAACCAATCGGAGTTTGATCAAGCAAAATTGTTGACCAGTCAGCGGGCACTCTGATCTTGACCCTGGTTTCAGAGTATAGAACTACTAGTGCATTTAATAGTGGGTTATCAATGCCCCAGTTTTTTAGTTTCGTCCACAGTCTTGAACGGGCCACGTTATCGAAAGCTGTTTGGAAATCAATGTAAGCTAGATAGAGTGCCCTCCCTTTCCTATCCAGTGTTGTTTCTATCAAGTGGGACATACAGATCAAGTTGTCTTCGATGCTAGATCCCTTTTGGAAGTTTGCATGTACAGGATCAGTTTATGTGTTTCAGCCCAAGCTGTCTGTTCTTTTAGTAGCAAGCTGGCATAGCATTTCCCATCTACATCTAAAAGGGAGATCATAAGGTAATTTTCTGGGTTCGATCGCATGTCTTTTTTCTTTATTGGGACTGAGCGGGAACCCGTCCATGACTCAGGAATACACCTTCCCGATCTGTACTCAGTGAATTGTGGCCTCATGATGGTGGCCCATTTGCGAACTGTCCCTTTATATACCATTGGTGGAATGCCATTCGGGCCAGGTGCCCCGCTGGGGCGCATTTTCTTTAGGATGGGCATAGCCATATCAGCTGTTATTTCATTCTGGTTGCATGGTCCAGACTGTGGTTTGAAGCGAGATGGTATTTTGATAGACGACTCCACGTAGGGAGCGTCTCTGTGAACTATCCACGCTTGAGCCGAGATATTTGTGACTATGGGTTGCAGGTTTGATTTAAAGCAGTTGTTCATCCAGTTCCAGAATCTCTTCTGATCTTGTGACTTTATTATTTCATGAGCTTTGTTCCAGTGAGTTTTTTTCCATCATTCTCCAAAGGGAGAATCTAGCTTTACTGTAACTCTGATGAATTGCAGCCATCTTTTCTTGGGATTATCAATGCTCAAAGATGTCATTGGTGATATTTCGCATAGTGTTGTTTAATTTGCGTTTTGTTGCTGAAATTAATTATTTTTGTTTTGTGAAATGATATACTTTTAAATATGATTTACGTGATATTTGCTTTGTCCCTGTGAGTTTTTCTGTTATTTCTTCCAAAGGTTGTTCCCAGGATATTGTTGGGATTAGATTATAATTTTTATCCTGAGTAGCTCTAGGCAGGGTTGATTTTAATTCTTCGATTTTTTCTTTGTGTTCAATTGACCACTTTATTTTCTTAATTGGCTCCAGATTTGTCTCCTCTCCACTCAGTTTGATATTTGGCCACGGCATTGCGATGATAAAATATGACAGGCGATAATGGAATGGTCACTTGCCACTGAGGGGATTACAACAAAATCTTGTGCAGCGTGAAAATGCGCAATCGAGAGCCAAATATAGTCTCTAATAGCCAGTCTGGAGTGAGGGAAGTGAGTGTAAGCTGCTGGTGAGTCTGTAGTTGATCTTTCATTTAAGATTCGGAAGCCCAGTTGGTTAAAAGAGGCTGTCAATTTAAGTTCATGGTTGTCCTTTCGTTGATACTGGCTGCCTATTTCTGGGATAGACAGGGCTGAATCATCCAA
This sequence comes from Lissotriton helveticus, assembly GCF_964261635.1. NCBI lineage: Eukaryota > Metazoa > Chordata > Amphibia > Caudata > Salamandridae > Lissotriton > Lissotriton helveticus. The sequence goes on from NC_136070.1 coordinate 827,642,340, forward strand.
AGCTACCAGGGAGGAGTTTAGGTCTGAATCCATTAGGTTTGCATTGAAATTTCCCATTATTATCCATATATCGTCTGGGTGTTCAGCATGTAAATCGCTGATTATCGGCAACATTCTATCTAATGTATATCTCTTTTAGGCTTAGATGGATGGAAGTAGATGCAGCCTAGGATCACTGATTGCTGGCTTAGTGTATCAGGATTTTGGACCTTGCCTTAAGGAGTATGTAATTGCTGCTTCCCTCACGTAGCAGGGATACCTGGATTGTCAAGTTGTTCTTGATGTAAATTGCCACTCCTCCCAAAGCATGGCCCCCAGCATGTGAGGGTGTTGCAAGCAATTCATTGGCAGTGTAGTCCAACCATGGAGTTGAACTCAGAGCCCAGGTTTCTTGCACTGCTATGATGTCTTATCCCTTCAATAATTGCAATACGTCCATTTTCTCTTCATTGTCAGTTAGACCCCGGGTATTCCAAAAACAGATTTTCAACTTAGTAGTTAGATTGTTCTTGTTAGAGGTGGGCCCCGGGCTGCTAGGACCAAGAGTTTAAGGCCCTCGGTACCCAGGACAAGTCATTGGGGTTCTTTCCTTTGGCCAGGCAGGTTAGTATTCCCTCTTCTGGATCCATAGCGATTGGTATTTGATTGTTACTCCATAGTCTAGTTCTTGGACCACCTTTGATGCCATGCAAAATGGAGCTGGTTGTTGGGTTTATCTCATTCTTTCTATTCTCCTTACATTGTGATTTTCTTTCTTCTTTTGATAGCTGTGCTGTGTCTGCTCCTTTTTTCAGGATTGCTGGGTATTTTGTTTTTAATGGATTTCTAACCTGGATCCCCCAGTCGTCCAGATGGTTTTTATTTTCCCTTAGTGCTCTTGCCATTTCCTGGTTAGGAAAAGTTACTTCTATTGCCTAATTTATGTTATAGGGCTCTGATGTGAGAAATGCCACTCTATCGATGTCTCAGATTTTTATACTCTCTAGACCTGGCATGATTGAACAGAGCCTCAGGATATTTCCTCTTTTGAGAACATCCCACTTCCCTTGCAAGATATAGCTAGGATATAGCCTGAACTTTAGATTTTGTTGTTTTTTTTGGAGGATATATTAGAAGGGCTTATGTCCAAGCTGTCCTGGCCCGCTGTAGTCTTTGATGTTATATTCGTCCCAGGGTTCAAAACTTCCCACGGTTGAGTTTTCTGAACTGACTGTTTGAGATCGTCGCTCCTAGTTCTACTAAGAGTGGGAGGAAGGACATCACTACTTACTCTGTGGATTTTAGTTTTATTGTCGTCGGAACTTGCGGCCGTCAGAACTCTTTGATTTGTGTGTGTAGAAGTTTCTTTAACATCTGATTTTGATTTATAATTACATCCTTTTATGGTACTGGTTGTAGTTGTTTCCTGGATGGGGTTGTAGTTGTTTGAGTTGCCAACTTCGATTCCTATTTGACCGTGATGCGTGTTAACCAGGTCGCCTTTAGACATTTCAAGACTTTTTTATCAAATCTGAGAGTTTTTTCTTTAAGCACCCTTGCTTGCAGGTGATTGTCTATGCTGGGTTCGAGGGGTTCTTTGATCTTGTACTATTCATCTCCAACTGATGGTCCTTCTGGGTGCTCCAGTATTGTTGGGCGTAACTCTTGTTCTTTTGTGTTCTGCTTCGCGGCAGAGTAACCTGGGCTTCGCTTAGGGGCAAGAGCATTTATTGTGTCGCTAGATGTTCTGCCCTGTTGCCCTGTCCCCTGTACTCTATGAATTCGATTTGAAGGGGAATCTGCAGGCCCAATGTTTACCTTAACGTCTGTCTGGAGCCACTGTATTAAAAGCCCATCCTTAGTGTGCTTGCCCTTGTTGGATTTATTTAGTTTTCTTAGTTTTCTCTTATTTTTCCTGGATAAGTGCTTGAATACTGTTGGACCCGTTATCGTTTCTGAGCTTGTTGCCTGTTGAAGGAGGGTTCCTTTATTGGGCTTTACATCATTTTTGAGATACAGAACTGTGTTTTTTTCAGTCAATTTTAATTTGTCATTCCCCTTGTACCCAGCCCATCTTGGGTGCTGTTAGCCATTGTCACTGGGTTTATATGCCGTGTCTGATTTTCTATGCCTCCTGTTCTGTTTACAAATACTCCTGATTTCCCCAGGGGCTCAGAGTCCCTGTTATGTGAGATAGACAATAGTGGATGGAGAGGATTTAGAGTTATATTTTATTCCTCTTGCTTGAGGAACAAATTAGATCTTTGTGGCCATCTGGCTGCCTCTGTTTTGAGATTTTTCACTATTGACTATTCGTTATCTCGGGGAGCATTTCCAATTTCTGTAGTATGTTGCTAAATCCACGTTTCCTGTTTGATGGTTAAATCAGCACTTCTCTGCCTTAAAAAGTGGTTATTCAAGATGAGGCGTGATTCAATTGATTAAATTAGATTACATTTTTATTGCATGCACTATTAATTAAAATCATTGCAATCTCGCTTGATGACGTGGAAAATAAAGTAAATGAGTTTCAATGTTAAAAATAAAATGTAACAAGGTAACAACCTATTATTAAAAAAATGTTTGTTTTTGAAAAATTGGGTGTTTATATTAAATAGGATTAAGACAGATGATAGTGGGTTGAACATTATCGTTCTTGAGATTTTTCATAAGTCTAAATGTCCTTTACAGCCATCAGAAATTTCATAAAGCGTGCCGCCAACTGTGCTGAATTGCCCTTTAAACATTCTACCAAGGCATCCTGGCATGTCCGAATATTTAAAATACACCTGATGGGGCGAAGCCAATAAGTAAGGGGCATATTACCAAGGGATTTATATCCGCTTTTTTGGCTTTAAAAGCCAAGAAAGCGGGGATAAAATTATCTCCCTATCAGCAACAGGGTGCTAACACGCAAATTCGCATGTTAGCACCCTTTTTCTCTACGCTTGCCCTTGCATCTCTAATGAGATGCAAAGGGGGCGTTCCAGAGAAAAATAATAGGAGAAATGTTGTTAAGCGACATTTCTCCTATCATCAAGGATTTCGCTAACCCTGTTAGTGATAAAAGAAGCAGCGCTAACCGCGGTTAGCACTGCTTTTTTTACACTTGGTATTTTCCTGACTTAGCCATGATATCCTATGGAAGGTGGATATCATGGCTAAGTTTGTGAGCCCCTATCATCAAGCTAACGCCAAACTTCGAGAGATTATCGTTGGTTTTCCAGCGAAAAGCTCTCATTTGGCAGTTAGCGTGAGGATTTTTATCACTTCTGAGATAAACCTTGCTAATAGCAAGTTATCTCTGCGATAATTTCGGGCGATGCTTAGCGATGGTAATATGCCCCTAAGTTCTTAATGGGCGCAGTGTCTCACAAATACTTAATATATGAGTTAGCGATTCTTCTTCTCCCCCACAGGCTCGGCACTGCCTGGATACCGTTTCTTTATAACCTTGTCCATATTTGTATGCCAATAGGGGGATGAAACTGAATTGTAGCCTCATTAGTTGGCACTTCATTGTTGGCTTTAAGGGAAGGGCAGATAGTATGGTAAGCCTCTGCTATTGTATAATTTTAAAGCCCAGCTTCCGTGCTTTAGTTTTTTCAAGCATGTTGCATCATTGACCTCTGACATTATTTTTGCTTGTTTTATTAAAAGTTTTGCTGCCGCCCGTAGGACATAGGGGCAGCCTATATTTCACGGACTTGCAATGTTTCAACTGAACGAGTAAGGAAATTATACCAAGATGACCCAGGATTGTTTATCATTAGCCAGATGTGTTTCTTTAATGAGTTTTCCAGTGCTCTGTTTGGCCTTTAGGCAGTATGCTATGAATCTTGCTTTGAGTATCCACTTTTGAGATGCCAAGTTAAATTCCTTGCGAATTTGCACATGGGAAGTGAAAGGTGGTAAGAAGAAAACTTTGCGGAAGCAGGCAGATTGGGCTCTATCCAACCATAGTGACATTTTGGCTTTGAAGGCTATAGCGCCATGGGATACCACCCGTAGAAATTTTGTCCCCATTGCTTGAGTTAGAGGCGTAAGATCGGGTGGGCACATGGCTTTCCTTTCTCTAAAAAAGGCAACCTCCAAGGGTTGTGCCAGGCCATGCATCACTGTAATGTGGGTGGACTGCCTTACTTTATGGTCAATCTATACTCCAAGGTACTCCAAGGTACTTATAAGTTGAAACTGTCTCAATGGGTTTACCGTCCACTTGCCACAACTTTTTCTCTTTGTTTGTCTGGAGATTATCATTACCTTTGTTTTTGTCGTGTTTATTTTTAGTTTATTTACTTTGCTATATGACGACAATGCAGTTAAGAGCCACTGCAAACCGATCGGAGTTTGATCGAGCAAAATAGTGTCGTCTACGTGTTGCAGCGATTGGATTTAAGACCCAATGTTTTTAGTGTTTTAACTATGCGTTGATAATTCTGTGAATCGAATAAAGTTTTCTGAATACTGATCCAGTGAGTTTGGGAAGGAATGCTCGGACCTCTGTCTGAAAGTAAGGTAGGTCTGCCAAATACAGATTGAAAAGCATTAGGGCCAGTATGCATCCTTGCTTTAGGCCTTTGTTAGTTTTTATCTTTTTTGTTGTTGACCAGTCAGGGGGCACACTGCTCTTGACCCGGGTTTCAGAGTATAGAGCTAATAGTGCATTTAATAGTGAATTATCGATGCCCCAGTTTTTTTGTTTCATCCACAGTCTTGAAAGGGCCACGTTATCGAAGGTTGTTTCGACATCAATGTAAGCTAGATAGAGTGCCCTCCCTTTCCTGCCCAGTGTTGTTTCTATCAATTGGGACATTCAGATCAAGTTGTCTTCGATGCTAGCTCCCTTTTGGAAGCCAGTTTGCGTGGACAGGATCAGATTACGTGCTTCAGCCCAAGCTGTCAGTTCTTTTAGTAGCAAGCGGGCATAGCATTTCCTATCTACATCTAAAATTTTCTGGGTTTGATTGCGTGTCTTTTTTGTTTATTGGGACTGAGAGGGATCCCATCCAGGACTCAGGAATATACCTTCTCGATCTGTACTCTGTGAATAGCAGCGCCATGATGGTGGCCCATTTGCGAACTGTCTCTTTATATACCATTTGCCAGGGTCTGAATTCCAGTTACCTGCTCTTTGTGCGGTATCGGGATGTGACTACGAGCAGCAAACTACAATTCCCGGCATTCCTAGTGTTGTGTTTCTATCTAGGACCCTAATTCGATATTCCCGATTTATGCCCTTATGTGGTTATAATAAATAATATCCTTATAAAGGCATAAGAATCATATCCATATTTAGTAATAGCCCATGCAGTCCAAATACGGCAAGGCTACTCCCCTAGACTCCTAGAAAGTACAACGCGTACTTTAAACAAACCAAGCCTCCAGCAGCCCGGGAAATCCCCCTGCTCTTGTTTTGATTTGCACAAGAACTCCTAGAGTCAGAAAGAACTGTTAGTTCTTGGTGACGTCTTATGTCCAGCCTTATCTCAAAGCCGGCACCTTTCAGGTATAAATATACCAACGTTGCCTTAAGCAAACACACGGTGGTTTGGAGCAGAGCGGCTATCTACTTGCCAAGAGCCCAGCTGATGCGAGAGCCCACGGAAGCCGCCCCTCCCTTTTGACGCACTGAGAAAGACGCTGTATTTTTCTCCAGCCGAGAAAATCCAGCTCCGGTGTTTCCAGCCACCCTTGCGGGTTGCTGGGATATCGAGTCCTGAGAGAGAGATACAAGACCTCCTTCATTCTAAGAACCAAGGTACGGAGCTGACTAAACCCTTAAGAGAATTCTTGATTCAGATACTTGGCAAAAACCAACTTAACTTAAACTGCAACTTACTTACTCCTTCCCACGTATTAGGCTTAGGTCAGGTACACCGGGGTAGGCGTATTTAGAAGCACCAGTTGAGTACGTTAGTCAATGTTTTTATGTATGTATATATTTTATCCATTTTAAAGTATCATATGGCTAAGAAACCATATCAATGCTTTTACAGTATTATTTCATAATACTCCTTTTACTGTACGCACTTTACATTTATGATAAGTATTGCAATTGTGGCAATTCATTTCTCTTGCATGAGAAAGAAGACTGCTCAATAAATAACACCTTTTATTGAAAATGCCCATCTCTCTATTTCTCTGCACTCTGGTGAAACTAAGTATGCACGATTGACTGAGTGAAATAACCGTCTATTGTTTTCACACGACTCTAGAGATACACTTATTCTGAGGGAGCAAAGTTGTCATGTTATATGGTTGTCAGAAGCGGCTCCCTTCTTGTTTATCCAGGGAAGTTAAACTCCTCCTTGTTTACTCGAGAAAGTTTCTAGTGACCTCTGAGCTAGCTGGCAAAACTAATTAAGTCTAATATAGTCAGTAGAGACCTAGTCGACCTCAGTCCTACGTCTACACTGCTGTTAATATTATTCCAATGCGCAGAGCCTATTGGGAATATAGGAACTACACTACACTAGCGCGAGTCACGCCCCACGTGACCCAGACGCAAAGCCGGAAATTCAATAATACGGCAGCAGAAGCTGTGAACGCTGCCGATTATCCTGGCGATTGCCTTCAGTGTTCCCTTGGATTTCGTTCGACCCGAGGTGGTAAGAGTGCATCCACACTATTTTCCGACCGTCTGACTTTCGTTTCATTTGGCTGGTAGGAACATTTCTCCGCTGGCGTATTTCTCCCTCCTCTGTTGGTCGAGAGTGCTATTCGTGCACTCTCTTGCAGAGGAGCGCTTGTATCTCTTTTACTGGGGCTTGGTTTACATCTCGTATTCCCCCCTTTTGAGAGACTGGTCACGTTGGTGGTCTCATGCAGGGAGATTACTGAAAACAAATAGACCGTGCCATACGACCTATTGGGAATACTGATTGATCCCTCTTAGCGGAACCCGTTTTAGGTATATCATCATCGTGAAATGGGGCAAACCCGGAGAATCTTTCAAGCAATATTTGTTGACCTGTACCTTCCTTGTGCCTAAAGGTTCTATGCTCATTGAGAACTGGACTCCCACTCCCTAAAAGTACATTTAGAAGGGGAGCAGAGGATTACATTAATTCCTGAACACAGAAGACATCAGGAATTACCTCAGGGTATTGTGATTATAACAAACCTGAGCTCAGTATATAAGTGGGCGAGATCACGACTGTGGTGGGCTCATCCCTCATGTTATTACTTCTACACATTTTGGTTATTCTTTTCCTTTCTAGAACAGAGGGAAAATAGAGGGTTGCAGAAGAACTCTGCCTTGCATATCAAGCTACTCCACAGGTGACCCTTGGTAGGTGTGGGAGTGGAACTGTTTTCCTGTTCACAGAATTCCTAAGCTATATTAATCTGTTTATTACAACATCTGTTTTCTATTCTTATAGTTACGTGTTGGACACTTGCAACTCCTTCTCTCTCTCCTGGCATCTTCCATTCACCCTCTTCCTTTACAGGTAGTGTGTAACAGGCTCATATATTATTCAAATGTTATCATCTCTATGACCTGTGTCATTTGGGTACTTATTCAAAAGACTTACGTAGTGTTGTTGTATCATCTGCAGGTCTCCCTCCAAGCTGTTCCTATCTTTTCCTTCCCCCGCTTGACTATCTCACTAGTCCGTGTATATTTATATTCCGGACTTGGGGCAGTGGAGAGGTGGACCCCCTTGAGCATCAGCACAGTCACAAGAATTCTGGAAGGAAAAGCTTGACACCATTGGTGGAAGGCCGTTCGGGCTAGGTGCCCCGCTGGGGAGCATTTTGTTTATGATGGGCATAACCAAATCAGCTGTTATTTCATTTTGGTTGCATGGTCCAGACTGTAGTTCGAAGCAAGATGGTATTTTGATGGTAGTACTCAATTTGTGACATATGCTGTCTTCGCTGGATGACTCCACATAGACAGCATCTATGTGAGTTTCCAACGCTTGAGCCAAGATATTTGTAATGATGGGTTGCAGGTTTGATTTAAAGCAGTTTTTTATCCACTTCCAGAATCTCTTCTGATCTTGTGACTTTTTTATTTCATGAGTTTTGCTCCAATGAGTTTCTTCCATCATTCTTCAAAGCGAGAATCAAGCTTTACTGTAACTCCGACGAATTGCAGCCACCTTTTCCTGAACTGATCTGTGCTCAGAGATGTCATTGGTGATATTTCACATGGTTGTTTAATTTCCATTTGATTGCCGAAATTAATTTTTTGTTTTGTGAAATGATCTACTTTTAAATATGATTTACATGATCTTTGCTTCATCCTTGTGAGTTTTTCCCTTATCTCTTCCAAAAGTTGTTCTCAGGATATTGTTGGGATTAGATTACCATTATCCTGAGTTGCTCTAGACAGGATTGATTCTACTTCTTCAATTTTTTCCGTGTGTTCAGTCGACTACTTTATTTTCTTAAATGGCTCCACATTTGCCTCCTCTCCAATCAGTTTGATTTTTGGCCAATGGCAATGCGATGATAGAATATGACAGGCGATAATGGCATGGTCACTTGCCTCTGAGGGGATTACAACAACATCTTGTGCAACGTGAAAATGAGCAATTGAGATCCAAATATAGTCTACAGTAGCCAGCCTGGAGTGAGAGAAGTGAGTGTAAGCTGCAGGTGAGTCCGTAGTTGATTTTCCATTTAAGATTTCATTGCAAGAACGGAGGGTACATTATGCAATGTCTTTTATTGCAGTCTCCAAGCAGCCACATTTGTCATAATACAAAAGTTCCATAAAGAACATTGAAACGAGGTAAATGGTATGGCATGACAACAATCTGTCTCTTTTAAATGCGGCTCCGAGCAGATGAGTATCTCCTCAATTTTATTTTATTAGATTTTAATCTGGTGCTTTAACTCGCTTATTTGCCTGAATCTTGATGGATTATGACATGTTTAATATTTTATTTACATGACTCTTAATGGTTCTTTGATTTGTTTCATGTACTTTGTTGCATGTCCTACTTGCGGGCTAACCCCCCTTTTTCACCTGTTTCCCTTACACTTCCTTAATGGTCTCCAATTTACGGAGGTCCCCTTGCCTCTTCTAATCGCTTTCCCTTTGAAAAAGGCCATCAGGTAAGTTTATCTTGCTCTGTCTTTTCAGGCCGGGTTCGCTCACACGCAGCCTCCTTCTGGGAGAGCCTGCGATGCGGGTGGTACTTTCTCCTACCGACGCGCTTTGACGATCCAACTGAACCCGCCATCAGAGATTCCTTCTCCCTCCGATGCCGGGCTCACACGGCAGAGGACGACATTAAAGGAAGGTACCTTGGCCTTTCCTCTGCTGCTACATCCAGCCATGAGCCTGGGGGATTGTTTTTTCTTGCATCCCCATGGCAAAGAGGCTCGTGATCGTCAGTTGGTGATCAGCTGGACTAAATAGGACGGTTTTGGATGTTTTTCTGCAATGCAAGTCATTTTAATGCCTTTCTTTTGCCCACAATAACTACATAAAAAAAGGAATGTGATTAGGAGACATATATATTGTTATTGTTATTGAGAGTTAATAGCAATTTAGGGTACATAGAGATTTCCATAGGGTATACAATCAGACCCTTGCTCCATATATATTTATTTTCACTTAAGGATCATCTCTAAAATAAAATGAAAATAAAAAGAAGGAAGTAAGCTATGTCTGACTGATTTAGAGCAGGCTAGCGGTTCCTTTCCTACCTTTGATAATGAGAGCTTCAGGTTAATGCTCCAAAAGGAAATGAGATCATGTATGTTGGAGACCCTTGGTCAGGTCACCCCCAAAAAAAGACCTCTTCCTTCTCAAGAGGATATATCTAATGGAGATCTGATTTAAGGGGTAAACGAATCAAGAAATCTAAGAATATTGAAATTTCTACCCCTATGAGCACTGAAGGTCCTAGCACCTCTTCATGTGTGAGAGGTTTTGACACCTCAAATCTAATTGGAGGCCCATGCACCTCAATTTCAAAGGGTGTCCCTAGCGGCACAACAGCGGAAGGTGCCCTTCGGGGCACGAATAATTCGTATGCCCATAGCAGCACAATATCTAATAGTGCTCAAGACAATATCAGAGATGACCAAAATACTCTCAATGATGAATTTTTGGATGTACCTGACAAGTACATATTAGATCTAGATGATAAAGACGATAACCTGTTCAACACAGAAGAGGAACATCTTCCATCATCAAAAGACAACATTCTAGACCCTTTCGGGGAAGAAATGTTTTCGACCTTAACTTTAAAGCATCCTAGATCCTCACAATGGTCGCCACAGGACCACGTTTCTAAATTTATTAAGAAATGTCTTTGCAACCTGCTGGAAAGGGACACTAGAAATATTCTTAGAGCAGAATGCTCAAGACCTACCATCGAAGATAAGACTTGTCAAAGTCCTAATCTTGACCCAGAGCTTATTACATTTCTTTTTAAACTCGGTCGTGATCCAAGAAAGGGCATAGAAAAATCATTTAAAGGTTGCCAGGACCGTCTTCTGGACGTCCTTGGCCCCCTAACAAAAATCCTTGACTCGGCTGAGGAGAGACATATCCACGGGACTCCCCTTGATATTAATCTTATTAGAGGCTGGAGTCAAAGGGAAATAATACTTTTAGGCAAAGCTAATGCTAGCATTAACACTGAGAGGCGTAGATTGATCCTCTACAAGATTGACCCCAAGCTTTCCGATATGGCTGACAAGGAGCCATCTCCAAATCCAAAAGGACTTCTTAGAATTAGTAAAGTCACTTGGGAAATATGTCTCGACCTTTACAACCCTAGACAAGGCCCAACAGAATATGAAAAGAGTCTTAATAATAACCTTTTTGGAAAGGGCCGGGAGAAGGGGCCTTTCTTCCGGCCGATTTAACCAGAGGCCCTATCAACGATACCGCAGCTTTGGTCGGGGATACCAGCAATTCACTGGATCCACCTTCTACCCCCAGTGTGGGAGAGGAACTCGTGGTTCAAGAGGATCAAGAACCCGTGGGCCATTCAACTCCAATCCACCAAGTAAGTGCTCATCCACCCCCTGCTCCTTCTATCCCCTTAAAGGTGGGAGGCAGACTCAAGCTTTTTTTCCAGAATTGGAAGTTGATAACTCAAGACCCATGGGTCCTGAACAGTCAAAGGCTTCATGATAGATTTTGTTCAGGTTCCCTTTCAATCTTCCTTCCCAAGAGACATACCTCTCTCTTTGTAAAAACAAGAAATAGTGGAAGAGGAAATATCCTCTATGCTCAAGAAGGGTGCAATAATAGAAGTTCCTTTGGACACTTTAACATTCATAAGTACATTATTCCTCGTAGAGAAAAAAAGGAAAAGGCTGGAGACCGGTAATACATTTGAAAAGTCTCAAAAAATTCCTCGTCTACAGACATTTCAAGATGGAGGGTATCCACCTCCTGAGAGACCTCATCTTGAAAGAAGACTGGTTGGTCAAACTGGATTTAAAGGACGCGTATTTCACGATTCCTATGGCCGTAATCCATCAGCCTTTCCTCCAATTCATGTGGAAAAAACACCTTTATCAGTTCCAGGCACTTCCGTTCGGACTTTCCTCCGCTGCATGGTGTTTTACCAAGGTTATGAGGATGGTCGCCTCTTCCCTGAGAGATAGAGGTATTCGCCTTATCATTTATCTCTGTGACATTCTGATAATGTCTCAAGACCTTCAACAGATTCTCCTAGACCTAGAGGCAGTCATGAATCTTCTAGAAAGTCTAGGATTTATTATAAACAAAGAAAAGTCTATCCCGACTCCCTCAAAATCACTGGAGCTCCTCGGTTTCACCCTAGATACCGCCAAGTGTCTCCTCCTTCTTCCAAAATATAAAAAATCAAGAAAGAAATAAGACATATTTTGAGACAAACAGACCTTCCACTGAGAGATCTAGCCAGACTCTTGGGTCTTCTCTCTTCCTCTCTTCAAGCGATTTATTAAGGCCCCCTGAATTATCGGGCCTTACAAAGGATAAAAGGGAGAGCTTTGAGATCAGGCCTCTGGTACAAAGATCGGATTACCCTGGATCAGGACGCCAAATCAGAACTAGTCTGGTGGCTGGACAACCTAGAGGCCTGGAATGGCAAGGCAATCTTTGGCTCGGAACCAGATTTTGTTTTGCAATCCGAAGGTTCCCTTCACGGTTGGGGTGCATGCCTTTTGAACCAGAACACAGGAGGGATCTGGTCTCAGGAAGAATCATCTCACCACATCAATTTCCTGGAACTTATGGCTGGCCTTTATGCTCTTATGAGCTTCAAACATTCCCTCCAGGGGCGGTCGGTCATTTTAAAGATGGACAATATGTCCGTGGTAGCTTACATCAATCGTTTGGATGGTACCAAATCTGCCGATCTTTCCAATCTAGCCAGGAAACTCTGGATGTTCTGTCTAGAACACAAAATTGCCCTCCGAGCTGAATACTTTCTAGGAAAATCGAATATCTCTGCCGATTGGAATTCCAGATTCCTATTGGATCACAGCAATTGGAAACTCAATCCACTTGTCTTCAATTCCCTGAACAAGATTTGGGGTCCTTTCGAGATCAACCTTTTTGCGAGCCGTCTCACGTCTCAACGAGATAATTATTTCAGTTGGATGCCGAATCCCCGTGCACTAGCAGTGAATGCTTTCCTGCAACCTTGGTCAGGAATCAACGCATATGCCTTTCCTCCCTTTGCCATGATCCAGAGGGTCTTACAGAAAGTGAGACAAGAAGGGTGCTCTCTGGTCCTGATAACTCCGTTTTGACCATCCCAAGCATGGTTCCCCACCACTCTGGAACTAGTATGCGACATTCCCTTCCAAATCCCTTCTCTAGAGAATCTCCTTACAGACGTAAATGGAGATTCCCATCTCCTAACCCAAACGGGGAGTTTGAACATTCTTGCTTGGAAAGTGTCAGGAGAGCCAACGAAATCTCAGGACTTTCGTCTTCAGCTGCAACTCTCCTTAGAGAGTCTTGGACAGCAGGTACCCACTACCGATACAATAACATTTGGAAATTCTGGGTATGTTGGTACCTGGAAAGGAATTTGGATTCCCTTCAGGCACCTATCGTTGATGTGGTAAACTTTCAGGTTGAATTATTTGATAAAGGTTTAAGTTATAGATCTATCAATTGCTATAGATCTGCTACCTCTGCTGGTCATGCACTTGGCAATGGAAAAACTGTGGGTAAAAATGTTATTGTTTGCAGAGCATTGGTTTGAAGAGACCCCCAAAATCCAAATATGATACCCTATGGGATGTGAACTTGATTCTAGATCTTTTCAACTCATGGCCTGAGAATCCCTTTTTGAATAGAAAACTCCGCTCTATCAAACTAGCTACTCTTCTTTGTCTTATTTCTTGTTGTAGGGTCTCTGAGGTCAAAGACCTGGAGATCTCTAATAGGTCTTATAACATATTTGGTGTCAAATTCGAGGTTTACAGAAGAACCAAAACCATGTCTGTTTCTATCTTCTATCCACGTTTCGACCCTTGCCCAAAACTTTGCGTGGTCGAGTGCATGAAAGCATATGATCAAAGAATGTTCAGTTTACGTCCTTTCGATGAAAAACAACTTCTTATTTCCTTTATTAAACCTCATAGAGCTATAACCTCTACTTCCATTGCTAGATGGGTTAAGACAGCCATGAACAGGTATTGATTTAACAAAATTTCAAGCTCATTCGATTAGTGGTGCTATGGCCAGTAAATCTTTATGATCTGGAGGTAAGTTAGATGATATTCTTAAAGCGGCCGACTGGTCGAACGCTAGTACCTTTGCTAGACATTATTGTAAACCTATTGAACAGATGTCTAATGTTGTATTACAAAGCTACCAACATGCATAATGTAGCCTCTGTTCTTGTAATGAAATTGCGATTCTCCTACTACCATGACAAGAGAATCTGGATTTCATTAAAGACATGGAGGCTGATATTATCCCACCCATCCCACTTCCTGACGTAATGCTTTATTATTTCTTTACATTAATTCATGCTTGAAATGTTATATTTTTGCTCTAGAGACTCTCATTACTTTCTTTCTTTTCAGGTAACCCTTCTTCATAACCTTGGATACCTTTTGCTGAATCCTTGTTTGTTTACTTTCCTCTTCACGTCTCCATTTGGATTATTTGGAAGCCTTCAATTTTTCATTCCGATACCTTTGAACTTTCTCTTTTCTCTTTGCCTGTTTTAAAAGAGGCAGATTGTTGTCATGCCATACCATTTACCTTGTTTCAATGTTCTTTATGGAACCTTTGTATTATGACATATTCGGCTGCTTGGAGACTGCAATAAAAGACATTGCATAATGTCAGCCTCCGTGTCTTTAATGAAATCCAGAATCTCTAGTCATGGTAATAGGAGAATCGCAATTCGGAAGCCCAGTTGGTTAAAATAGGTTGACAATTTAAGTCCATGGTTGTCCTTTAGTTGATACTGGCTGCTTATTTCTGGGACAGACCGGGCTGCATCATCCAAAGCTACCAGGGAGGAGTTTAGGTCTGATTCCATTAGGTTTATCTTGAAATCTCCCATTATTATCCATAGATCGTCTGGGTGTTTCACATGTAAATCGCTGATTTTCGGCAACCTTCTATATAACGTTCTATCTCTTTTAGGCTTCGATGGATAGAAGTAGATGCAGCCTAGGATCACTGAATTCTGATACTGGCAGAGTGTATCAGGATTTTGGAGCCTAGCCTTAAGGAGTATGTAATCGCCGTTTCCCTCACGTAGCAGGGATACCTGGATTGTCAAGTTGTTCTTGATGTAAATTGTCAATCCTCTCGAACCATGGCCCCAGCTTGTGAGGGTGTTGCAAGCAATTCATAGGCAGTATAGTCCAACCAAATAGTTGAACCCAGAGCCCAGGTTTCTTGCACTGCTATGATTTCATATCCCTTCAATAATTGTAATACGTCCATTTTCTCTTCATTGTTAGTTAGACCCCGGGTATTCCAAGAACAGATTTTTTAGTTAGAAGCTGGATTGTTCTTGTTAGAGGTGGGCCCCTGGTTGTTAGGAGCAAGAGTTTAACGCCCTCGGTACCTAGGCCTAGTCTTTGGGGTTCTTTCCTTTGGCTAGGCAGGTTTGTTTTCCCTCTTCTGGATCCATAGTGATTTGTATTTGATTGTCCCTCCATAGTCTAGTTCTCGGACCAGTTTTGATGCCATGCAAAATGGAGCCGGTTGTAGGGTTTATCTCCTTCTTTCTATTCACCTTACATTGTGATTTTATTTCTTGTTTTGAATGCTGTGTTGTGTCTGCTCCTTTTTTCAGGATTGCCAGGTATTTTGTTTTTACTGGATTTCTAACCTGGATCCCGCAGTCATCCAGACGGTTTTTATTTTGCCTTTGTGCTCTTGCCATTGCCTGGTTAGAAAAAGTTACTTCTATTGCCTTATTTATATTACCGGGCTCTGGTGCGAGAAATGCCACTCTCTCGATGTCTGAGGTTTTTATATTCTCTAGACCTGGCATGATTGAACAGAGCCTCAGGATATTTCCTCTATTGAGAACATCCCACTTCCCTTGTGAGGAATAGCTAGGATATAGCCTCAACTTTAGATTTTGTAGGGGTTCAAGTTGGTCTGAAGTGGAGAATATATTAGAAGGCTTATGTCCGAGCTGTCCTGGCCCGCTGTTGTCTTTGGTGTTATATTCCTCCCAGGGTTCAAACTTCCCACTGTTGAGTTTACTGTACTGACTGTTCAAGAGTGTCGCTCCTAGTTCTATTAAGCGAGGGGGGAAGGACATCACTACTTATTCTGTGGATTTTAGTTTCATAGTCACCGGAGCATGCAGACGTCGGAACTCTTTGATTTTTTTGTGTAGAAGTTTCTTTACAATGTCTGATATTGATTTATAAGTATGTCCTTTTATGGTTCTGGTTGTAGTTGTTTCTTGCCCACTTCGAGTCCAATTTGCTGTGATGCATGTTAACCAGGTCGCCTTCAGACATTCCAAGACTTTTATCAAATTTGAGAGTTTTTTTCTTCGAGCACCCTTGCTTGCAGGTGATTGCCTGCTGGGATCAGGGGGTTCTTTGATTTTGTACCATTCATCTCCAACTGATGGTCCTTCGGGGTGCTCCAGTATTGTTGAGCGTAACCCTTGTTCTTTTGTGTTCTGCTTTGTGGCCGAGCAACCTGGGCTTCGCTTAGGGGCATGCGTTTTTATTATGTCATTTGATGTTCTGCCCTGTTGCCCTGTCCCCTGTACTCTATGAATTCGACTTGAGGGGGAATCATGCATTTCCAATTCTGTAGTTTGGTTCTACATCCACATCTTTCCTGTTTGATGGTTAAATCAGCACTTCTCAGTGCCTGCTGCTGTCTGTAGTATGTTTATTTGCATGTCAAGCTTGTCTGCATGCATGAGGGCAGCATTTGCCATTGAGATCGATGCATTATTAATTAATGTGAGGTGGTATTCAAATTTTGGAAACGGTGCTGGAGGGTCCTCTGTGTTTGATAGAGATCCAGGTTTTAAGGACTCATTATCCTGGGTAAAGAAACAGGAGTTTAAAAGGTTTGAGCTTGATGTGAAACATTAGTTTTTTGGCGTAGTAGGCAAAGGCTATAAAAATGGCAATTTTGGAAATTTGGAGGCCTTTACAAGTGGTTTACTTATCATGAGGCGTGATGCAATTGACATTTTGAATCATTTTTTGTCCAGTCCCACAAATCAATTTTCTGATGAAAAATGATAACCCCGAACCTTAGGAACTTCCTTCAAATGGTCGGCAGTGGTTATTTTTTGTATGCTTAAACTTTTTACTGTGAATGACTGTCGGATATGAATCATCACTTCTGGAATTAAAAGAAGTGTGTTTATAGTCATTTTCACTCTTGAAATTGGGCAAAATACAAGCAATTGAGAATGAAGACAAATCTATAAAAATGGCAATTATAGTCACTATAATAACAAACGGTGGGTTGAGGGTCCAAGGGAATATTTTAGGACCAAAGCAACAGTTATAACCCCCTAACAAAGTATGAAAACCACGAAAATAATAACTATGGGTCTACAAAAAGTCTATGTGTGTCTTGATGGTTCTATGTGTCCCTCAAGTATGTTACTAAGGCACACAACAGGATATTACATGGTTTGAAAGAATATCCATCAGTTACTCGTCCTATACCGCCCTTTCATCATGTGGACCACTTCACAGAGTGGAAGAGTCCATGTTGTGGCCACCTCAATAGATATTGAAATGAGATGGCTAACCTTATTGATATCGGGACTCAGAGAGTTAGTGGCTGGTATGTGTTGGTAAGTGTAAGCAGTGCAAGAAAGATAGTGAAAAAAGAAAAGTGCTCTTTAAAATTGGAGAGTGAACGCAAATGACACTTTATTCTGGAACCGTCCACTTCCAAGGGATAAAAACAAGTGAGTGCAAATGGTCAGTAGGTTTAACAAATAGCTACTGACTAGATGTTATGGTCGACATGTTTCTGCGGATATTACAGATCCATACAGGTATCTACCGCTTCATCAGGACCTACTTATTATTTGCTACTGCTTTAAACTAAATATAGTGAACACAGAAAATGATACAAATATCACCTGCTCACTCTTGGTAGTCCTCCTGTGTAGATAGAGGAAATCCAGATGTAGGAGCCATCAAGACACAGACAAAACATAGACAAAGAATCAAGACAACAGTACTACAATTAGTATAAGTCATCAGGTATTACAAATGTATGCAAATAAACTTCTAGTGGTGTTGGTTCCAATAGACCTCTCTAGGAACCAAAGTTAACCTCAAGCTCACCTCAGATGCGAGAGGAACGTGCTGCACCTCACATGGCAACGGCTCAGGAAAATGGGGCACCGCTCTGTGATGTAGAGAGAAAATTATTTTTATATATGTAGAAAAGTGATGGTTGTCTTCATGACCACTTCACAGAGTTAGACTCAAGAAAAACTAGATTTAAAAAGGAGATTTAAGAAAAAACTCTTTCTTCCGATATATAAATAGTGGGTCATACATACATCCGCCCTGTATTGGAAAAAACTATGCATCTGTACTTGGGTCATTATAAATGTGTTTTTATGCATAGTAGACAACTCTATTGATAAGAAAAGTCGAAAAAATTGCTCGACATGTAGGGTAATGAAAGCGAGCAATAAAAGAAGGGGCGTCTGATATTCAGACAAAGCGGGGGCGGTTTTCTTTGGATACCCTGACTACACAATTAGCGATTGTCATAAATGTAGTGCGCCTAAAACGACAGTATAACTGTTTTCAACTATAGCGCGTTTCTGATTAAGATAACATAAGGGTGGTCTTTCCCAGTATTATGACCCGATAACCAAGTATAGTACGCCTAAATACGATCTTGGCTACCTCAAATTAGCGGGAATATTTGAACACACTAGTCGGCCCTAAAATAGGATTGCATTACGGCCGTTTGCCGTTTTCCTGTTGAAGAAAGTTGAAAAAAGTGACATTGCTCGCGTTCATTACCCTACATGTCGAGCAATTTTTTCGACTTTAGAGAGGTTCGGGGGCACCTGTGCGCAGAGGTGGCCGGGTTAGTACCGGTGCGTCTTGTTTGCCAGATTGCCTCGGGCTTGTCTTCCCACCTAATCGAACCGGGACGAAGCGGTGGACGCCCCTCTTTTGAGTACTGACCGGAGCCATGAGTCAGGGGCTGACATTCCCTGCTGTTGCTGCATTTCTCCCTGCTGGGCCCTCCTCTACTTGACGTCCGCACAATGACCAGGTGACAAAGGTTCAAAGCAGAGCACCCTGGATCGATATGCGGGGACGCACGCGCCTGAAACATCGGGCTCGGACCCCGCTGGGCTGGACAACACGGCACTGATGGTGGCGATTACACAGTCCCGGCAGGCTCTTGAGGCCAAATTGGAGAGGTAGGATCGGTTGTCGCCCTTATCCGTCAGGATGTGCGTAAAACGGTGGATAGGATCACCGAGGCTGAAACTTGCATCTCCACTGTGGAATATACCACGACGTCCCTCCAGGCATGGATGACCTCCCTGGAATCCATCACGAAGGGTCTGGCGATCAGAGCGGAGGACGCAGAGGGCAGGGCTCGGAGGAACAATCTTCGTTTTGTAGGCTTTCTGAAGGGCTGCAAGGGCAACAACATGGAGCAGTTTCTTAAGAAGTGGATCACGCGCTGGACCCCCCCCCGTTGTCTATGTCACAGTGCTTCATAATTGAGTGTGCACATCGCGCCCTCATGCAAAAACCACCACCTGGGGCCCGCCCGTTATTGCGAGACTATTGAATTTCCATGATCGCGATGCCATCCTTTCACAGGCCAGGTTGGCCGGTAAGCACCACTTCGATTCTTACAACATCCTAATATTTGTGGACTATGCGCATGGTGCGACAAGGACGCCACTGCTTCACTGCTGCTAAAGACCGATTGCAGGACGTTAAAATTCAGTATGCGCTTCTTTTCCCGGCCAGGTTGAGAGTCATATACAAGTCACGCACCTATTTTTTTTTATACTCCGGAGGAGGTCTTCGCCTGGACAGATGAGACATAGGCCGCATACTCCACCGCAATTCGACTCTGAGCCATCGTCCGGAGAGACTGTGCAACAGGCGGTCAGGCCTAAGGTAAAACTGACTCGGAGGTCCCGTTTGAGGTGCCGCTCTAACTCACGGAGTGCTTCTACATCACGGATAGAGGAGTCTCGGGGGAACTCCGTCGCCGACTTGATCTAAGGTAGGAGAAATTTCATTATAATGGTTGCTGCACCAGCGGCGTCTACTGTGCCAAGGCCCACGGGTGGCCTACCCACAAAACTCTCTTCTCAGTATCTGAGAACTTTATCAATATTTGGGGGTTGTTCTTTGGGGGACTCTTGGTATGGGGATGCTCCCGTTGGGGCAGCGGCGTGACACCTACAGCGATAGATGCTTCAATTGTTGTGAGGCATTGGGTGGGCGGGTGGGGGTGGGTTTGTTGAACGTTGTTGATTACACTGTAACCTTGTTGCTTTCATTAATGGATTGTATGCCCTGTGATGGGCCAGAATTTCACACTTCTATTCGATGCCCAGCCCTGAAACTGACCCTGCAGGTAGACTCCAAGTAGTAAGCTGGAATGTACGGGGGTACTAAATAAGGTCAAATGAGGTGCGGTCCTACGGCATGCTAAGCAGGCCTTGGTTGAAGTTCTTCTATTGCAGGAGACGCTCTTGCTGGGCACTAAAGCGTTGTGTGTTGCTCGCTTTGGATATGTACAAGTTTTTCATGCAGGTTTTACATGGGGTTTTTGGGGGCTTGCCATACTTATTCACCGTTGAATCCCTCATATTCATTCCAAAACATGGTCTGACCGCCTAAGTAGATACATCATTATTTCAGGGGCATTGCATGGTGAAAGTATCACACTGGGCAGCGTATACGCACCTCCCCCACTCACGGACACGTTGGTAGAGTGTTTGTCGGCAAAACTGCTGGGAATACTCGGGGCCTTTTGGTTCCTGGTGGGGATTGGAATGATGTTGCCGATGTGGCCCAGGACAGATGGTGCTCACGCGGGGCACCAGCGATATTGAAACCCACACGGCTGCATCATACGTTCATGGGACATATGGGGTGGTTGGATACTTGGCAGCATATGCACCCAGCTACATACGGTTACATGTATTATTCAGCGGTCCATGATTCATTTTCAAGGCTGGATTACGTGTTCATACCAAATTCCAACTACTTTTGGATCGCAGTGACAGATATCTTTTATTTTTTTCCCACGACAATACTGTGCGTGGTCCCCTCCAGGTTACTCCATCCCCCTCCCACAGTAGACCAACCCCAACTTGGCCCAGCTTGTAAATACCCCCCTCCCAAACATCCCCAAGAAAACACAAAGAATCCCCTAAGGGGACTAACAGGGCATATAGCGCGGGGGCCGAGGTAGCCAGATGAAACAGCCGTAACATCAGGCAGCACTTACAGACGCCTCGCTCCCGCCACTAACGTCATCAGGAATTACGCCGGCCTGAGCCGTCAGGGTGTATATTGGTTACTACAGTATAATTAAAGACTGGTTCGCTCCGCTCCCAACGCACCCCGGAATAGGCATGGTGCCCGTGGCTCTCCAACCCCCATCTCGCAGAGTGCAGCCAAGTCAGATTGCGTGTTCTAAGCACATCAGAAGCTGGCAAAAACAAAACAATCCCACCAATGGGTCCAGTTCTCAGGGCTCTCATGTCCCCTCTCTCGGAGGTTCAAGTTCTGTGCAATAGAATGCTGGACTGGTCCCAAACAGTGGTGCCAGCTCTCCCGCGCATATCATGGCGCCCCCCAATCGATCAAAGGACCCTCCTGCCACCATACTCGTAGATGATGTGACCGTACTACTCCTGTTCATCCAGCGGGCTGTTGGATTCCTCCTCCCCGTTCTGATTCCTAGGGCTGCCCCTGTGTTCTTTTGTCCAGACCTTCAAAGCCTTGTGCAGGTCCTTAGGATCCGCAAAGATGTGGGAGTGACCCTGTCTGTTGATCCTCAATTTTGCTGGGTATAGCATGGCGTAGTCCAGCCCAAGATCCCGTAGTTGTCTCTTGTACGGAGCGAAGCATCTCCGCTCTTCTTGCACCTTTGCCGTGAAGTCCGGATATATGGAGATATCCGAGCCCTCGAATTGCAGAGTCTTTTTCTCTCGAGCTATATGCAAGGCTGTGTCCCTATCTCTGTAATTTAGTAGCTTTGCAATGATAGGCCTGGGGGGAGCTCCTGGTTTCGGGCGCGGGCCCAGGGTGCGATGTGCCCTCTCCACGATGAACAGTGGGGAGAAGGCGTCAGCTCCCAGCAGTGTCTGCAGCAGCTTCTCAACGAAGAGCTCCATCTTCCCAGTTGGTGTAGTCTCTGGCACACCCGTGATTCGTACATTCGATCTTCGAGAGCGGGCCTCCAAATCCTCTGATTTCTCTTGGATGACTTGCAGGATCCTATCATGCTGCTTTCGGGTTTTCTCCTGCTCCGTTTGCGCTTCTTCCACTTCGGTTATGCGCCTCTCCGCCATGTCGAGTCGCTCAGCATGTTTGTCAACTCTCTCCGACATTCTGTCCATCCGATAGGAGAGGGCATCGATTTTGGAGCCTAGCGATATTATACTGTCCTGGAGGCCTTTTTCCATTGTCTCTAGTAGTGCCCTTAATGTCAGTGTAGAACGAGCTTTCGGCGCCTCTTGTTGTTGGGGTGGGTTCCATTGCCGGTGTTTCCAGGGTTCTGGTGCGGCGTTGCTCGAAAGGGAGCTTGGTTTGGGTCTTGTCACCCTTGCCCATACTGTTCCCAAGTCTCAGGGCGGCTACTGTCCCGTTCTCTATCTGCGCAACAGCTATAGGGCGCCGTTCGTGCAGGCTGTTCGTCCGCCGCTCAGTGAGCCGCCGTTGTATGTATTTGCTTGCTGGGGCCAGAACAAGGGACGAGGGTCAGCAATACACCAAGAGTTAGTATCTCTTCCTACTCTATGCGGTGTATCCCCCCTCTGGCTCCGCGTCGCTAGGCCGCGGCTAGGGCACTCTCGGTCCAATCGTCGACAGCAGCCGCACTGACCGTCCGCAGCCGCTCACCTCCGCGTGTGAGTCCCTCCGAGCAGCTTCAGTGTCCGGTGTACAGGGCCTCTCCGGGGTACCCTCAGTCCCTTCGTTGCTGGGGGGGGGAATAGAGTATAGAGGGAATAGAGGGAATAGAGAAGAATATATCAGTGGGGTGATAAATCGAGCTCGCTTCTTCATCGCTTGTGCCAGCGAGCGCACCGCCCACTGAGCATACCGGGCATTCTTGACGGGGATAGCCAGACACTCTCTGACCCTGCCCGTATCGCTGCCAGTTTTGCGGTGTACTATGCGGAGCTATAAGCTCCCCAGGTCGACCTCACTGAACCACTGGTCCATCAATATCTTGATGACTTGCCCACCAAGGCTATTTCGGACAGCGCAAGGGAAGATATAGACGTCCCGATCACGGTTGATGAGTTGGGGGCTTCCCTGACTGATTTACGGTCCGGGAAAGCACACAGGCCGAACTGCTTCCCCTGCAAGTTTTTAAAATCGTTTCAAACCCACT
This sequence comes from Lissotriton helveticus, assembly GCF_964261635.1. Lineage (NCBI taxonomy): Eukaryota > Metazoa > Chordata > Amphibia > Caudata > Salamandridae > Lissotriton > Lissotriton helveticus. The sequence continues at coordinate 827,665,345 of NC_136070.1, forward strand.
TTTTTCCCCATTACTTGGCTGTGATTCATGCAGCCATTGAGGAAGGGAAGCTTCCCCTGAACTGGCGGCATTTCCTGGTCGTGCAACCTACAAGATTGTGAGAATGAGGAAATATCTATAAAAATTGAATTTTTGGTCTCAGTGAGGCCTTAAAAACTGGTTATTTAACTTGAGGCGATATACAATTGACATTTTGTATCACTTTTTGTACAGTCTCAAAAATCCATTTTCTGATGAAAAACGATGAACTTCCTCAAAATGTTCAGTGATGGTGATTTTTTGAATGCTTAATATTTTGACTGTAATGACTGATGAATGTGAATCATCCCTTTTGGAACTAAAATAGGTGTGTTAAGATTAAGTTTCATGCTCGACATTGGACAAAATGCAAACTTCTGAGTAGTAGGAAAAGGCTATAAAAAAACGCATTTTGGACATTTAAAGGCCTTAACAAGTGGTTATTTATCATGAGGCGTGAAACAATTTACATTTTAAATAATTTTTTGTCCAGTCCCACAAGTCCATGTTCTGATGAAAAACGATGAACCCGGACCATAGGAACTTTATAAAAATGATCAGTAATGGTGATTTTTTTAATGTTTAATCTTTTTACTGTTAATGATTGTAGGATGTGAATCATCACTTTTGATCTAAAATAAGTGTGCATAGAGTTATTTTCATGTTCGAAATTAGCCCAAATACAAGTTGACAATTTTGGTTACTGTGAGACCTTAAAATGTGGTTATTCAACATGAGGTGTGATACAATCGAAATTTTTAATCATTTTTGTACAGTTCCACAAATCAATTTTCTGATAAATAACATTGATCCTGTACCTTAGGAACCTCCCCCAAATGTTCAGTGATGATTTTTTGAATGCTTAATCTATTGACTGTAAATGACTGTCAGATGTGAATCATGCCTTCTGGAATTAAAATAAGTGTGTAGAGTCATCTTCAAATGATCAGTAATGGTGACTTTATAGAGGTTTCATCTTTTGACTGTAAATGACTGTCTGATGTGAATCATCCTTTTTGGAACTAAAATAAGTGTGTTTAGAGTAATTTTCATGCTAGAAATTGGGCAAAATACAAGCTTATCAGTAGGAGGAAAAGTCTATCAAAAAGGCTATTTTGGTCACTGTGAGGCCTTAAAAACTGGTTTTTCAACATGAGACACGATACAGTTGACATTTTGTATAATTGTTTTACAGTACAAAAAATGCATTTTCTGGTGAAAAATGATAACCCCATGACCTTAGGAACTTTCTCCAAATAGTCAGTAATGGTGACTTTTTGAATGCCTAATCTTTTGACTGTAAATGACTGTCAGATGTGAATCATCACTTTTGGAACTAGAATAAGGGCCTGATTCTGATGTGGTTAGGAAGGCCTCCTAACGGCATTTGCTCCGTCCCAATCAGATCAGGAATGTGTCTTTCCAACCGACTCGGAAAGGTTTCCAATTGACCGAGTAAGATGCGAGTTAGGCACTAGGCATATCCCAATCCAAAGCGGACGGCATTTGGATTGACCGAGCCGTACGGAGCAGAATTGTACGTCTCTACAGCGATTCAACATGAGACGTGTTATAATTGACATTTTGAATCATTTTTGTACAGTACAAAACCTCCACTACCTGATGAAAAATGATGATCTTAGGAACTTTCTCCAAATGGTCTGCATTGGTGACTTTTTAAATGTTTAATCTTTTGACTGTCAGATGTGAATCATCACTTTTGGAACTTAAATAATTGTGTTTAGAGTAATGAGTGGGTTTTTTGACAAGGGGTTGTGAATCAAGTCAAATGTTCTCAGAGCCTGGCACTTTTGGTCACTGATAGGACTTAAAAAGTGGTTATGCAACATGAGACCCTATTCAATTGACATTTTGAATAATTTTTTGTACATTCCAAACAATCCATTCTCTGATGAAAAGCGATGACCCCGGACCGTAGGAAATTTCTACAGGTGGTCAGTAATTGTTATTTTTTTAATGTTTAATCTTTTGAGTGTAAATGACTCTCGGATGCGAATTATCCGTTTTGGAACTAAAATAAGTGTGTTTAAAGTAATTTTCATGCTCAAAATCAGGCAAAATAGAAGCCTCTGAGTAGGAGGAAAAAGTAATAAAAATGGCAATTTTGGTGACTGAGGTGTTAAAAAGTGGTTATTCATCATGAGAGTGATTCCATTGACATTTTGAATCAGTTTTTGTACAGTCCAGAAAACCTGTTTCCTACTGAAAAGCGATGACCCCGGACCTTCAGAAATTTCTACAGGTGGTCAGTAATTGTGGTTTTTATTAATGTTTGATCTTTTGACTCTAAATGACTATCGGATGTGTATATTCACTTTTGGAACGAATATAAGTTTATTTAGAGTCATTTTCATCCTGCAAATTGGTAAAATACAAACTTCTGAGTAGGAGGAAACGTCTTTAAAAATGACAATTTTGGTCACTGTGAGCCTTTAAAAAGTGGTTATTCAACATGAGGTGCAATTAAATTGACATTTTGAACTATTTTTGTGCAGTACATAAAATTCATTTTCTAATGAAAAAAGATGACCCCGGAACTTTATCCAAATGGTCAGTAATTGTGATTTTTTAAAAATGTTTAATCATTTGATTGTAAATGACTGGCGGATGTGAATCATAACTTTTGGAACTAAAATAATTGTGTTTAGAGTAATTTTCATGCTCGAAATCAGGCAAAATACAAACCTCTGAGTCAAAGAAAAATGCTATAAAAATGGCAATTCTGGTGACTTTGAGGCCTTAAAAAGTTGTTTTTCAACATGAAGCGCATTACAATTGACATTTTGAATCATATTTTGACAGTCCCAAAAAATTCATTTTCTCATGAAAAAAGATGACTGCGGATCTTAGGAACTTTCTCCAAATGGTGAGTAATGGTTATCTTTTTGAATGTTTAATCTTTTGACTGTAAATGACTGGCGGATGTAAGTTTGTGAAAAGGAGGAAAAGTCAATAAAAATGGCAATTTTTGACATTGATAGGCATTAAAAAGTGGTTATTCAACATGAGACACAATTTGATTGACATTTTGAATAATTTTTTGTACATTCCAAACAATCCATTCTCTGATGAATAGCGATAACACCCGGACCTTGAAAACCTTCTCCAAGTGGTCAGTAATGGTGATTTTTTTTTTACTGTTTTATCTTTTGACTGGTAATGACTGTCAGATATGAATCATAACTTTTGGAACTAAAATAAGTGTGTTAAGAGTCATTTTCATGCTCAAAATCGGGCAACATGCAAGCTCGTGAGAATGAGGAAAAATCTATAAAAATGGCAATTTTCGACACTGTGAGGCCTTAAATAGTTGTTTGTCAACATGAGTAGCGATAAAAATCACATTTTGAATGATTTTTTGTATAGTCAAAAAAATCAATTTTCTGAAGAAAAACGATGACCTCGGATCTTAGGAACCTTCTCCAAATGGTTACTAATGGTGATTTTTTTTTACTGTTTAATCTTTTGACTGTTAATGACTGTCAGATATCATAACTTTTGGAACTAAAATAAGTGTGTATAGAGTCATTTTCATGCTCATAATTGGGAAAACACAAACATCAAAATAGGAGGAGAATTCTATCAAAATAACCGTTTTCAGGCCTTAAAAAGTAGTTATTCATCATGAGACGCGATACAATTGACAATCTGAATCATTTTTTCAACAGTCCAAGAAATCCAATTTCTGATGAAAAACGATGGATCCGGACCGTATGAACTTTCTCCAAATGGTCAGTAATGTTGATCTTTTTTTTCACTGTAAATGATTGTCGGATGTGATTCAACACTTTCGTAACTAAAATAAGTGTGTTTAAATTCATTTTCATGCTCAAAATTGGGAAAATACAAGCTTTTGAGTAGGATGAAAAGTCTACAAAAATGACAATTTTGATCTTTGTGAGGCCTTAAAAAGTGGTTATTCATGAGGCGTTATCCAATCTACATTTTTAATCATTTTTTGACAGTCAAAACATCAATTTTCTGATGTAAACGTTACCCTGGAACTCAGGAACTTCTTCCAAATGTTCAGTGTTGGTGGTTTTTTGCATGTTTAATCTTTTGACTGTAAATGAGTGTTGGATGTAAATAATTACATTTGGAACTAAAATAAGTGTGTTTAGAGTCATTTGCATTCTCGAACGCAGTCAAAATACAAGCTTCTGAGTATGAGGAAAAGTCTATAAAAATGGCAATTTTGCTCACTGTGAGGCCTTAAAAAGGTGGTTATTAAACACAAGGCACAATTCATTTGACATTTTGAATCCTTTTTTGTACAGTCCAAACAATCCATTTTCTGATAAAAAACGATTACGCCGTACCTTAGGAATTTTCTCCAAATGGTTAGTAATGCTGATTTTTTGAGTGTTTAATCTTTTGACTGTAAATGACTGGCGGATGAGAATCTTCACTTTTGGCACTGAATTATGTGTGTTTAGAGTCATTTGCATGCTCAAAATTGGACAAAATACAAACTTCTGAGTAGGAGGAAAAGGCAATAAAAATAGCAATTTTGGTCACTGTGAGGCCTTAAAAAGAGGTTATTCAACATGAGGCACGATTCAATTGACATTTTGGATCATTTTTTGTACAGTCCAAAAAATCTATTTTCTGATGAAAAATGTTGACCCCGGAGTAAAGGATCTTTCTCCAAATGGTCAGTAATGGTGATTTTTGAATGTTTAATTTTTTGACTGTAAATGACTGTCGGATGTAAGTCATCATATTTGGAACTAAAATAAGTGTATTTAGCGTCATTATCATGCTCAGAATCGGGCTAAATAAAATCTTCTGGGTAGGAGGAAAGTAAATAAAATGGCAATATTGGTCACTTTGAGGCCTTGGAAATTGGTTATTCAAAATTAGGTGTGATACAATTTTAATAATTTTTGGTCCAGGCCAAAAAAACCATTTTCTGATGGAAAGTGATGACCCGGACTTAAGGAACTTTCTCCAAATTGTCAGTAATGTTGATATTTTGAAGGTTCAATCTTTTGACTATAAATGACAGTCAGCTGAGAATCATCACTTTTGGAACTAAAATAATTGTGTTTAGAGTAATTTTTATGCTCCAAATCAGGTAAAATACAAGCTTCTGAGTAGGAGAAAAAGTGCATAAAAAATGACTATTTTGATCATGGTCAGGCCTTAAAAAGTTGTTTTTGAACTTGAAGTGCTATACATTTGACATTTTGAATAATTTTTTGTACAGTCCATAAAATCCATTTTCAGATGAAAACGTTGACCCCGTACCTTAAAAACTCTCACCAAATGGCCAGTAATGGCGATTTAATTTAAAAAAAAATGTTTTTGACTGTAAATGACTGTTGGATGTAAATCATCACTTTTGGAACTAAAATAAGTGTATTTAGAGATATATTCATGCTCAGAATAAGGCAAAATAAAAGCTTCTGAGTAGGAGGAAAATTCTATAAAAATGACAATTTTGATCACTGTGTGGCCTAAAAAGTTGTTTTTCCAACATGAGGCGCGATATAATTGACATTTTGAATAATTTTTTTTACAGTCCAAAAAATCAATTTTCTGATGGAAAACGCTGACCCCGGACCTTAGGAACCATCTCCAAATGGTCAGTAATGGTGATTATTTTAATGTTTAACCTTTTGACTCTAAATGACTGTTGTATGTAAGTCATTGTATTTGGAACTAAAATAAGTGTATTTAGCGTCATTATCATGCTCAGAATAGGAGGAAAGGTCAATAAAAATGGCAATTTTAGTCACTATGAGGCCTTGGAAATTGGTTATTCAACATGAGGTGTGATAAAAGTGACATTTTGAATACTTTTTTGTAGAGACCAAAAAATAAATTTTCTGAAGAAAAGTGATGACCCTGACTAAAGGAACTTTCTTCAAATGGCCAGTAATGTTGATATTTTGAAGGTTCAATCTTTTGACTATAAATGACTGTCGGATGAGAATCATCACTTCTGGAAATAATTAATTGTGTTTAGAGTAATTTTCATGCTCGAAATCAGGCAAAATACAAGTTGATGAGTAGGAAGAAAAGTGTATAAAAATGACAATTTTGATCATTGTCAGGCCTTAAAAAGTTTTTTTTTTTTTTTTAACTTGTTTTTATTGCAGTTTTCATCAAATTATACAAAAACATTAAAAAGAAGGGTACATTTTCATTTTCACAATGCGGATTACTCGAAGTACAACTTGACAAGTATTGATATAAATGTATCGGCACTTAACGCTGATTGATCCATAATCTTTCAATATACAAAACAACAACACAGGCACATGAAATAAAGACAGTTTAGCAAGCCCAATCCACACGACCGGATGGCTGATCCAATAATCATTACATTCTATTTAATGCTTCAATCAGTAAGCTCAGGGTGTGACAATAAATAGGAGCGAAGTGGCTGCCAGATATTTTTTAGGCGGGTGGCAAGTGGAAGCAGGGACGAGTACACATTGCTTGTCATATCACAGTATATTATATCTCCGAGTCATGCTTTGACCAAGGGCAGTGCAGTGCCTCCCCAATTTAGTGAGACCTGTTTTTTGGCTAATACTAACGCAATGGCAGTAAAACGTCTGATCTCCCGGCTCAACGGAAGTACATATCCCAACAGGGCAAGTAAGGGTGTGTGTGAAAGCACAGCCTCCACCATTATTATTATTAATTAACATTTGCTAGAGCGCATGGCTACCCTTAGGCATCCCAGTACTTATGACAGCAGGCAGTCAGCTATAGTTCACGCTCATGTCTGGAACAGCCATGTTTTTGGTTGTTTCCGAAACGATAAATGGTTGATCCTTGACCGAAGATCAATGGGAAGCATATTCCATAGTTTTGCAACGTTATAGGTGAACATTCGGCCTCAAGAATGTGCTCTCTTGATTTTCGGTACTGTCGCCAGGAACAAATTCGCTGAATGCAGACTTCTCGAGGGGCGATGGAAAGCTATAAGTGAGAGGTTCATTTTAGGGCCCCTACCCCAGAGTGTTTTGTGTGCTTGGCATAATGACTTAAACATTATGCGTTCCTTGATTGGTAGCCAGTGTAGCTCTTTTATTGCCAGCTTGGCCGAGTGTGCTTTAGGGATGTTGCGCAGTAACCTGGCTGCACAATTCTGGACCACTTGTAGTTTCCTTGTTGTGGACTTTGGAGTCCCCAAGTAGAGGGAATTTCCATAATCCAGCCACGGTAACACCAGCGCCTGGACCATGATCCTACATGCAGATTCAGGGAGAAGTTGAAGAATTTTTCGCATCTGCCTAAAGATGCCGTAACACGAAGCTGCTAATTGTACTGCTTCGTGGTCAAAATTGAGCGACCTGTCCAGACAAACACCGAAACCTTTAATCTTTTCTTTTGGCTTTGGCACTGGGCCAAGCCAGTTTGGCCAATTCAGGCCTGCCGTGGTGCTATAGCAGTTACAAAATCAAAAATTGGGGGAGAAAGAGGGATATGCTAGGTCCACCCTCCTGGCTCAATCATAAGACACAAAAAGGACCTAGCTATGAAAACAAGGATCCCGCTCAGGCAGAGTCAGGATAAATGATAAGGAAGGAAAAATGTCCTTTCTTGAGTCCCCTCACTCACCAGGGTTTCCCCACAGTGACATGCTTCATCATAGGGGCCATCCCAACCCGCTGCAGGTTGAGGCGTGCTACGACTTGCGACACTACGTAGGAGCACTATTTGTGTGAGTGACTGTGTAGGGCGGTGATGTGGGTGGAGTGGTGGGTTAAAAAATACCTCACTAGTGGGCAAATTAAACTTTATTCAGGCTCCTAGTTGATATGTTAAAAACGGGGTTGGTCTCCAGGGTTCCTGTCTGTAATGGGTCAGGGGTCTCTAGTGGATGTCAACTAGTTTCAAGCGTCCTCAGTGCTCTTCTTCAGGACAAACAGGGTCCAGCCCTGCGTGTACCACTCCTAAATAGTGACCTAAAGTGAGGAAAAATTATTAATGCTGCAAAAATTAAGCAGGCAAAATGAATACATACGATGCACTGATCACGTAGTATCTAGTAGAAATAAAGACAGTTATCATGTACAACCTACTCCTTGTGGTGTAGGTTGCTTCATTAAAAACGGAAAATAACAGTTCACTCATCCAAAATGGGTGTGTCTCTTCCAACAACCTCTACATGCTTACGCATGCTTTGTAAATACTCACACGCATAGTAGAGCCCGAGAATAGTGACACTGTTTATACATGCTGTTTCCACTTCAGAGAGGACCGGGCCTTGCAGTTCGGGCTGGACTGTTCCCATTTGGCGCAGGGTCAAGACTGATTTGCATATGGCTGGGTCCAAACTGGAATGGCACGGTGAGCAAAAAAAACGATGTATTTAGGCCCAGATCTCTGTACTGGGGTGAATGTATGACATTGTTCTGCATTATGTCCATCAATTGTTGACTATGGTAATGCCCTTTACCTGGGCGCTCACATCCACGTAATCTCAAAATTACAGACCGTGCAGAGTTCTGCTACAAGACTGCTTACGGGAACCCAGAAACGAAGCTCTGCAAAACCGGCACTACGCATGCTCCATTGGTTACTGGTGCAGGAAAGAATAAACTTCAAGGCCCTGTGCATTGCTCATAAGTCCCTAGGTGGAAATGGTCCACCCATTATCAAATCTTTGATCCGCCCTTACAAGACCACCAGAAACCTTTGTTCGGATGAGATGTACCTTGCAGTGGTACCAAGGGTAAGGAAGGCCAGAAGTGGAGGCAGACACTTCTCATATAATGCCTCCAAGCTGTGGAACAGCCTGCCGTTGCAGCTGCGTAGACAACCTAACCACTTAGCCTTTCGTAAACAACTTAAAACCTGTCTCTTTCCTTAGAAGGTAGTCCCTACTCTAGTGATCACACAGTGCTGGGATGCTTCCAGGTAGCCATGCGCTATACAAAAATCCCTTATATTCTATTCTATTTGTTCTTTTTGCATGTGTCAACGTCTCAGTCATGGGCGCTATCCAGGGGTTATTTAAAATCGGTGAGTGAGAAGTGTACAGGCAGTCAGCTCCAGATATGTACGTAGGTGCTCCCAGTCCCAACTCGTGGTCTTCAGGGTAAACATTTCAGCCAGAGTTCTCCTAAGTCCCTGAGGAAGAATGGAAGAGAGTGGGTATGGACGGGTCTGGGTGTGTTCAGGTTTCAGGAATTGGAGGTAAGAGTCCGGGTGGTACCAAAAGTAGGCGTAATGCACCTGCGCTATTAAATAGTACAAGTAGAAATCAGGTACCAATACCCCTCCCCTCTCAAAGAGTTGAATAAGTGTCTTCCAGCCCACTCGCGACTGTCTCCAAGCCCATATCAATCGAGTCATCATCCCACTAAGGGTTTTTAAAAAAGTTACCGTGAGAGGGATGGGAATGCTTAAAAAAAGATACAAAAACCTGGGCAACACAACCATCTTAACTATGGCAAAGCGCCCTGCCATTGATAGGGGCAGTGTAATCCAGCCATCTATCTGCCCGGAGAGTTTATCTATAGCTGGACCATAATTTAACTGCACTACTTACGAAGCAACGCAGTGTATAGTGATCCCAAGGGATTTAGGGGGTTCATCACACCAGCACAACAGGAACTCCAGCATAAAAGGCGTCGTAGTGTCCATTAACGGAAACATTTATAATTTTGTCTAATTGATGACTAGTCTAGAGAAGATGCCAAACCGCCCCACCTCCCTCATGATAGGCAGAAGATTGAGGGCAGGCTCACGGACAAATAAAAGGATGTCGTCCGCATATAGTCACGCTAGTACAGGACCTTGGTGGAACCCTATCCCCTGCTGCACGTGCCTGTCTAGCAGTTGCCGCACCAGCCGATCCATAGCGATAATTAAAAGTAGAGGTGATAGCGGACATCCCTGCTGGGTGCCCCTTGACAGTGCAAATTTACTAGACAGCATCCCGTTTATCTGTAGTTGTGCAACTGGATTAGTGTTCAGTAGGTGGACTAGGGACCAAACATTTTGAGGGAAGCTAAGTTTACCCAGCTCTGCATGCAATAAATCCCACTCTAAAGAATCAAATGCTTTTTCAGCATCTAATAAAATCGCTGCTGCAGGGAGCTCAGGATTAATCTGGTTAATTATGGAGAATAATGTGCGCAGGTTCACTGAGGTTGACCTGTTAGGGATAAAACCTGACTGAAAGGGAGATACAATCTGCCCGATTATGAGCGAGTTGCACGTGGCCAGCACCTTAGCCAATATTTTATAGTCCTGATTTAGAAGGGACAGTGGCTGGTACGGGGCACAGCTGTCGGCCGGTTTACCTGGTTTTAATAGTAAAGTTACTATTGCCTTGTGCATTGTGGTTGTGTGTGGGGGGGGGGGTTCACCTGTGTTCAGCGCCTCCGCGTAGACCTCCATTAAATGCGGAACGAGCTGCTTCTTGTAAGCCTTTTAAAACGCCCCAGTGGTGAAGACATCCATGCCAGGGGCCCGCAAGCCCTCCAGACTATCTATGGCCTCAATAATTTCATCTGCGCTAATAGGCGAGGACAGGAAGTCTCTTTGCCCTTCCTCGATCCACACCATTGCTATTTCATTGAGATATTCCATCAACGACTCGCCAATCGGTGGCGAACACGTGGTATACAAGCAAGTGTAATAGGATAAAAAGCAAGCTTGAATGTAAGCACCATTCGTAATGTGGGCGCCATTTGTCCCTTGGAACCGCGTAATATATGTGGCATGGTATCTGGGGGTATGTAAGCATGCCAGAGTGCGCATCGGCCTCTCTCCCTCACCATAACCCTGGGCACGGGCATATTTCCCCAAATAATTTCCTGTTGTGCCAATTTCTGGAAGTAGTTCAGTAGTTTGGCATGCCAATGTAGCGGAGCTGACCCCTCACCAGTCAATGCTTGTGCATCTAACTCCCGCAACTCCCGCTCAGCGACCTCAATCTCACAGCAAATTGTTCAAGGCACCCCAGACTGTTTAGCAATGCAAATGCCCCTAATGTAGACCTAAAGGGCCTCCCATACGGTGCCATATTGAGGCACCTACGCAGTATTTATTTGAAAACACTCCACAATTGAATCCCGTACTTTGCTTCTAAAGACAGTGTCAAGAAGTGACTCAGCGTGGCGAGCAACCGGGCAAGATGGCCGCAGCCTAACGGGGCTCCGAGGGTGAGATCATCTCCCCAATAATCCGCCAATTAATCAGTCTTGGAAACTGTACCCAGAGCCACTACCAAGGTGGACGAGCTGAAGCAGAACATAGCGACCCAGCACCGGTGAGAATCGGAGCGCGCTGGGCTGAGCTACGGGAAGAAGCAGAGTGCGGCCTGCTCGGTGCGCGGCAGCCGGGGACTACATTTTTCAGACTGGCCCACAAAGTCGCCTAGAGACGGGCGGCGTGAAACGGATGGTGGCGGCGAGAACCTCTGGGCAGCCGAGATCGTGCTGAAGGCATCACCGGCCAAGGTGGGACTGGCGTCGAACGGAGGTTGGAGTCCGTCCCCCCCCCGGTGCACCGGAGCTCGGGGCTCATGCCAGGCGGCCTACGCGAACAACAGTGAATCCTCCATTCCCCCATCGCGCCTGGAGATTGCGGAAGGAGGTGGGCCGACTACCGCTACAGCCGCGGCTGGAGATCGCAATCGGGAGGCTGGTGGGTGGTGCGGCCTCCCGACCAGCTGAGGGACCGGAGTGAAACCGGCGAATGCGTGCGTGCCGGAGGTGAGGCCTGCGGACATTGGGGCTGAGACGAAGAGGACTCCGGGCCACCCCTCCTGGGGAATTGCTCGACGACGGCTGTGTCAACTGGGACACTGGACTGCCTGTGCATATGAATAAAGCTGCCACACAACAGCCGACAAGGTACAGCGCTGGGGGCCAAAACAGTAGCAGGCACCACGGGAGACAGGCGCGAACTGTTTGAAAAGTGCCGTGTGGCGCCGGCCTTGCTGCCATTGGGGGCCAGTTTTCTCGGGGCACCGGTGGAGGAAATGATGGACACTGCCTGGATGCATTAAGGGGTGTAAGAAGAGGATACACTGCGATTGGTGGTGGCATCAAGGACCTGTAGAGCTAGCCTCCAGGCTGCGTGAATAGTTGTTGGGTGCCCGGAGACATAGGGTGGTAACGAGTGGCAGCCCGGCGTGGGGGAACATCACTGGAGTAAAGACACCTGAAGGTACTATATATGGCACAAGCATGAAACAATAATGACCCTGTGATTTCCTTGATTTCCCCCCCGCACCCCTGGTGGCAGTGATGATGTGAGGACATATGGTGAAAACACGCGATAAATACGCGAAGTGCTGGGTGTGTGATTACTTCGGGGCGGTCGCTTGGAGACCCGCCAAACCACTTCCTATTCCTCCTGCTCAAGAGAACAGACGCTACAACATACTAAACTATGAGTGGCAGGGGCTCCCGGGCGAACCAGCAAAGTAAGCTGGACAAATTTGCATATACTAAAGACTTCCCTCCACTGCCAGAAAGTAAAGGACAGGCTAAAAAAAAAATAAGGAGGACAGTGGTGGTCCTAAGGTGACACTAGAAGATATCATGGAGGCCCGCCATAAAGTACAAACCACGGTGGGTTCCATCTCAACTGATGTTACGTTCTTACGGGCAGACTTTCAGAAAAGGTCTGCCAGGGTGACAGAGGTGGAGCAGGTGACGCCCGCCCATTCCAAAGACTCCACACTCCTGATTAAGAAGGTGACTCAATTAGAGGTGGAGAACAAGCCTATGGTGGCGAAACTGGACGACCAGGAAGGACGCTCCCGGCGCAATAATGTTCGTATTACGGGGCTTCCGGAGTCGGAAGGGGGCCCCGCTATGGACCTTTACATTGAAGACCTCATAAAAACGCGCATGCAGCCTAAGGGACTCTCGGTCTTCTTTTCGGTGGAACGAGCACATAGGCTGCCGGGTGGCAGGCCGAGGCCTGGGGCCCCCCGCGTCCAGTGATGGCCCACATCTTTAATTTTCACAATAGAGACGCCATTCTTCAGACAGCCAGGGTAGCACCGTCCATCCGCGTGCAAAACTCTGTGATCTCATTCTTCCCTGACTATACAGCGGCAGTCTCGGCGCGCCGCAGAAGTTTCGTCGAGGTCAAAAAGGCACTGAGAGCCCGTGAACTATTATATTCCATGCTCTTCCCGGCGAGACTCCGAGTAGTTGCCGAAGGAAAAACCTGTTTTTTTGACATGCCGGAGGAGGCTGCTGACTGGCTGGAAGGGTGGCGGACGACGGGAAAGCCCGGAAAACCGCAGAGAGGGCGAAGACGTCTGGTATGAGACGGTGACTCGGAGACCACCGAGCAGGATGGAGGGGACGATGAACCATCGCAGAAGGAAACAGGAGACTGAGCTCCTTTAAACAGCACCACCTCTATGTAGGGAGGATATCCACTGTTTGCTATCTTCAGCCCACTACGACATTGCATCCGGGATGACTTCACCTTACTTTAATGACTGAAATGGAAATGCTGAAACCTGGGACTCTGGGACATGGGGATCGAATGGTCTTCCTCGGACCTCCCACCCCTGTACATGCAAGTAAAGTTCCAGGGATGGGGTTTTAAGCACTCTGCGAAGTTGGGAGGGGGGTGGCGGGGTGGGTTTGTTTTTCAGTTTGTTGTGGTTGATATATGTTATTGCTCAGTGTGGGGATGGTTATGCAGTACTAGCGCACGAAGGGATGCATTGGCGTTCCACTTTGTCACAAGTCACTAGTGTTAATAGATCTGTTGGCTACAACGATGGGAGATGAAACACAGGTTGACACAACGGGGGGGTTCCAACACCATGATACCATCCCTCTCAGTGCTCACGTGGAATGTGCGTGGGCTGGGTGATAAAATTAAGCGCGGCCTGGTCTTACGGTGTATTAAGAAAGAAGGCCCGGCAGTGATACTGCTGCAAGAGACACATCTCACAGGCACGTGCGCGAAAGCAATGGACAGGTGGGGATATAGAATGGTGGTACATTCAGAATTCACATCTAGCTCCAGAGGGGTGGGCATATTAGTAAAGAAGCAATTTCCCCTAATAATAAAATAAGTTAAGTCTGACAGTTCAGGGAGATTTGCTGCCATACACGCGCAGTGGGAAGGGAGGCCCTTCAATATGGTTTTGGTTTACATCCCCCCGGCATTGCACACAGTAGCCTTCCCTGACCTAAGTGCATTCTTGCTGGGGCTACCGGTAGGGGAGCTGCTTCTGGGTGGAGACCTCAACACGGTCAAAAACAACTCCATGGACAGATTTCCTCGGAGGGTGGGTCCGACCAGCACATAACGACTTGTGAATTTCATGGAGGCAATGGGACTGATAGATGTATGGAGAAGATATCACCCCACAGAACGTAAATTCACATATTACTCCAATGTCCATAATAGCCTCACGAGAAAAGATTACTTCCTAGGCTCGACGGGTTGCCTTTCGCATGTGGACAGTATAGAAATTAGACCACGGGGCATCTCTGACCATTCCCCGCTATTACTCAGGTATACCAGTCATCAGCAGCAGCGGCGCCGGATATATCCGATACGCCCTGGTTATCTCCAGATTCGCAAGATTAGAAGGGAACTCCAGAAAACGACAAAGCATTACTTTCATGACAATGAGGGATCTGTTGCTTCTCCACCACCATGTGGGAAGCATTTAAGATAGTCATCAGGGGCCAGGCTATAGCTTCCATCACAGCTCACAAGTGGATAGGCGACAAGGCAGGGAAGCTATTGGCGTGGCTGGATAAACGGGAGAAGAGTGACAGATAGATAGCGCAGCTGGACACAGGGGGGGACCGTCCCTCAACGGACCCGCGCGTAATAGTACAAACACTGGTACAACACTTCCTGACAATATATTCCTTAGACTCCGACATATCAGTAGAGGAGGCGCTGACTTATATAAAAGACCTTGATATGCCCAAGTTGACCCCGGAAGAAGCGCAGGAATTAGAGGCTGACCTCACAGCAGAGGAGATACAAGTAGCCATCCGGACACTGCAATCGGGTAAGGCGGTGAGGCCGAATGGCATTCCGATTGAATTTTACAAAAGGATGGCAGACTCTGTTACACTCTTACGTTGTTGTTATATAGTATCTCTGTGAGGTAGAGGAGTGACTAAGCCACCCTAACTCTCCTGTTGTTTTTGTGTAGACTCCGTTACACCCCATCTGTTGAATATGTTCACTGACAGTTTGCAGACGGGAGAGCTCCCGCCGGACCAATGCACGGCCACCATAGTGGGTATCTTAAAACCTGCGGATATCTGTGCCTCATATCAACCTATTTCTCTCATAAATGCGGAGGCTAAAATCCTCGCAAAACTGCTGGCGCTCCGGCTGACACCACACCTGACGAAGCTCATACATCAGGACCAATCGGGCTTTATGCCCGGCAGGAACACAGCGCTCAACCTAAGAAGGTTACATGGGGTGCTTGCGCGCTCAGTGTACGTGCAGGAACTGGCGGTGGTGCTATCATTAGATGCACATATGGCACTCGACATGGTCCATTGGCCCTTTCTTTTCGGAACACTGCACCATTTAGGATTCGGTCCAAAGTTCTGTTCATGGGTGCAGCTGCTCTACGCCAAGCCAATGGCACATGTTTCCGCAAACGGCCACATTTCTGCTGACTTTCCCTTGGCAAGAGGCACGCGCCAGGGCTGCCCTTTGTCACCGTTACTGTTCGCGTTGGTACTAGAACCACTGGTGGCGTGGATACGCTGGGAGCCAACGATACGAGGTCTCAAATTGACAGATACATGGGAAGATCGAATCTCCCTATATGCCGACGATATCCTATTACACCTGTCTTCCCCCAGACGCTCCATAATTACCCTTCTAGATATCTGCACAGCGTATGGTCGGGCATCCGGATACACCATTAATTGGTCTAAGTCTATTGTGTACATGCTGTACGGCCCACCGCCGCATCTTCCCAACAATTGCCCGCTTCAAATAGCGGAGCATACGTTCAAATACTTAGGGGTCTACATTACAACTGACCCAAGAGATTTCTGCAATAAAAATTTGCATCCACCACTAGATCGTCTTAAAAGAGGCATACGTCAATGGGAGACACTGACGCTGACTTTGCTGGGGAGGGCAGCACTTTTTAAAATGATGGCCTTGCCTCGATTTCTATACATTTTGGAAAACACGCCATATCCGGTAGCATCCTCTTATTTTAAAGTTATTGCAGCGCAGGTCTCTAATTTGCTGTGGAGCAATAAACCGGCACGTATTGCGCAGGCCAAGCTCGTGCGAGGCTGGTATGATGGCGGAATAGCGCTTCCTGATATACAACTTTATTATTGGGCAGCACAATTGAAGGTGGTTAACCAATGGGTACATCTCCCACGATCAGACCCGGCATTTCAGGCAGATAGAGCACAGTTAGGCGTACGGGATATGTTGGCTCCACTTTATGATAAAAAATTGGCAATGGCACGGTTTGGACCGCTGTGACATACCCTTGGACTGTGGAATACGGCTCAGGCGAGATTAGGGTGGGGGGTAATAACTCAGCTCACTCCATTATGGGATGTGAAACGGCTAGGAAAACTCAGACATAGTAAGGGATTTGACCGATGGGACGACATTGGGATATCAACAGTTGGAGATATGTGGCGGAAGGGGTTTCCTTTGAGACTTTAAGACATCAATATGAACTGGCCCCCTCGGAACGGTTCAGGTACACGCAGATACGACATGCTCTGATGGCGGCACTGCCGGTTGGCTCAGAATCCCAGAAGCATCCCCTATGGAGGATAGATTACTAACTGATTACATGCCAAAGAGGGAACTGGATCTAGTATCTTTACAGCGCCGGGAAACCCTTTTTGAGTAGCTGTCGCGCTTTAGAAACTAAATAAATAAATAAATAACTAAATAAACCTCTCCCACCTACCCCAAACTTGTAAACAACCTGCCCGACCCGACGGGACCCCTGAGGGATAAATGGGCCCATGATATTGGTGACATTGACGATACAGAGTGGCAGGAGGCATTGGCATCCCCAAGGGAGGTGGGGATACCCTCACGACTCAGGTTGGTGCAATTACGCATTCTACATCGCTTTTATTACACAAAGCACACCTTGCATAAGATAGGAAGGGTGGAGCAACCCTACTGCCTGAGAGGCTGCGGAGAGGAAGCAACCTTTTATCACACCATATGGGACTGTCCCAGAATAGTGGAATATTGGGCAAAAGTGCTGAGAACAATTTTGCAGGCGGAGGGGGTCTCGCTGCTACCTGAGCCCAGGGGCTGTCTGCTAAATATGTGGGAGCCAAATGACCTTACACGCACCGGGCAAAGTTGGGTTACATTGGGCATGATGGTTGCCAAGAGAAATATAGCACAGAAATGGGGAGGAGCCGAGGTGCCTACCCTAGTGGCATGGAGTAAAGATATGGATGCAGCCATGCTAGCTGAGAGGGCGGTATATCGTAGCAGAGGTTGCCCTAAAAAATGGAGCAAACTATGGGGGGCGTGGAATACGTACAGGGGTGAGCTTTGTGATCCACCATCGGACCAAGAAGACAGTGACTCGGACTCAGATGAGGTCTGATGGCCTAGGAATGAATAAAGGGCGTTGGGTCTTCGGTGATATAAAACTGCATACTTGTGACTTTGTAAAAATTGCAGATGTATCTGGTGATGCTATGCTGTGCTGTACTGTATGTTTATGTTTCAGATTGTTGCATTATGTTATCAACATGGAAACAAATAAAAAGTTTTAAAAGGCAAAAAAAAAAAAAGAAGTGCCTCAGCAGGGAAGCGCCAGGCCATGGATGGACGCACAATAGCAGGCAAGACCAACGACAAAAGGACCAGTGAGTGATCAGAGAGAGTGCATGGTAGGTGATCCACCTCACATATATTGATAAGCAAATCAGAGGTGACATACCAAGGATCTATGCGGGACCAGCCCCCAAGGAAAACCCCTGAGCAACCGGGTATCGGTGTGGCCAGACATCTGCCAGCAAATGTGTATTTATTAACGCCTGTAACTCCCTCACCGAGCCTGGTTTCGTTTGGTGCCCAGTGCCAGTAGTGTCCGTCCCAGGCTGCAGAGTAATATTAAAGTCCCCGCCAAGTATAATAGAGTCTACTGGTATGGCAGTGACCAGTGCTGAAATATTACCAAAGAAGCCACAAGCATCCACATCAGAAGCGTAGACGTTCACAAAGAGCAATCGCTGCGCGCCTATGGATCCTGCCACCAGGAGATAGTGGCCCTCCAGGTCCTCCACCACACTCTGAACAGCGAACTGTAGTGTTTTACGAATCAATATGCAAACTCCCCGGGAATAAGTGCAATACCCAGCAAAGAATCGATTGTCCCCCCATACGGCTGCAAACCTATTGCTCGAGTTAGGGGGAGCGTAATGGGTATCCTGAAGCATTGCGACATGTACCTTATGCCTAGCCAGATACGCAAGTACCTGTCAGCCCTTGCGCTGGGTTGAGAGCCGTCTGATGTTCCATGTCATGAACCGCAATTCAAATCCTCCAGTCCTCACTCCCGCGTCTGTCACTCCAGGCATACTCCTATATGTCTAATTGAAACAGTAAGCTTATGGTTGGATAGCCAAATGTCCATATTGTCCATGACCTGTGTACAAATAAAGAAGACAAAAAAAATCAATTGGAACTCCCTCCCACCCACTGCTCACCCACATTGGATACCCACTCAACCTGTATCCGGTGAATCCCAAGACATGTCCTTACAACAGAACAAACAAACCAACAAAAGCAACCCAGCACAGAGTGCGAGTCGTGGGAGATCTCCCAGGGGGTCGGCAACGCCCCGAGCAAACCGAGAATCATTGTAACAATAAACAATCGATTATAAGTAACTGCACGCATGCAAAGATAGTATATCATGCGTGTCTCAGACAAAAAGTGGGAGTGAACTAGAGGGAGGAAAGGAAAAAAAGGAGAAAAAAATGGCACTCTAGCGGTCAATTAGTTAGCGATGGCTGAGTCCGTGCCAGATTCAATAGCACCTCTGGGACGCGAGGAGTGCCCAGCTGGTTACCTCATTCCATAGTACATAGTCATTTCTATTTTTCTGGTGAGGTGGGCCTGGCTGACTATGTTAGGGGTGTTACCGGTCGTCTTAATTAGTTTCTGGCTCAGAACTGGTTCAGTTTACATTTGTGAATCTGAAGGGTTGATTTAGTGTAGTGAGTACATTTTGTTTATTATTTTAAATGTAAAATTTCAGTTAGAATCCATTTAGTAATGTTACTTTGAATAATTGCCTTAGGCAATGCTTGTTTGTTAATTTACTAAGATATGAGCAAACTCCTAGAATGTGCGCTCTATTGAGACAGGCTCGCGCCAGCCCTCGTGCTTGGTGTCATGATGGAAGAGGCTTGCGCAGGGTCTCGTGGCTGAAGCAATAAATACATGCTTCAGCCAACGGTCAAACGCTTTGTCTCTCGTTGTGCTTGACGAGAGCTTCTGCTCCCGCGTAGTACCCTTCAAACCTTGCAATCTTTTGTTCCCTTCTTGATTATTCAAAGTCCCTTATTCCCTGCTCGTGAAATCCTGTTTATTTAAGTTCCGGAAGCCCTGGCTGTCAGCGCCGCTGATTGATGGTAACTGATGAAGACGACGTGGCCTGACTCCGGTATTTCCCAGAGGAAGCCGGGAGGTTTGTTTACCCGCTCCCTCTCTGCCGGCTGTTCGAGCCTCCAGGCAGCCCAACGCAGCGCACTGAAAAAGGACAGTAAGAAGTTCGTTTATATTGAAATTGCCACGAACAATTTGACATTTATGTTAATGTGGCAAAGGGTTTTTTCAGGAAAATATTTAAAACGCTTAAAAGGGAAAATGCACGTCGTGTAAAGTAAACCTTGAAAACAAACCTTGACAAAGGCAAGAGTTTCAGTTAAGTTAAGCTGGAACTATTGAACCAAAGGACTAGTGCTTGTTTAACTGAAGGATTCCAAACAAGTCTTGGAAGAGACTAATGTCTGCAACTGCATAGAGCCAAACTTTGTAAAGATTTAAGCGCTCTAAAAGCAGACTGTAGAGATAAAACAAGCCTTGATAAAGGCAAAAGTGAAAATATGCCAATTGAATTTGTTTGAATAATTCTGTGAAATGTTGGTTTTATAACGGACTTATGAAAGACAGGTTAGCATATTTACAAGGTCAGTCAAGAATTATAATTTTAGATAGTTAAGTGAATTGAGTTAGGCTGTTATCTCCTGTCTTCCTACTGCAGAATCTCCTAACAGAAGAAGTAATTTAAGACTCAGGTATGGCTCTGCATGAAGTTTCTTAGTTCAGTTTTAACTAACCCAATTAATCAAATTAGCCTGTCTTTTCAGTAAAAGTGTTAAGTTATTCTGACATGTTATGTTTACTTGAAGGTGTCAAGATTCAGAGCCAGAGTTAAAACTTCTGTAAAAGTGTGAACAAGGGCCAGGCGGATTAATGGTCAGTAAGCACAATGTTAGTTAACTATCTAAGTTAGTCAAGAAGTCAACAGCTGAGTAATTGTTGTTAATATTGCACCACAGCGTAGCGTGAAGGCAGCGCAGAACATTCCTTAAGAAAAGGTCCTCGGCCTGGAGCACTTCCAAGAGAGAGACACAACCAACCGAAGATTTAATCTTGTATAATTTGTTGTGCGTCTCTCTGTCCACTTCCCCTTTCCCTGGGGGAGAAGTCAATCCAGTCAGTGTCAAAGTCCTGATTGGGTTGGTTGATCCTTGAGGGAGTTGGGAGTTCGCAGCTCGAGAGGAAACGTCAGAAGAGTCTCGCAGGACTCCTCAACAGTAGACAAAGCCCATCTTCCCAAATTTTAAAATCGTTTCCTCTTGAGTCTGCAAACTCACCCTCATGGATGCTTCTCAGTTGTCACAGTTAGTCCAGAAGATGACAGTGGAAATGGAAAATGTACGTTTGGAGAATCAATCGCTTCGTCAGGAGCTAGATGAGACTAGGACTGGTTTCTCGATTTGGAGGGATTCCTCTAAGGAGAGGAAACCAGTTTTAGCGCCAGCTAGATTTGGAGCTGATGTTGTTCAGCCACATACCTCTAAAGATCGATCCGATAAACAGCCAGTTCAAGTTACTGTTGTTACTCCTACACCTGTCCCTTTGGCTAACCCAGAAAGGTTTTCTGGAGACAATAGCAGATTTGCAACCTTTTTTAGTCAGTGCCAATTGCATTTCATGTGTAAGCCTCAAATTTTTTCTTCTGACTCTGCTAAGGTAGCATTTATAATTTCTTATCTGGGGGGGGGTGGCGGCGAATTGGGCCATGCCCTTAGTAGATAATAATGACCCTTTGCTTCATAATTTGCAGAATTTCAAATTGGCCATGTCCAATTTATTCGCTAAACACACTTTAATTCAGTCTGCTGATAATGAGTTATTGAGTCTTCGTCAAGGGACCAAGGATCTTATCTCTTATATTACTACCTTTAATAGACTTTTGTCCGAAACTCATTGGCCTGAAGAGAAGAGAATTTCTTTATTTTATAGAGGTCTAAAAGATGATTTAAAAGATTCTCTTGCACACATAGTGAATTTGCCTGATGGTTTTAAGGAATTTCAGGATCTAGTGGTTAGGCTTGATCACAGACTGGGTGAACGTAGAAATGAAAAAACAAGGAGTGATTTTAGAAGTCCACTAGTGAAAGTTGAGAAAAAAGAGTCAGAAGTTAAGAATGTTTTTGTTGAACCTGTTTTATCGAGTGGTTTTAAAGGGCCTTTAACCTCTGAAGAAAAAGAACGGAGACGTAAGGGTAATTTATGTTTGTATTGTGGCAAACCTGGGCACTTTGCCTAGGATTGTTCTGTAAAACCCGCAAAAAAGAAAGTTCTAGCTATTGAAACTCTTCCTATTAAGCCGTCGGAAAACTAAAATTCTCGAGGGAAGCAGAGATCGTTTCCTCGAGCAAAATTTCTTCTAAGATCTCCAAATTTGTCACCAATGTAACTACACAAATTCCCAAACATTTTACTATTCGGATGGTCTTTATTTTAACTACTCTTCAAAGACATAGTATTCCTGTACTTTTGGACTCTGGGGCTACTGGGAATTTTTTCGATATAGGTTTTGCCCATAAATTGAATCTGAAATTTGTTACTAAGGAGGAACCTGAGTCTGTGAGAGCTGTTGATGGTTCAGTTTTGTCTTCCGTTATGATTCAATTTAACACTGAACCATTGACTTTAGTAGCAGATAATGGTCATACTGAGAAAGTGGTTTTTGATCTCATTGATGCACCAAATTTTGGTGTCATCTTAGGCATTCCTTGGTTGGAATTACATAATCCCAAAATTGACTGGATTAAAAGAACTGTTACCGTAGAGTCTTCTTTTTGTAAGTTACATTGTTATCAAGAGACCAAAGATCCAGTGATGCCCCTTTTTTGTGCTGCTCTAACTGCTGAAGATAATAGTCTCCCAGTTGAGTATAGAAATTTTTCTAAGGTTTTTGATCCTGTTGAAGCAACCAAATTACCACCGCACAGAATTTTTGATTGCAGAATTGATTTAGTTCCTGGTGCTAT
The DNA here is from genome assembly GCF_964261635.1 of Lissotriton helveticus. Lineage (NCBI taxonomy): Eukaryota > Metazoa > Chordata > Amphibia > Caudata > Salamandridae > Lissotriton > Lissotriton helveticus. The sequence continues at coordinate 827,687,907 of NC_136070.1, forward strand.
TCTACCATGTAGTAGAATTTACGCCTTAACTGAACCTGAAAATGTTTATTTAAGGAACTATTTGGATGAGCTTTTGGAATTAGGTTTCATTCGACATTCTACTTCTCCTGTTTCGTCTCCTCTTTTCTTCGTTGCGAAGAAGTCTGGGGATTTGAGGGCTTGTATTGATTACAGAGCGGTAAATAAAGCAACCATCAAGAATAGGTATCCATTGCCTTTGATTCCAGTGCTTCTTAATCAAATTAAAGGTTCTAGTGTTTATACCAAACTGGATCTTAGAGGAGCATATCATTTGATTAGAGTCAAAGAAGGTGATGAGTGGAAGACCGCTTTTCGTACGAAATTTGGTCTTTTTGAGTATACGGTTATGCCATTTGGTCTTTGCAACGCTCCAGCGGCTTTTCAATATTTCATTAATGAGGTCTTGCATGATCTGTTGGATGTCTGTTGCATCGTTTATATTGATGACATTTTAATTTATTCTAAAAATATGGAAGAGCATGTACAACATGTTCAGTTAGTATTACAGAAATTGAGGGATCATTCTCTGTATGCTAAATTGGAAAAATGTGTTTTCAATGCTTCTCAAGTGGAATTTCTTGGCTATTGTTTATCACCTGAGGGAATTCACATGGATCCAAAGAAAGTTGAAGCAATTCTAACCTGGCCAATTCCTGCTTCGATAAAAGACACGCAGAGAATTCTTGGATTTGCTAACTTTTATAGGCGATTCATTTCTAAGTTTTCAGAAATTGTTACTCCCATTACCCAGTTATTGAAAAAGGGGAAAGTCTTCTCTTGGACTGAAGAAGCCGATCAAGCATTTTCATTGTTGAAGAAGGCTTTTACCTCTGCTCCCATTTTGGTTCATCCTGATCCTGATAGGCCTTTCTTTGTGGAAGCAGATGCTTCACAGACTGCTATTGGTGGTGTGTTGCTTCAAAAGGATGCAAATACTGGTCACTTTCATCCTATCGCCTTTTTCTCTAGGAAATTACTTTTAGCTGAGCAAAATTATACGATTGCAGAACGAGAATTGTTAGCTATTAAAGATGTGTTTCAAGAATGGAGACATCATCTCTTGGGAGCTAAACACACTATTACTGTTTATTCAGACCATAAAAATTTACAATTTTATTCCACTGTTAAGGCTTTTACTCCTAGACAAATGAGGTGGTTACAGTTCTTTAGCGAATTTGACTTTTTAATTATGTATCGACCTGGAAAAAAGCAGCTGTTATCTGACACACTTTCACGATTAGTTTGTGAAAAAGACTTAAATTCTGTTAAGGATCCCCCCAGTATTTTGCCTTTAGAAAAAATTGCTGCTGAAATCCATTCAGAAAGTTTCTTGGATTCTGTTAAGAAGGAATTAAAAAACTTTGATGTTCATGAATGGTTATTAAAAAAAGGGAATTCCATTAGAGATGGTTTTTTCTATCACAATGATAAATTGTTTATTCCCACAAGAGATTTACAGGATAAGGTCATGCAGTGGAATCATGATTTGGCAATTGCTGCACATCCGGGTATTAACAAAACCTTGGATTTATGTCAGCGTCATTTTTGGTGGGAAAAAATGATTCCTATAATTCAACAATTCGTGAAAGCTTGCCCAGTTTGTTCACGTCAAAAGGCTTTACATGAAGTTCCAATGGGTTTACTTCGTCCTATGACTATTCCTCCTCACCCTTGGCATACAATCAGTTTAGATTTTATTACTGATCTCCCTAAGTCTAATGGTTTTACTACAGTTCTTGTGGTTGTGGATTTGTTATCTAAAATGGGACATTTTATTCCGTTACACAAGATTCCATCTGCAACTGAATTCAGTACTGTATTTTTATCTAATATTGTGAAACTTCATGGTCTTCCCTCAAAGATTATTTCAGATAGGGGTCCTCAATTCATTTCAAAATTCTGGTCGCAACTCAGTAAACTTTTAGGAATTGAGTTAGCTCTGTCCTCTTCTTTTCATCCACAGACTGATGGACAGACTGAGAGGTTGAATCAACATGTTGAACAAGGTTTAAGATGTTTGTTGACAACTTCCTCTTGCCCTTGGGATGAAGTTTTACCTTGGGCGGAATTTTCTTATAATAATACCACTCATTCAGCTTTGGGTTGTTCTCCTTTTTATTTTCTCACTGGTCAGCATCCAAGATCTATCCCTATACTCTTACCTGACGAACAATTGTCTATGCCAGCAGTTACTGATAGGTTGACACATCTGTTGGATATTCAAGATAAGGCTAGAAAGCAATGGGTCAAAAGTAAGTTAACTATGAAAAAGACTGCTGATTCTCATCGTAAACCTTCTCCTTTGTATAAGGAAGGTCAGTTAGTATGGTTATCTACTAGAAACATTCAGTTGGAGGGTCCCAGGAAGTTGAAACCCAGATATATTGGGCCTTTTGAGATTAAGAAAATTTTAAATCCTGTATCTGTGAAATTAGTTTTGCCTGAGGAATATGCTATTCATCCTGTTTTTCATGTTTCTCTGTTGAAACCTTTTGAACCTTCTACTCGAGCTGATAATCCACCTCCGCCAGTAATTGTTGGTGATCATGTTGAGTACGAGGTTAAATCTATTCTAGATTCTAAAAGGATACGGGGTACCTTGTTTTATTTGGTTGATTGGAAGGGTTATGATCCTTCTGAGCGATCTTGGGAACCTGAGAAAAATGTTCATGCTCCTAGACTTGTTAGGTCTTTTCATGCATTGCATCCTGATAAACCTAGACCTGTAAGACGACCTTTGGGGGGAGGAACTGTTAGGGGTGTTACCGGTCGTCTTAATTAGTTTCTGGCTCAGAACTGGTTCAGTTTACATTTGTGAATCTGAAGGGTTGATTTAGTGTAGTGAGTAAATTTTGTTTATTATTTTAAATGTAAAATTTCAGTTAGAATCCATTTAGTAATGTTACTTTGAATAATTGCCTTAGGCAATGCTTGTTTGTTAATTTACTAAGATATGAGCAAACTCCTAGAATGTGCGCTCTATTGAGACAGGCTCGCGCCAGCCCTCGTGCTTGGTGTCATGATGGAAGAGGCTCGCGCAGGGTCTCGTGGCTGAAGCAATAAATACATGCTTCAGCCAACGGTCAAACGCTTTGTCTCTCGTTGTGCTTGAGGAGAGCTTCTGCTCCCGCGTAGTACCCTTCAAACCTTGCAATCTTTTGTTCCCTCCTTGATTAGTCAAAGTCCCTTATTCCCTGCTCGTGAAATCCTGTTTATTTAAGTTCCGGAAGCCCTGGCTGTCAGCGCCGCTGATTGATGGTAACTGACGAAGACGACGTGGCCTGACTCCGGTATTTCCACCAGGAAGCCGGGAGGTTTGTTTACCCGCTCCCTCTCTGCCGGCTGTTCGAGCCTCCAGGCAGCCCAACGCAGCGCACTGAAAAAGGACAGTAAGAAGTTCGTTTATATTGAAATTGCCACGAACAATTTGACATTTATGTTAATGTGGCAAAGGGTTTTTTCAGGAAAATATTTAAAACGCTTAAAAGGGAAAATGCACGTCGTGTAAAGTAAACCTTGAAAACAAACCTTGACAAAGGCAAGAGTTTCAGTTAAGTTAAGCTGGAACTATTGAACCAAAGGACTAGTGCTTGTTTAACTGAAGGATTCCAAACAAGTCTTGGAAGAGACTAATGTCTGCAACTGCATAGAGCCAAACTTTGTAAAGATTTAAGCGCTCTAAAAGCAGACTGTAGAGATAAAACAAGCCTTGATAAAGGCAAAAGTGAAAATATGCCAATTGAATTTGTTTGAATAATTCTGTGAAATGTTGGTTTTATAACGGACTTATGAAAGACAGGTTAGCATATTTACAAGGTCAGTCAAGAATTATAATCTTAGATAGTTAAGTGAATTGAGTTAGGCTGTTATCTCCTGTCTTCCTACTGCAGAATCTCCTAACAGAAGAAGTAATTTAAGACTCAGGTATGGCTCTGCATGAAGTTTCTTAGTTCAGTTTTAACTAACCCAATTAATCAAATTAGCCTGTCTTTTCAGTAAAAGTGTTAAGTTATTCTGACATGTTATGTTTACTTGAAGGTGTCAAGATTCAGAGCCAGAGTTAAAACTTCTGTAAAAGTGTGAACAAGGGCCAGGCGGATTAATGGTCAGTAAGCATAATGTTAGTTAACTATCTAAGTTAGTCAAGAAGTCAACAGCTGAGTAATTGTTGTTAATATTGCACCACAGCGTAGCGTGAAGGCAGCGCAGAACATTCCTTAAGAAAAGGTCCTCGGCCTGGAGCACTTCCAAGAGAGAGACACAACCAACCGAAGATTTAATCTTGTATAATTTGTTGTGCGTCTCTCTGTCCACTTCCCCTTTCCCTGGGGGAGAAGTCAATCCAGTCAGTGTCAAAGTCCTGATTGGGTTGGTTGATCCTTGAGGGAGTTGGGAGTTCGCAGCTCGAGAGGAAACGTCAGAAGAGTCTCGCAGGACTCCTCAACAGACTAATGGCGCTTCCAGTGCTCTGCAGCTTCCGCCGGTGTGTCAATAATAATAGTTTTGCTGCCAAGCTGCACACGTAAGCGCGCCGGATATTGCATTGCATATCGGATGTTTTCATTTCTCAATGTTCGCTTGATGTCTTGATACTTTCACCTGGCCTCCTGAACCATAGGTGTGAAGTCTGGGTAAAATGAGAGTCATTCCCTGGAACTGCAGATCCCTTATTTCCCAGGCCCTCCTGAGCTCAACATCTCTGTCATGATAGTTTAAAAGTTGCGCAATGACAATACGGGGAGGCGCACCAGGACTCGCCCTGGGCCTATGGATCGAAGAGCACACTCCACCGCAAACCTGGATGAGAAATCATCCCAGCCGAAGAGTTCTACCAGAGCCTGTTCCACAAACGCTTCCATGGGCCCCATGTTGGTGGACTCCGCAATCACTGCTATTCGCAAATTACTGTGGCACGATCGCGCTTCGAGATCCTCCGCCTTCGCCGATGTGGTGTTCAGAAGGCGCTCCACGCGTTCAAGGTGCTTGTTCATTGCGGCGTGTGCGTCCTCGGTGTCGGAGATGCCCTTCTCTGCCGAGTCTATGCGGGCCTCGGGATGTTCCAGACGGCCATGCATGCCATCCTTTCGTACACCGAGCTCATCAAAATGCGCATCTATGGCCTTAAAACCAGCACGCAATTTAGCCATGGTAGCAGCTGTTCCCTCCATCGCTGCGCCGCTAGCTGCTGAATGGTCTGCGCGCTCATGGGGATCTTCTTGTGGCAAGTCGTCCCCAGCCTCCTTTCTGGGAGTCTTGGAGGCCTCGATGGTAAGCTGCCTCTGCTTGGGGTCACTCCAGCCCATGTCGTTTAATCAGCAGCAATGGTGAGGCAGTCAGACAGCTATCAAAGTCAAATAAAGCAGTGCAGCGTAGAGCACAGGGCAGGAGGAAGGACACTGCAGGTCTTTTACGTCTCTGAGTGGGGCACAGGGCGCAAGTTCGTCTCTCACCCTTTCGATATGGAAACGCGGTACACTACTTTCAAAGGCTCTGTTTTTCTAACAATAATCTGAGGCACAGGGGTTCATAACTGCACAATGACTCTCCTGTAGCCTCTCCATGAAGTCTGTGCCACCTCTAGTGCGCAGCAGGACTCAGCACTTTCAGCCCTCCGCCTCAATATATGTTGCCCCTTTCCATCAGTATTTACGGGAGGGAAAGTCCCCGCAAGGCAGCCTAGATCTCACTGCACCACTTGCTGTGAAGTCCGAGGGAAACAGATCCTCCCCAGCCACGTTGGTGTAGGCCTTAGATCCCCAGGCTCAGGTGGTATCAGCTGCTCCCGTTGACCACGGCCCCACCCTCAGTCTCACCAGCGACCCCTGACGTCGCGAGGCCTCCGAGAGCGGTGTCCGGTCGTAATAGCACCGTCGCATGTGCTTTAGGATTCCCTCACCTCATCCGCAGCCATCACTGCTTGCCCGGCAGTCTCCGCTCCTTACTGCCGCTGCTCAGGGCTGCACATTCCCCACTGATGTGCCGGCATGCTGCTTTTTCAGGGCAGGTGCCCGGGAGCTCCACGGTCAAGCCACCATCTTGGTGCTCGACCAGGCCACGCCCCCTAAAAAGTTGTTTTTGAACATGAGGTGCAATACAAATGACATTTTGAATCATTTTTTGTATAGCCCAAAAATTCAATGTTCGGATGAAAAACGTTGACTCCGGATCTTTAGGAACTTTCTTTAAATGGTCAGTTATGGTGATTTTTTTAATGTTTAATCTTTTGACTGTAAATGACTGTTGGATGTGAATTATCACTTTTGGAACTAAAATAAGTGTGTTTACAGTCATTTTTATGCTCACAATCGGGCAAAATGGAAGCTTCTGAGTAGGAGTAAAACTCAATAAAAATGGCAATTTTGGTCATTGTGAGGCCTTAAAAGGTGGTTATTTGTCATGAGGGGTGATACAATTGACTTTTGAAATCCTCTTTTGTACAGACCAAAAATTCAATTTCTGATGGAAAAACGATGACCCCGGACAGTAGGAATTTTCTCTTAATATTCAGTAATGGTGATTTTTTTGAAGGTTTAATCTTTTGACTATAAATCACTTTCGGATGAGAAGTGTATTTAGTGTCATTTTATGCTCGAAAACAGGCAAAATAGAAGCTTCTGAGTAGGAAAAGTCTATAACAATAACAATTTTGATCATGTGCGGCCTTACAAAGTTGTTTTTCAACATGAGGCATGATAACATTGACATTTTGAATCACTTTTTGTACAGTTCAAAAAATCTATTTTCTGATGAAAAACTATGACTCCAAACCTTAGGAACTATCTTTCAAATGGTCTGTAATGGTGATTTTTTTAATGTTTAATATTTTGACACTACATGACTGTTGGATGTGAATTATCACTTTTGGAACTACAAATAAGTGTTTTTCATGCTCAACCTGGGACAAAATACAAACTTCTGATTAGGAGGAAAAGTCAATATAAACGGCAATTTTGGTCACTGTGAGGCCTTAAAAAGTGGTTATGCAACATGAGGTACGATTTAATTAACATTTTGAATACTTTTTTGTACAGTCCATAAAATCTATTTATAGATGAAAAACGATGACCCCGCACCGTAAGAGCTCTCGCCAAATGGCCAGTAATGGTTATTTTTCCAAATGTTTAATCTTTTGACTGTAAATGACTGTCGGATGGAAATCATCACTTTTGGAACCAAAATAAGTGTATTTAGAGTCCTATTCATGCTCAGAATAGGGCAAAAGAAAAGCTTCTGAGTAGGAGGAAAACTCTATAAAAATGGAAATTTTGGCCACTGTGAGGCCTTAAAAAATGGTTATTCAGCATGAGGCGCAATTAAATCGATATATTGTATCATTTTATATACAGTGAAAAAACCAAATTTCTGATGTAAAATGATGACCCAGTACCTTAAGAACTTTCTCCAAATGGTGAGTAATGGTGAATTTTTTTAATGTTGAACCTTTGATTGTAAACGACTGTCGGATGAGAATCATCACTGTTGCAGCTAATATACGTTTATTTTCATGCTCAAAATTGGGAAATTACAAGCTTCTGAGTAGGAGTAAAAGTCTATAAAATGACAATTTTGGTCACTGAGGCTTTAAAAAGTGGTTATTCAACATGAGGTGCGATAAAATTGTCATTTTGAACTATTTTTGCGCAGTACATGAAATCCATTTTCTGATGAAAAAAGATGACCCCGGATCTTAGGAACTTTCTCCAAATGGTCAGTAATGGCGATTTTTTTTAATGTTTAAACTTTTGATTGTAAATGACTATCAGATGTGAATCATCACGTTTTGGAACTAAAATAATTGCGTTTAGAGTAATTTTCATGCTCGAAATCAGGCAAAATACAAGCCTCTGAGTGGGAGGAAAACGCTATAAAATGGCAATTTTGGTAACTCTGAGGCCTTAAAAAGTTGTTTTTCAACATCAAGCATGATACAATTGAGATTTTAAATAATTTGTTGACAGTCCAATAAAATCCATTTTCTGATGAAAAAAGAAGACCGTGCACCTTAGGAACTTTCTCCAGGAGGCCAGTAATGGTTATTTTGTTAATATTTAATCTTTTGACTCTAAATGACTGTTGGATGTGAATTATCACCTTCGGAACTAAAATAAGTGTGTTTATAGTCATTATCATGCTCAAAATGGGACAAAATACAAGCTTCTGAGTAAGAGAAAGAGTAAAAAAAAAAAAGGCAATTTTGGTCAATGTCAGATGTTAAAAAGTGTATATTCTACATGGGGTGCGATTCAACTGACAATTTAAATAATTGTTTGTACAGTCCCAAAATAATATTTTTCGAATACAAGACGATGACCCCGGACATCTGATAGAGACTACTAGCCACAGATTCCTAAACGTAGAATTATCCCCAGATGTGAGACTGGATCCAGAAAACTTTTTTGCCACAGCATCCCTGCACGCCAGGGGGATGGCATCACGCGACTCAGCCCCGGCGTTGTCCTCGCACGTGACATCAGCCAAGTCACATAAGTCCCACCCCAGCGTGCCTACGTCAGTTTTTTCCTTTTCCGCGTGCAACGCGCATCGGGTCTATGCTCCGGGCCTGTTTAGGCCCCTTATTCTTTCACTATTGTGATTATCTGTGTGGAACAGTGTGCGAATGCCTTCGGGCTTTAAGACTTGCACGTCATGTGGACGCCTTATGTCGGCGACGGACCCTCACCTCATTTGCATGTGGTGTTTGGGGGAAGATCACAGCTCCACCGATTGTGAGGTGTGCCAACAGTTGAAGCCGATGTCGCGGCGGGAGCGCCGGATGAAACTGCTCTCGGCACGTCTCTCTAGGTCGGCTTCATCCCCTCGATCGGCTTCTGCAGAGGTTTTCAAAGCGGCCGTCATCGTTGTCGTCCTCATCCCTCTCCTATGCCGCACAAGCGTCGCTCCCTGGTGGGTAGGTGTCGCAGTTTGTCCCCGGGGGCGTCGAGAGCCCAGATGGAGACATATGCGGCAGCTTTGCAGACCTCGCTGGCTTCTCCTTCTTCCCCTCATGGGATGTTGGCTTATCCCTTGCATTGCGCGGGGCCCTCAGCGGCATCGCCAGCGGCTCCGACCCCGGCGCCGACTGTTTCGGCTCCAGGCTAGGAGGATGTGGTACCGTTGGGGTGCGTCCCTTCGGGGGTCCCTCCTTCGGACCATGGCAGTCACCAGGGCTCGGGTCGCATCCCCAAGCCCCTCTGGACAGGCTGCAGCCTAGTCTACGGCTGAGATGATGCCACCACAGTGCTGGCAGCTGCTGGCCCGGGCAGCGCCACAGGGGTCGGCGGACCTCTCTCGTCCCGCTATGGATCGAAGCTGGAAGGGGTTTCCTTGTCCCCCTCCGGGCCCCTTTCATCCCTCCACGCAGGTGGCTGCCTCGTCGGAGGTCGAGTCAAAGGTTGAATCGGCCTTGGTGGCACCACATGGGTCGGCAGACCCCCTACGCTCCATTCTGGGTCGAGGCTGGCAGAGGGCTCCTTGTCACTCCCCGGGTCCCTCTCGTCCCTCCACGCAGGCGGCTGCCTCGTCGGAGGTCGAGTCGGCGCCTTGGCTAGGGTGACCAACCGTCCGTAAATTTCACGGACAGTCCGTAATTTCGGCCATCTGTCCGTTGTCCGTGAAGGATTCTTTAACGGACACCATTTGTCCGTAATTTTAACCGGGCACGGTCGCACCTCCCTAAAGCCGGCACAGCTTCCACTCACCTCCCTTCCTGACTTGACGCATTCAGGGCTGTTTGCATCTGAATAGATGCGCCTGCTCTTGAAGCTGCCGCCCCCACCCCTCACACCTCCAGCCCTTGATGAGCTGTTAAGATGCGCTTGAAGGTGACTGAGAGGGAGGGGCTGCAGCTTCAGGAGCAGGGGCATCTATTCAGATGCAAACAGCCCTGAATGCGTCATGTCTCTGCAATTTGTGTGAGACTTTCCCTTTATGCCCAGGGCCCCAAACATCCTACAACCGGAGGAAGGAGGAGGAGGTTTCCACACATCCTCTGGGTGTCACAACATAACAAAGTTTGGAGCAAAGTCAAATAGGACAGATTTTTTTTTTAAACATTTTTTTACAGGTCGGACTAGAAGCTGCAAACATAAAAAGTGTCCAGCATTTATTGGCTATCGTGGGTGGGGTTGGGCGGCAATGAGATTAATACTGCGTGTTCATTGGACGACCCCCAGCTAATAAGTCACACCAGCAAGACAGAGAAGTGCAACGCACTGTCAAGCACGCCAGCAAAACACTCCCCTGACACTCCCACAGCCATCTATTCGGACTCAAATATGATGCTCAGGTGTGCTACCTCTCACCCTTCCATGCAGACGATGCTACAGGTGACAAGATAAGTGTATCACTTTGGTCATTAGGCACAACACCAAAAACACTTCCAACACAAACACACAGCAATTCAACATCCTTCCAACCAAGCACACCCAAAGTATTACACCGAGGCAGCACGTGGTTCTCTTCACAGCACAGAGCTTGATTACTGTCTTTAGTCATTGTAAAATGTGTCATATTTATTCTTACTTTTGCTTGTACACTCTGTTCAGGCTATTTTTGTTTGTTCTATTCCTGCAACAGTTCTCTGACATCTTCGGGTAAAGTCCGCGCTTTATAAAAATGCATTAAATAAAAATAAATAAAATAAATAAATAAACTGTCACTAAATTGTAAACAAACCTCGATTCTTCAAACATGAAGTCTTTAATGTAATAAAATAAAGAAATGGCACAATCGCACCCACACTCATGAACAAAGTATGGAGGACAATCAGTTAAATCAGTTCTCTTGGAGTATCTCCTGTAAGTACTGTACATCACAGTGGGGGATGGCAAAACTAACACTTTGGAAAGAGAGACTGACCTCGTTGTCTTGTCCAGGAGGGGGCGAGGAGCCCTACCCCACCCTGGAAGAGACCAAGATGATACTATAATACCGCATGCCCACCCCTGTGCCCACCCTGGTGGATCCTGTTCCCCCTCCTGCCCCCCCCCCCCAGTGATGGCTCCTGTCCCTCCCCCTCTCCCCCCCCCCCCCACCTGTGGTGGATACTGTCTCTGCCCTGGGTGGCTTCTGTTCCAGTCCAGGAATAGCTCCTGCAGCTCAAAAAGGCTCAGCTCAAAACGAATATGAAAAGGTGGGCGAGTGAGTAAGTGAAGGGATGGGTGGATGGCTGGATGAATTAGTGAAAGGGTGAGTGGATGAATGAAAGATTGAATAGATGGATAATAAAAGAGGATGGATGGATTGATGAGTGAGTGGTGGAAGGATGGAAGGGAGAAAAGGTAAATAGCTGGATGTATGGGTGGAAGGGTAGCTGGATGGGTAAAAGGGTGGATGGATGAGTGAAAGGATGGATGAGTGAAAAGGTGGATGAGTGAGTGGGTGGGTGGATGGATGAGTGAAATGATGGATGGATTGATTAATTGATAAGTGCAAGGGTGAATGGATGGACAGATGAGTGAAAGAGTGGATGTAAGGATGGATGAGTGAGTGAAAGGGAGGGTAGATGGACTAAAGGATGAATAGATGAGTGAAGGAGTGAACGGATAAATGGATGAGAGAAAGGATGGATGAGTGATCGGGTCAATGGATGGATTCATGAGTGGATGAGTAGATGGATGGGTGGGTGGATGGATGGAAGGAAAGATTGCTAAGTGAAAGGGACGATGGAGACAGAAAGGGAGGATGATGGATGACTGAAAGGGTGGATGGATGAGTGACTGGGTGGATGGATGAGTAAGAGATAGGATGGCTGGATGAACGGGTAAATGGCTGGATGGATGAGTGAATGGATGGATGGGTAGAAGAGTGGATGGATGAGTGTACAGATAGATAGGGTGAAAGGGTGGATGGATGGATAAAGGATGGATGAAGGGATGGATGAGTGAAAGGATAGGTGGAAGGATACATGATGGATAGGTTTGCAAATGGTTGAATATGTTTGGATATGGCTGGTCTTACTTATATACTATTGCGCGACCTCTGATGTGTCTGTAAAACTTATCCAATTGTCCTGAAGTTTTGTCCTGAATTTTGACCTCCTGTCCTGAATTTGTGTCCTGAATTTTGACCCTTTGTCCTGAATTTTTACACTCACTGTCCTGAATTTGCACCAATGCCAGTTGGTCACCCTAGCCGTGGCCACTTCGGTCACGCTGGTCCGGAGTCTCCTTTGGTGCCGGACGTTGACGTCCTGCCTCAGGCAGCGGACTCTATGGCGCCGGACAGGCGTCGAGTCGCGGACTCGTCTTCGGGCGCTCCCTCTTCTCCGGAGGTTGGGTGCCTGCTGGTGTCGTCCTCACCAGAGACGAGCTTCCGCGTGGTGGCTTTTTCCCCGGCGTCATCAAAAGGCCGCTCCCCGCCATTCTCGTTTTCGCCGGAGCAACAGGTCCCCCACTCCTCGGTTCCTCCTTCTACTTCAAGTCTAGCCTTTGCCCGCCCCGCTTGGTTTTGGGGACGGCCGCCTTAGTTTGTAGCCATCGCCCACGGAGGAGCTGCTTTCTCTCTACGCCGTCGCCCTACGGAGGCGGGTGCGGCCTTTGCTCGCACTGTGTCCACGTCTGTGGGTATTTTGCTCATGGGTGATCCGGGTGCCCATTTTCCTGCAGATCATCTTCTGGAGATTCTCCACCAGAGCTCTGGTGGGAGGGAGCTTTGGCTTCCTTCTGAAGGTTCGCTCCTTTCTTCCCTGATGGGGGCTTGGCGGCGTTCCGCCAAAGGGTACCTGGTGCCCCAATACCTCCTGCACCAGCACCTTCCAGCACCGCGTGACCCAGCGTGTCTTTCCCTCCACACCTCTGCCTCCAGCCCACTTTTGCGGACTGTCTTTCCCTCCTTGCCCCCACTGTTGTCTCCGCCATCCCAGGAGGCCCGCTGGCTGGACTCTTGGGGACGCAAAATGTTCGCCTCGACTAGCGCTGCTCTGCGTGCCCTTAACACCTTATGTGTGTTGGCTAGGGCCACCTCTTGTTAGTGGGACTCAGTCGAGTCCTTGGGATCCGCCACTTCACCGGAGACTGTTCAGGTTGATTTGCGGCACCATGCGTTGGATGTCCAGGAGCTAGCGGCATTTATTCTTCGCTCCGCTCTGGACATATCGGAGGTGCTTTGCCGTGCCTTGGCTTCTCCGGTGGCCATTCGCCGCCATGCTTGGCTACGAGACGGTGTGTTCCCGGAAAATGTTAGGGAATGGCTGGTTGATCTTCCCTTTGATGGCACCCTGTTATTCCATGCCCCGGCAGACTCGGCCATCCAGAGCTTCTAGGCAGAGCTTCATCCTCCTCCTCCTCCCCCTCAGTGACTGGTGAGTTGATCTGGTTCTTGGGCCTCCTTTTGGGTAGGTCGCCCTTGTAGTTCTGTGTGTTTTATGGCCACTCGAGTCTTCCTTGCGGAGACTGTGGTTTAGTTGGCTGCTGGACGGCCCTTTTTTTACTCAGTTTTATACCTGAGTTATCTGCACAGATTGGCTCTGAGATTAGGCCTTCTGTTTTTTTTCTCTTGGGCTGCTTGACAAGACTTTTGCATGGATTTTTTCCCCGTGGCTCTTTCGGTTGTCCTCTGCTGCGTAAGTTTCTTACAAAGAGGGTTCCCATGTCTTGGGACTTAGGGTACTCTATGTGGGGTAGTGGTAGCTGTTATATATCTTGCGCTGTGCTAGGGGGTTGTGGTCGCCTTCGGGCCTCTGCTCTCCATGGTGTTTATGTATGTTGCAGATGCAATTATCTTGCTGGATTGCATGCCTTGGGGGACCTCCGGGGTGTTCATCTCCGGGGTCGCAGCATTGTGTGCCAGGTCTGGCCTGCTGTCTGCGGCCTGGTGTCGTTGCTCTGTTCTGCTTCTTAGGTCGTGTGCGCGGACCCCTCGGGATTGTGTGTCCGGGCATTTCCTCACCTTCATGTTCTTGTCCTGGAGGTTGTGTTAGTTTTCTATTTTTTCCTTCTTCAGGAGTAGCCTGCCTGGCTTTCCGGGGGACCTCGGGCTGTTCTTCCTGCTTCTGGTTGCTTCTTGCTGCCGGTGCCGCTCGGTCTGGTCTGTTGACTTTCGACTGTGGTGGGCTAGCCTTCTTTTCCCTCGTCTCCTTGGGCCCTCTAGGCTTTTCTTCTTCCTCTTCTTTGCCTTGGCATTGGCTGGAGGTTCTGTTGCTTTGTAGGGGCGTGTGGTGCTTCGGCCTCACCAGGTCTTGCCCTTGTTTCCTCTGTGGAGTGTGAACAGGCTCTTTCTCCTTTCCTCTTCCCACGCCCCTCTGGGGGTCAGTGGTGTTCTGCTTGTGGGGTTTCCCTTGCCTAGGGGGATGGGGCTCCTCACCCTGTCAATTGGACTGTTCCCCTGTGGGACCCTCTGTTATGTCCAGGTGGGTGGGGTCCTTTCGCAGACCCTCCTTCCCTGTGGGTATGGCTAGGGTATCTATTCTATGTTAAGGAATCTGCGGCTAGTAGTCTTTATCAGATGTACGAGTTACTTACCTTCGGTAACGATGTATCTGGTAGAGACGATTCTAGCCGCAGATTCCTTTACGGCCCGCCCTTCCTCCCTGTTCTGCGAGGACCTTTTGGCTTGGCTTGCTGCACTAGCCTCCCGGTGAGTGGCTATGTCTCCTGTGAGTGCTTTTTTTTTCTTTTGACAGGGGGTTTTGTCTTGTTTCTTGCTCCTTTCCTCTTCTTTGGCGCTTTAGAGGATGGGTCTGTGGGTGCTCCTGTGCCCCTCAGCTCCGGTTGCTCCAGGATTGAGGCTTGCTTTTACTCTTGTCCCTCCCATTCCTCCCTCTGCTACCCTGTGTGTTGGGGCACCTGGCCGTGCCCTGCCCTTGCTCCATTGGGGGGTTGTCGCACTCTGTGCTGGGGTTGCCTTGGAAGTTTGTTGTACCCTGTCGTCTTGGAACTGGTTACCCTTTGTTGTTCTTGGTTGGGGTTCTAATCAGGCTGCATGTTGTCATAACATTTTGCATGTGTTCCTTGTCTCAAGGGGGGACTGCCTACATGCTGGCAGGGTGGCTGATCAGGGCGGTGCTCTGTTCTTTCTTCTTTCCCTGCTTTTGGGTATCGCAGTGAGGCACTGCTCTTTATAGTGTTGTTCGTCACCATCTTCTTTTTCTGCTCTTTCGCACCTTGTTCCCATGCTCCCACAGTTTGTCTGCTGGCTCCGCGTCGTGGAAAAGTACTCTGAAGAAAACTGACGTAGGTGGGCCGGGGTGAGACTTATGTGACCTCCCTGATGTCACGTGCGCGGACGACGCCTGGGCGGAGTCGCGTGAGGCCGTCCCCCCGGCGCGCAGGGATGCTGTGGCAAAAAAGTTTTCAGGGTCCAGTCTCACGCCTGGGGATAATTCTATGTTAAGGAATCTGCAGCTAGAATCGTCTCTACCAGATACATCTTTACCAAAGGTAAGTAACTTGTACTTTAGGAACTTTCACCTAATGGTCAGTATTGGTGATTTTTTAAATGTATAATCTTTTGACTGTAAATAACTGTTGGATGTGAATCATCACTTTTGGAACTAAAATAAGTGTATTTAGAGTCATATTCATGCTCAGAATAAGGCAAAATAAAAGCCTCTGAGTAGGCGGAAAACTCTATAAAATGGCAATTTTGGTCACTGTGAGGCCTTAAAAAGTGGTTATTCAACATGAGGCAAAATTAAATTCACATATTGAATCATTTTATGTACAGTCCAAAAAAATCCAATTTCTGATGTACAATGATATCCCCGAACCTTAAGAACTTTCTCCAAATGGTCACTAATGGTGAATTTATTTAATGTTGAACCTTTGTCTGTAAACGACTGTCTGATGTGAATCATCCCTGTTGGAACTAATATAAGTTTATTCTGAGTAATTTTCATGCTCAAAATTGGGACAATGCAAGCTTCTGAGTAGGAGTAAAAGTCTATAAAAAAAGACAATTTTGGTCACTGTGAGGCATTAAAAAAAAGTTGTTATTCAACATGAGGCGCAAATATATTGACATATTGAATCATTTTTGCCAGTGCAAAAAATGCATTTTCTAATCAAAACGATAACCCCGCACCCTAGGAACTTACTCCAAACCTTCAGTTATGATAATTTTTTTATTTTTTAATGTTTGATTGTATATGACTGTGGGATGTGAATTATCACTTTTGGAACTAAAATAATTGTGTTTAGAGTAACTTTATGCTCGAAATCAGGCAAAATACAAGCTTCTGACTGGGAGGAAAAGTCCATAAAAATGGCAATTTTGGTCACTGTGAGGCCTTAAAAAGTTGTTTTTCAACATGAGGTGTGATACAATTGACATTTTGAATAATTTAATGTACAGCCCCAAAAATCCATTTTCTGATGAAAAACGATGACCCTGGAGACCTTAGGAAATTTCTCTAAATGCTCAGTAAAGGTGATTTTTTTGAATATTTAATCTTTTGACTGTGTAAATGACTGTCGGATGTGAATCATCAATATTGGAACTAGAATACAAGTGTTTCAGTTATTTCCAAGCCTGAAGTGGAGCAAAATAGATGCTTCCGAGTAGGAGGAAAAGCCTATAAAAATGGCAATTTTGATCATTGTCAGGCCCTAAAAAATGGTTATTCACCATGAGGCATGATACAGTTGACATTTTGAATAATTTTCTGTACAGTCCAAAAAAACAATTTTCTGATGAAAAACTATGACCCCTGACCTTAGGAACTTTCTCCAAATGGTCAGTAATGTTGATATTTGTAAGGTTTATCTTTTGACTGTAAATGTCTGTTGGATGAGAATCATCACTTTTGGAACTAAAAGAATTGTGTTTAGAGTAATTTTCATGCTCAAAATCAAGCAAAATACAGCTTTTGAGTAGGAGGAAAAGTGTATAAAAATGACAATTTTGATCATTGTCAGGCCTTAAAAAGTGGTTCTTCATCATGAGGCATGATACAATTGACATTTTGAATAATATTTTGTACAGTCCAAAACATCCCTTTTCTGATGAAAAACCTTATGAACTTTCTCCAAATGATCAGTAATAGTGATTTTTTTCAATGTTTAATCTTTTGACTATAAATGACGGTTGGATGAGCATCATCACTATTGGAACTAAAATCAGTGTGTTTAGAGTAATTTTCTCGCTTGAAATCAGGCTTCTGAGTAGGAGGAAAAGACAATAATAATGGCAATTTTGGTTACTGTGAGGCCTTAAAAAGTTTAGTCAACATGAGGCGCAATTCAATTGACGGACAGGTTACTTGCCTTTGGTAACACCTTATCTGATAGAGACATGATATAGCTGCAGATTCCTTACCTTTGTACTTCTAGGCGTCAGGCTGGATCAGGAAAAATTTTCTTATCAGTATCCCCGAGCGCCGGTCAGTGACATTGGCAGAGGCCACGTGACGTTGTCGGTGTCACGTTCTTTGTGACATCCGCGTCAATATAACCACCACTCTGGCGCGGTGACGTCAGTACTTCTTTTCACGACTTTCCATATCAGAAGCGCGAAGCTATGAAGTAACTGACCGTGATGTGTTAAAAAATGAACAGCTAGGGCCCTGAAGGGAAACAGCCCTGACACCAAAACCAATTCTGCAGTGCGGGGAGGATGGGTAGGTCGGTAAGGAATCTTTGGCTTGATCATGTCTTACCAGAGAAGGCGTTACCAAAGGAAAGTATCTTTTCCATATGATAGATACATCTAGACGCAGATTCCTTACCTTTGAACAGATACCCAAGCAATACCATCCCCGGAGGGACTGCAGAAAGGTTTAGACCAGGAAATCCTGCAAAACTGAGTGACCGAACAGGCTTTCTCTGTTAACCTGGGAATCCAGGCAGTAGTGTCTGGTGAATGTGTGCAGTGATGCCCACGTGGCTGCATGGCGGATATCAGAAACGGGAATACCAGACTGAAGAGCTGTGGTAGCGTCTTTTACCCTAGTGGAATGGGCTGTAAGCCCTTCAGGGGGATCTTTCTTCACTAAAGCGTAACATGTCTTTATACATAGGATAACCCAGTGGGATATCGTTCTCTTCTATACAGCGCGCCCTTTCTTGGAACCAACTTACCCTATAAAGAGTTGGTCTTCCACCCTGAACTCTCTGGTTTGATCGAGGTAGAGCGATAACGCTCTTTTTGGGTCCAGATTATAAAGACGCTCCTATTCCCTGGAAGGGTGTGGAGGTGCATAGAAAGTGGGTAGAGTAACCGACTTCCCATGTGAAAGGGTCTTACCACAAATAAGATGCCCTTGTGCTGAGCACCACTTTGTCCGGAAAGAAAGTCAGGTAAGAAGGCTGTGAAGACCATGCCTGCAGTTCACTTACTCTCATGGAAGAGGTTATTGCCACCTAAAAAGCTATTTTGATGGTAAGCAACAGCAGAGGGCAGTTGTGCAGCCGCTCAAACAGTGCACCCGTCAGAAAGGTGAGAACCAAATTACGGTCCCATTGTGGCATAAAAAAAGGTGAAGGAGGAAACAAGTGGGTTTACCCCTTCAAGAATCTCTGCACCAGAGGTGATTTAAAAAGAGAATGCTGATCAGGAAGTCAAAGAATAGAGGAAAGGGTCGAAGGATAGCCCTTCAATGTGCCCAGAGCAGAACCCTCCTGGGCCAAGGAAAGTATACACAGAAGGACTTCAGGCAAAGGAGCCGACAGGAGGTAAATAGACCAGACTGAACAATATTTACAAAATGTATTCCATCTGCAGGTGTATACTGATTTTGTGGAGTGATGCCTGGCTGCTAAAATAACCTTACAGACTTCGGGAGGGAGGTCAGAAGCGGTCAACTGTTGCCGCTTAATATCCACGCAAGGAGGCAGAGAGTGGACAGGTTTGGGTGGAAAACTCCCCCCTGCTGCTGTGACAGAGGATTCTCCCGAAGGGGCAACCTCAACGGAGGATCAATGCTTATGTATAAAAGCTCGGGATACCAAACTCCCTGTGCCCAGTCCGAAGCCATGAGAATGACTTGTGCCCAGTCGCTCCTGATCTTCTTGAGTACTTTGGGCAGGAGTGGTATGGGTGGAAAGACGTATAGGAGGGCTGAGCTTCACTTGTGATTAAAAGCATCTGCGAGCGCGAGCCGGCTTGGAAATTCCAACGTGCAAAACTGACGACATTGCGTGTTCTCTTCGGAGGCGAACAGATCTAACCAGGGCTCTCACCACCACTGAAAGAGACCTTGTACCACCTCTGGATGGAGACACCATTCGTGATCCGCAAGGTGCCTTCGGCTGAGTTCGTCGGCCCTGGAGTTCAGAGAACCGGTCAGGTGTTGAACCACCATGGAAATACCCTGTTGTTCCAGCCAAGTCCAGAGTAGCAGGGCCTCTTGACAAAGAGTCCATGGCCCCACCCGCCCTGTTTGTTGCAGCACCACATGGCGGTAGTGTTGTTCGTGAACACCAGTATGAGCCTTCCCTTTATTGACGGCAAAAAGGCTTTCATTGCCAGTCGGATCGCCCGAAGCGCCAACAGATTGATATGGAGCTTGGCTTCCACCGGAGACCAGAGTCCTCTGATCTCCACCTCTCCCAGATAGCCACCCCATCCATAAGAGACGCATCCGTCATTACTGAAAGATCCGAGTAGGGATGGGAGAGGGGTCTGCCCTTGAACCAATCACTGTCTGTTAGCCACCACTGCAGGTCTCTCGTAGTGCCCTCGGAAATCTGAACCAGGTCAGTAAGATTTCCTCGATGTTGTGGCCATTGGAACTTCAGGTCGCACAGCAGAACCCGCATGTGCCACCATGCATGGGTCACTAGCGGGATGCAGGAGGCCATGAGGCCCAACAGCCTCAAAGTAATTCTCACTGAAATCCAGGATAGAGGCTGAAACGTCGGTATCATAGCCTGAATATCCCAGACTCGCGGTTTGGGAGGATATGTCCGGAACTGCACTATGTTGAGAGCCGCTCGATAAAAGGGAGCGTATGAGAGGGAGTCAGGTGTGACTTCAGCACGTTGATAGTGAACCCCAGTGAACGCAGGAGGTTTGCGGTAGTCTGGAGGTGGGAGACAATTGTTTGGGGCGAGTCCGCCTTCAACAACTTGTCATCGAGATAGGGGAAGACTGGAACCCCTGATCTCCTCAAATGGACTGCAACTACTGCCACCACTTTTGTGAACACCTATGGGGCGCTGGTGAGGCTGACGGGAGCACTGGAAATTGAAAGTCCTCGTGGCCCACGATAAACCGCAGGTAGTGACGATGGGCAGGCAGGACGGGGATATGAAAATAGCCATCCTGCAAGTCCAATGCTACCATCCAGTCACCTGGGTTCAAAGCAGACAGGACCTGAGCTAGGGTGAGCATCTTGAACTTCTCCTTTTTGAGGAATTAGTTGAGGGGTCTGAGATCTAGGATAGGACGAAGGACACCGTCCTTCTTTGGGACCAGAAAGTAGCAAGAATAACAACCACAGACCACTTCTGGCCAGGGAACCGTCTCTATAGCTCCCTTGGCCAAGAGAGTCTTGACTTCATCTGGGAGTAGGGCAAGGTGAGCATTCGTCAGTCGATCGTGTACAGGAGGCATGAAGGAGGGGTAGTCTCGAAGTTAAGGGCGTAACCCCTTCTGACTATTTGCAACACCCACCTGTCCGACGTGATATCCTGCCAGTGGTGATGATGGCGTACTCTGCCATCAACTGGCTGTAGATGATTCTGGAGGGTTGGACCAGGAAGGTTTTGCAGTGGAGAAGGGAGTTGTGGCCTGGCTTGACATCTGGCCTCCTGACTCGCGGGGTCGTGGTGAACCTCGTCCATGGCCCCACAGAGGCTGCTGAGCCTGACTGGCCCTCTGCCTGGAAAAGGGTTGACACGGTTGATAGCCCCTTCCGTAGCCACAACAGGAGCGAAAAGCTGATGCCGGACGGGAGGCTGTGGTGAGGACCAAAGGCTTGGCCGTGGGCGGCGAGTTCGTGAAGCGCTTAAGGACGGCATCTGTCTAGTCTCCGGAGAGATGGGAGACATTGAAGGGCATGTGCATGAGGTTAGCTTGGATATTCCCAGAGAAGCCACACGTTCTCAGCCTGGCGTGGCGACGAACGGCCACCGCCGTGGAAATCACTCTGCCCAGTGAGTTTGTTGTGTCCAAGCTACATCTGATGACGAACTTTATTGCGTATCTCCAGCCGGAAACAGCTTGGGAGAGTAGAGCTCAGTCCTCCGCTGAGACCCTGAGGAGCACAGTCGCAAATGTGTCCCATATAGAATGGGAATAAAGGCACAAAAGGCATGCAGTGTTCACCGACGCAATGCAAGAAAATGGAAGAAAAAATGTTCTTCCCAAAATTCTCCAGTCTCTTGGATTCCCTATCCAGAGGTGCAGAAGGGAACGCGCCACGGGAAGTGTAAGCTTTCACCACCAAGCTTTGTGGGGTGGGGTGAGTGGTGAGGAAAAGTGGGTCGCTCGGTGCAGGGCAATGGCAGGGGGCATTCATCCTATTCACAGGAGCCCCTGTTCTGGGTTAGGAACAGGTACCCAAGAGGACGTCCGTCAAAGCCTCGTTAAAAGGCAGCAAGGGTTCTGAGCTGGAGACACCAGGCTGCAGGACCTCTGTCAAGACATTAGTCTTGTCTGCCACCGTAGGAAGGTGCAAGTTCAGGACCTCCTGAGCCCTACGCACCACCATAGCAAATGATGTTCCCTCCTCCGTAGCCATGGTAGGTAGAGACAGCATGCTAGAGTCTGGAGAGGTGTCCAAACCACTGGCATCACCCAGTCTCTCATACCAGTCCATCTCTTGCGACTGCTGGATTTCCAAGCAATCCCTTCAGAAAAGGGCAGGTTGAACAACATGGCGCCGTATGGTTCAGTCGACACCCGATCCGATCCGTGTCATCAGGTATGAGGATTGGGGAGGCACCAGCAGCACAGAGGACATCGGCGATGGATGCGGCGCCGGGGAAGGTCGCTGTGGAGGTGCGACCGGCGCCTGTCTGGACCTAGGAATGGATCTAATCGGAGGCTGTGGTGTCAGAGCCGCAGGCAAAGAACCCAAAGGGGCTCCTCCATTACCTGAGCCTGCGGGCCCAAAGGAGTGCCGGCAGGGTCAGGCCACCCAAATACAGCGTGATTGGCGTCGTAAAACTTTTTGAGCTGCGCAGGGGCGCTCTCGGACACGGAGAGGGAGGGAAACGCGGAGCTGACTCAGGCACTCACTCTGCAGAGTGGGGCCTCGAACGCCGAGGTTCCTCCACAGCACAGTGAGACGAGCAGGGTGAAGTCAAAGCATGCTTCAACTTCCTGTTTTGCCTATTACCTGACTTCGACAGTTTTGCAGCGACAGTTTCGCAGAAGAGGACTTCGATTCGCCGGAGCGGTGCTCAGACCTTCCTCTCGACCGAGACCCGGGCAGGGATCAAGACCGACGAGGTGACCTATGTGGTGCTGGATGCCAGGCCAGGAGCAGCTTTAGGGACTGCTCCCTCAACAATGTCCGCGCCATGGCCCAGAGGTCGGAGCACAACTTCGAGTCGAGATCGCGCTACGGGCACTAAAGACACCATAAATGAGGGTCAGTGACTGACATGGCACAGTGACAGGCAACACACAGCTTGAGCCCAGAGGTCATCTTCGATGACATACTACACACCAAAAGGAGTTGCATAAAAGTAAAAAAAAGTCTGTCAAAAATTGACAGAGGGCGACGAAGTCACGTAGAGTCTACAGACGCCACCATCTGGCGCTCAGGGGTACTGCTAAAAAAAACTTCCGGATTCAGCCTCACGCCTGGTTGTTCAAAGGTAAGGAATCTGTGGCTAGATGTCTCTATCAGATATACTGAAGCATTTTAATGTACAGTACAAAAAATCCAATTTCTGATGAAAAATTAAGACCCCGAACCTTAGGAACTTTCTCCAAATGGTCAGTAATGGTGAATTTTTTTAATGTTGAACCATTGACTAAATGATTGTCGGGTGTGAATCATCACTGTTGGAACTAATATAAATTTATTTAGAATCATCTTCATGCTCAAAATTGGGAAACTACAAGCTTCTGAGTAGGAGGAAAAGTCTAAAAAAATGACAATATTGGTCACTCTGAGGTGTTCCCAAATGGTTATTTAACATGGGGCGCGATTCAATTGACATTTTCAATAATTTATACAGTCCCGCAAAAACCATTTTCTGATGTAAAACTATGACCCCGGACCTTAGGAACTTTCAACAAATGGTCAATAATGGTGATTTTTTTTTTATGTTTGATCTTTTGACCGTAAATGACTGTCGGATGAGAATCATCACTTTTGAAACTAAAATGCCTGCGTTTAGAGTCATTTTCATTTTTGAAATCAGGCAAAATACAAGCTGCTGAGTAGGAGGAAAAGTCTATAAAAAATGGCAACTTTGGTCACTGTGAGGATTTAAAAAGTTGTTTTTCAACATGAGGCGCAATATAATTGACATTGTGAATAATTTTTTGTACAGTCCAAAAAAACAATTTTCTGATGAAAAATGGTGACCCGAGACCTTAGTACCTTTCTCCAAATGATCAGTAATGGTGATTTTTTTTAATGTTTGATCTTTTGACTCTAAATGACTGCCAGATGTGAATCATCACTTTTGGTTTATTTAGAGCCATTTTCATGCTCAAAATTGGGAAAATACAAACTTCTAAGTAGGAGGAAATGTCTATAAAAAATGCCAATTTTGATCATTGTGTGGCCTTAAAAAGTGGTTATTCATCATGAGGAGCGATACAATTTATGATGAAAAGCGATGACCCCGGACCTTAGAAACGCTCTCTAAATGGTCAGTAATGGTGATGTTCAATATTTAATCTTTCGACTATAAATGAATGACAGATGTGAATCATAACTTTTGGAACTAAAATAAGTGTGTTCAGCGTCATTTTCATGCTCAAAATTTGGAAAATATAAGCCACAGAGTAGGGGGAAAAGTTTATAAAAATGATCATTTGGATCATTGTGAGGCCTAAAACATTGGATATTCAGTATGAGACACAATACAATTGACAATTTGAATAATGTTTTGTACAGTACCGAAAATCAATTTTCTGACGAAAAACGATGACCCTGGCAAACCTTAGGAACTTTCTCCAAATGGCCAGTAATGGTGATTTTTTTAATGTTTAATAGTTTTACTGTAAACGACTGTCAGATGTGAATCATCACTTCTAGAACTAAAATGAGTGTGTTCAGAGTCAATTTCATGTTCGAAATCAGGAGTGTCTGTTTCTCTTGCACTGCTGATGCTTCAATCTCCTCCTGCTCTGTATCTTCTCCGAAGATATCTGGGTTGTGTTCAATGTTCTACCGCTGCATGCCCCTTCCAAGCGTCATAATCTTCTTTCTTGTGCTCCAGTGAGAGGCACAAGTTGCAGACTTTATGCAGGTTGTTGTGTGGATATTTGGAGTGGCACTGAAGACAGAATCGGAACAGAGAAGACTGGAAGATGTGTAACAGAGTGGAAGTAAACCAACACGGCTAGGCCTGAAGGCCGCCAGTGATGATGTAAGATATAGAGTTTTCCGATTTTTTTTGACACATGGAGTATGATGAACACGTACGAAACAATACCGACAAGGGTACAGTTGATTGAGTACCGAGAAGATACCAAAGAACGGTTTTGAACTGGAGCGCTGAAAACCACGTCAGAACCCAAAGGCAGAAAGCAATCTAACAATGGAGTCGAAGCCCATGCGCACTCCCGACAGGAGGAGTCATCTTACCTCGTGACTAGAAAAGACTTCTTTGAAGAAAAACAACTTGCAAACATCCAAACCCAACACTAGATGGCAGGAGTTTGTATCTACAGCACACATACCTCAAACGTGTATCTACAGCCACACATGCCTTCGAGCTGAAAGTTATTGAGGGTCAGTAATGTGTTTTTTTATGGAAACTTCCAACTTTAGACACATCCCCTTAAGAAGAGATAACGCACTACCCTCCAAAATTTAGAGGGTCTGAGGAGGGGACTCCAAAGAAGAAGTGCTGCAGGACAGTCTGGGCAAATTGCCCATGTCTATGGGCCCATCTTGTCAAGGCAGTAGTGTTTGGTAAACATGTTCATTGACACACATGAAACAGCCTGACAGAATTCCAAGACAGTAACTCCCATAACTAATGTCGTCCTAGCGGCTTTACTTCTGGTGAATTGGGCTCTTACAGCTTTAGTGGATTCCTCTTGGCTAGAGGGAAACAGATCCAACGTGACACAGTTTTTCTGTAACGCCTCTTCCTGTTTTGGTTCCAACAAAGCACACGAAGAGCTTATCATTGACACAATGATTCTTTGTGCATTCAACCTAAAAACGTAAAGCTTGTTTGAGGTCCAGCTGATGAAGTATCTTCTTTCGAGGGATGTGGTGGAGAGAAATATGTTGGGAGGCTGATAAATTGCTCAACACTGAAGAGCAAAAATACGTTAGGTAGTAAGGTGGCAATGGTCCTCAGCACTAGCTTATCAGGGAAGGAGGTGTACAGAGCTTGCACAAAAGTACCTGCAGTTTATTGACAGGCATGCACAAGTGTTTGGAATAAATGTATGGTCCCATAAGAACACAAGATAATGCTCTGGGTAAAAGTGTACGATCTTTCAGAAGCAACTCACCACATGTGAGTTAAAGAGGGAAGGCTGGTCTAGAAAACACATTTAGCCTTTAAGTGTGCCATCAGCAAGGCCTTCTGGGAAAACGATAAAATAAACAAAACATTAGAAAGTTTGTTTTGAAATGGATCAAGATAAGGTTCCCTAAATCAAACAACCTGAAAAGGCAGCTGGATCAGAGGGCAAATTCTGAGACTCAAAGGACTGGGGTACCACACCTTAATAGCCCAATACAGGGATATCCAGAGGACTAGAGCCTGGTCTGCCCAGACTTCGTTCAGGACTCGAAGCAAGAGAATTATTTGCAGGATCATGCACAGGAGATCTTTGCTATATCATATACTGAATGTGTCTCCTAACGTCCTTGTTGGTAGAAACTTCAGCATGTAATTGTCTTGAAGAACTATTTATTTACCTTTGGTAATGATGTATCTGGTAGAGACATATATTAGTTGTAGACTCCTTACCTTAGAATTTCCCCTAGGCATCAGTCTGGAACTGGAGATTTTTCTCCAGCAGTACCCCTGTGCGTCGTTAGGTG
This sequence comes from Lissotriton helveticus, assembly GCF_964261635.1. Taxonomy (NCBI): domain Eukaryota; kingdom Metazoa; phylum Chordata; class Amphibia; order Caudata; family Salamandridae; genus Lissotriton; species Lissotriton helveticus. Next base: position 827,714,002 of record NC_136070.1, read on the forward strand.
GCGTCAGTCGGCTCTGCTTCTGTTGTCAGCGTCGTGGGCACCAGGATGATGTCGTGGGACCTACATAGATGCCACCCATGCGCCTTGACATCAGTTCTTGACTAGACTTTCCACAGCAGAAGTCCAGAGCCATGAAAGACACTGACCACTGGTGCGTCAAAACTAGGGCCCTGTAGTGGAGTACCTATCCCTAGAAATCAGTTTGTAGAGTGTGGAGGATGGGTGGGGGTAAAGAATCTACAATTCCTTATCTTAGAATAGATATCCCAGTAATTCCATTCCTGGAGGAGGGTCGGCAAGCCATGATCATACCAAGAAGTTCTGGAAGACCGAATAGGCAAAGTACGTGTCCTTCCGCATTTTGCTGACCAGACAGTAGTATCTGGTAAACGTGTGCAGGGATGCCCACGTTCCTGCCTGACAGATTTCAAGGACTGGGGCTGAACGTGCTAACGCTTTGGTTGCGGCTGTTGCTCAGGTGGAGTGAGCACGCAAACCCTCAGGAGGGTCCTTCTTCGCCAAAGCATATAATATTTTGTTACAGAGGACAGCCCATTGGGAGACGGTCGATTTTTGAACAGCCGACTTCTCTTGGCACCCACATAGTCAGTGAAGAGTTAATCATCCATCAGGAAGTCTTTTGTGCGATCAAGATGAAAAGACAATGCACGCTCTGGGTTCAGACGGTGGAGTCTCTCTTCCTCCTTGGAGGGATGCAGGGGTGGGTAAAAGGTGGGCAGAGTGATAGATTGTCCTACATGAAAAGGCGCGACAACCTTAGGAACGAATTAAGATTTCATCCGAAGCACCACTTTATCCTGACAGACAGATGGGAAAGGGGGCTTAGAAGATAAAACCTGCAGCTGCTCACGCTGCGAGCAGCGGTTATGGCAACAAGGAAGGCAGTTTTGATAGTCAGCAACCTGAGATGGCAAATATGAAGCGGCTCGAAGGGAGCTCACATAGGAAAAGTGAGAACCAGATTTAAGTCCCACTCGACCATTACGAAAGGAGACGGAGGGAACAGATGAGTAAGGACCTTACAGAATCTTTTATCAGTTGGAGGTTTGAATAAGGAAGGCTGATCTGGCAGCTGAAGAAAAGTAGTGATTGATGCAAGATATCCTGTAAGAGTGCCCAAGATCCCTGCCGGGCCAAGTGAAAATGTACAGAAGGACCTCAGAAAGAGGAGTAGAAAGGGGGTCAACAGCCTTTGCTGTGCACCATGCCATAAACGTAATCCATCTACAGGCGTATACCGTTTTAGTGGAGGGACGCCTAGCTGACAAGATAACATCACAGACTTCAGGTGGAAGGTCAAAAGCTGTGAACTGCAGCTGCTCAATCTCCATGCAAGAAGATTGAGAATGGACAGGTTGGGTGAAAACCCCTCCTCTGCTGCAGTGACAGAAGACCCCTCCCCCCCGAAGAGGCAGTCTGATCAAAGGGCTGATTTATTTATTTATTTATTTATAGAACTTGTATGGCGCAACAGCTACCCTGAGGGTTTCCCAGCGCCCTGGATCCGTAATCCACCAAGGAGATCACTCTATACAATGTTATTGGTTGAATAGCCAGGCTTTAATACCTTTCCGAAACTTTCTGTAGCTTGGTTCCAGCCGCAGTCGCAGCGGGAGCGAGTTCCACACAACTGGCGCCAGGTAAGCGAAGGAGCGGCCACCCATTCGCGCACGTTTAAATCTAGGGACTGCAAATGTTGCCTGATTTAACGAACGAAGGTTACGGGAGGGGATATATTTATGAACCAGCTTACATAAGTAGTCAGGGGCTTCCCAGGTGTTTATTCTGAACATATAAAACAGTGCTTTAAATTTTGATCGATTGCCCATCTTAAGCCAGTGTAAGTTGAATAGATGTTCAGAGATATGTGCCCGCCTAGGGAGGCGTAGGAGTACCCTTGCTGCCGCATTTTGCACGACCTGTAATCGACGTGTAATCTCCTTATTGGTCCCTAGATATAGGATATTTCCATAGTCTAGTCTAGAGCCAATGAGAGCCTGGACTACTGTCTTTTGTGCCTCTTCAGGAAGCTGCCACAGAATTTTCCTTAGCCACTTTAGAATGGCAAAGCAAATAGATGCCGTTTTGGCTGCTTGCAAACGCATAGACAGTTTATCGTCAATTATAACACCCAAGTTGCAAGCAGATTGAACCGATATCGGGGTAGGACCCATTTCCGTGGGCCAATGGGCTGGGCCCCAGAGTTCTTTTTGTTCTCCAAAAATGAGCAGCTCAGTTTTCTCACCATTTACTTTTAATTTCTTGGTGTGCATCCATTTTGCCATTCTTTGCAGCCCGGTGCGAAAGCAGGAAGTTTCTGCCTTATCAACTGCTGATAGGAAGAACACCAGCTGCGTATCATCCGCATAAGAAAAAATTGTGAGGCCAGCTTCCTCTGCTATTTTTGCTACGGGAGTTATATAAATATTGAAAAGTAGTGTGCTTAAAATGGACCCCTGAGGCACTCCATACGGGGAGGTCAGAGTATTGGAGGTATTGTTTTTGGCCGATGGCCATGCTCAGAAAGACGGGGTACCAGACACTTCATGCCCAATTTGGAGCTACAAGAATGACTTGAGCCCGGTTGTGCTCGAGCTTCTTGAGCAGTCTATTCAGCAGTGGTAAAGGCGGAAAGGCGTACAAGAGGCCGACGCTCCACTCGTGAAGAAAGGCAGCCCGGTCATGCTTGATCTTCTTGAGCACTCTGGGCAGAAGTGGTAGAGGCAGAAAGGAATACTGTAGGCAAAGGTCCACTCGTGATGAATAGCATCGCCGAGCAAGCGCTGCCTTAAAAACTCCAAAGCTCTATTCTGCTGACATAGCGCATTCTCTTCGAGGTGTACAGATCTAACCAAGGCTCCCCCCACCCCTGAAAGAGACCTAGCACCACCGATGGAGACGCCATTCGTGATCGACTAGGCACCGATGGCGGAGTTTGTCCGACCTGGCATTCAGGTAGCCCACCAGCTGTTGAACCACCAGGGTTATGTCCTGATGTTCCAGCCAGTTCAGATGCAGAAAGCCTCTTGACAAAGGGTTCACGACCCCACCCTACTCGGTTTGTTGCACTACCACATGGCGGTGGTGGTGTTGTTGAATATCTGCACCCCTTTCCCCAGAGAGAGGGAAGGAAAACCATCAGTGCCAGTCTGATCATCAGGAGCTCCAGAAGGTTGATATGGAGACCAGACAACTCTGATCTCAGCCTCTCCCAGGTGGCCGTCCCATCCCAGAAGTGAGGCATTTGTCACCACTGTTAGATCTGGCTGGGGAAGGGAGAGGGATCTGCCTCTGACCCAATCTTGGTTCTTTAGCCACCACTGCAGTTGGTGCACCGCTCCCTCCGAGATCTGAATGTAGTCAGAAAGATTCCCATGATGCTGCTCCCTCTGGAACTTCATGTCCCACTGCAGAGCCCACATATGCCATCTGGCATAATCCAAAAGCAGGATGCAGGCCCATCAGCCTCCGAGTCATTCTCACAGAAATCCGGGAGAGGGAAGAACGAATTACTTACCTTCAGTTGTGCTTTTTCTGGTGGATACAATATCGGCCTTTGGATTCCTCACCTTTTGAATTACTCATCGCAGCATTCCACAGAAACATTTCTCCAGCGCTCCCGCTCGTCGACTAGGACAATGGAACGGCTCCGCTCGCGACCCCAAGCAAAGTCATCGGAGCCATAAGAAGACCTCGTCGCCGTGCTGATGTCAGTTCCACCTATTTTTCAGTGTCTTCAAGGCAAACGGGTGAACCAAAAACATTTCACAAGTATAGACAGTATAAACCATTTCCACAAGAATATACTGTATATGACTTAAAGTAAAAAAGAAACTGGAAATTATAAAATATAGACATTTTCGAGTGACAACATTTCCGAGTGACAAGCATCACATCATTTCGAATAACAATGAAATACATTAATTTCATGCCAAAAATCTTTTTGTTGTAAGTAGGCAGGCAACGGAGAGGCGGGTGGGTCAGTGAGGAATCCACAGGCAGCTACTGTATTCACAAGAAAAAGCGTTACATAACTTTTTCTTCTGATGGCTACATCTGTCTGTGGCTTCCTCACCTTTTGAATTGAATCCCCAAACAGTTCCGCTCCCGGAGGAGGGTGCCCACCTACATATACCAAAAACTCTTGCTCCACAGAACGTGCAAACTGTCTGTCCCTCCTCACCTCTGAGTCTAAGCAGTAATGCTTCGCAAAAGTGTTGAGGTAGGCCCAAGATGCAGTCTTTCAGATGTGCACATCAGGGACACCTCTAGGCAAAGCTGAAGAAGACTTGGCTATGGTGGAATGATCTGGACTACCTTCAAGAGGTTCCTTCTTGGCCAAGGCGTAGCAGATCTTGCTGTAGAGGCTGAGGCACCTTGTCAGCGTTCTCTTGTGGACAGCCTTACCCTTCATTTAGCCCATGTAACCAATGAAGAATTGGTCGTCCAGCCTGAAGTCCTTTGTCCTGTCCAGATAGAAGCTGACCAGCCCTCTTAGGGTCCAGGCGATGAAGCCTCTCCTCCTCCTCCTTAGAAGGGGTAGGCTAGAAAGTAGGTAATGTGATAGATTGTCCTAGGTGGAAGGGAGTGACCACTTTAGGCAGGAAAGCAGCTCTTGTCCTAAGAACCATCTTATCTGCATGAATTGAGAAAGACGGCTTAGAGTTAAGAGCCAGTAGCTCACTAACCCTCCTGGCAGAAGTTCTCGCAATCAGATAAACTGCTAGGAATCTGAATGGGCAACTATTTATTTATTTTATATTGAAGATTTATAAAGTGCACAGCTGCCCAACAGGGTTTCCAGGAGCTGAGCAGGACAAGCAAGGTTGCAGTTTATTAGAGGGAAGGATTTAAACCTGACTATAAAGAAAAGTCTTCAGCTGTTTGCGAAAGGCTAAAAGAGACCGACAGATCTGGAGTTCAAACGGTATGGAATTCCACAATTTAGGTCCAAGGTAGGAGAACAAGTGGCCTCCAATACAGGTCTGCCACACTCTGGGAAAAGAGAAAGGCTGGCAAATCTCAGTTGGCGAGTTGGTTGGTATGGCTTGACAAGGCTTGGATTTATGGGGGGGGCAAGCCATGCTGAGCTCGAAACATATAGCAAAGGACCTTGAACTCAATACGTTTGTTTACCATGAGCCAGTCAAGTTGGTGGAGCATTTTGAATGATTTGGAGCCGGCAAACAAAGGCCTTGTCCGCACATAAAGATTAAAAAGTAGAGGACTCAGGATTGAGCCCTGCGGTACTCCTGATGTTAAGACTACTGAGTTTGATTTAGTTGTGTATGAGAAAACTTGGAAAGAGGAATGCTCTAAAAAAAAGAGATCAGCCACTGCAATGCTACACCTACCATTCCTGAGGTTTCAAGGTGATCCACCAGAATGGAGTGAGAAACAGTGTCGAAAGGCTGCGCTAAAATCCAATAGGATGAGCACTGCCGTACCACCACAGTCAAGCTGCTGCCTGAGGTCCTCCGTGCCCCCAAGCAGAGCAGATTCTGTACTATGACCAGGACGAAAACCTGACTGTGACGGATGGAATAACTTGTGCAATGCCACATGCCTGGAGAGCTGAGAATTAATGTGTCTTTCCAGTACTTTGGAAACGGTTGAAAGAAGAGATATGGGCCGGTAATCTGACCAACAAAGGGGATCCATCCCAGCCTTTTTCAGCAGAGGGAGCACAAGAGCGAGTGTCCGATTTCAGGGTAGAGGAATTGAGCAGAATAAGAATCATGCCAAGGGTAGACTCATCCAAAAGTCTGAGCTTAGATGGGAGGGACTTGATGGTTCTAAGCAGACATTGTAGAGAAATCAAATCAAGTGGGAACCAGGCCTTAACTTGACAGGACCCATCAGATGAGAGGTCAGGGGGGGACAGTATTGGCCTGATCAGAGAGTTGAGTGTTAGGGAAGATGAAGTTGTCTTGAAGGGAGGAATCTGAATCCAGCTGGCGGTGAATAAACACAACTTTGTTGTGGAAAAACAAAGCAAGTTTGTTACATTGATGTAGCAAAAGCGAAGGGGACGGCAAGAACGTACTTCACGCTGAAAGTTCTGACTAACCCTGGGCGTAGTACTACGCCCAGGGTTAGTACTACGTGCGTGCTTGCGATTCTAAACGCCAAGTTGGCGTCCGCGAGCGACCAAAATTAACATCCCGGTGACACTTTTTCCTCGTTCACGATCAGCAACATTAAGTTGCCGATTGCGAGCGTGAAAAATAAACCTCCAAGTGAGATTCTCAACGCGAGGAGGTCAGGTTTCTCATTGCGAGTGGTCGCGTATGCTCGTGATAAGAAACTACCAGTCCGCGTTGAGAAAGCTGCAGCTCGAGTACAAATCTACTCGAGCGGCAGAAAATGACCGCTTGCACTTTGCAAGATGCCGTTTGAAATGACTGCACAGTGCGGCCAAGCATCCGGCATTATGCAATCAGTGCGAACAGCATTTTCCCTGCCGCACTACGCAGTTCGTGTAGCGTGCGTAGTGCACTTCGCGTAGCTACTCGTAGCGCTACTACGCAAACTACGCCCATGGTTAGTTCTGACACAACTTTAAATAGAGTTTTCTGGCAGTTTTGGGCAGTCATATTCTTACCCGTGAAAAAGGATGCACAAGTTGATCTGCATGGAACATGATATTTTTTCAGTGCCTCCAGATAGGCAACCTTAGCCTCTGGCGCGTAGTGTTGTCTCCACTGTCTCTCCAAAACTTTGCAGTATTTTTTATCAAGTCTGAAAGAGTTGGTAAACCACAGGGGAGAGGGAAGCACCCTGGGTTGAGATTTGTTGGAGAGAGGACGAGTAGAATCAATAGCCTCGGACAACCAGTGCTGTACCAAGAGCTGATCCGGGGCCAGTTGAGATGTAATAGAGGGAGTTGTATTAGCGAGCTGCTTATTAACCCCTTAAGTGCTGCCGTCGGCCGTTGGACGTCGCAAGCACTACCTTCGTAGTGCTGCCCTCACGTCCAACAGCTGACTCAGCCCCGCCCGTTTTGCGGAAGTGCAGCACTGCCGCGAAATCGGGGCCGCGGCAAACGGGCTAGGAGCCTTCATATCAAGTTGAGACCAGTTCCTTATTTTTGGCATGACAGAAGGTCAAGGCAAAGGGACCGGGGAAGAAATAATAGAGAAAGGAACAGCAAAGTGGTCCGACCAACGAGTTGAATAGGAGGTGCAGTGGACAAAGTTAGGAGATCAGAAAAAATATGGTCCAGAAAATGCCCTGCTAAATGATTGGGAAGGGAATTGATAAGTGAGGTTCAGGATCTTCAGATCACCTATGAGGGTTAAAGCTGATTTATTAAATGGATCGTCAAGAATAAAGTTTAAATCACAGATCACTGAGAAATTTGCCACCCGGAGAACATGGGGGGTTAATGATGCGACAAGAGTAGAACCCCAATTGTTTGATGACCCGGGGGGCCGATAGATAAGAGCACCAGAAAAGGTGCATTTAGGGGAGAAAGGAATCGAAAAAAGCAATGCTTCACAATTAGGAATCATGAATGCCTCAATTTTACAATGATCAAGTTTTTTAAAAACAATGGCAATCCCACCACCAGTTTTCTGTGGTCTGGTAATACCTGGCAGAACAAAGATCTTAGGAAGAGCAGCAATCAAGTCTGGCAAGAACCTATCGTGAAGCCAGGTCTCCGTTAAAAAAAACACATCCTGGTCCATGTCAACGAGGAAGTGAAATAGGTGCAACTGATGTTTATAAAGAGAATGACAATTCAGAATAAAACAACAAAATACCTTAGGTGCACAAAGAACGGACTTGACGCCTACTGAAGTGTGGGAGGCCTCGATACCAGAGGGAGGGTGGGGGCCAGTCAGAGAATGAGAAGGAAGAATATCATCAAATTGGCAATAGGAACAATGCCTAGCACATGTATCTGGAGCAAAAACCTGACAGCAAGTGTTGGGGGTGGGTATATTTTTAAAAAGGGCCTGAGAAGAGTAGGTATGACAGGGTTGGAAAGGAAATTGGCCAGGAGTTCTGGCCCCTAGCCCCGGCCAGAAGCGGACGGGTGCAGACGGGCTTGCCTTTGGCGCGCCCGCATCGCAAATCTGCTACGCGTCCGCCACATCAATTTAAATAGTGTAATGCCGGAAATGCCGTGAACCGCTGGCCTGTCTGGTTTAGTGACACCCTTTGCACAAATGGCACACAGCCGCAGCGGAATGGGCGGAGCCAGAAGAAACCGCAGGAAGCGAGAACACAGAGCGCAAGGAGGCAAGAAACGTACGTTAATCACACTACACTTGTAATTGCCCAAGTCTTTCCCCAGCGATAATTCCCAGAACTGTGCAATAGGTAGTGCAAGGAAGCGAAAATAAAACACAGGCTAAAATACTTCAGTTAGCTAAAAGGGTTAAAAGCATCTGACAAATAGCGTTGGAATAATTGCAGAGTAACCGCAACTGACTCACTCATTTCCAATATGCAGTGGCTCAAATGGGGACCCCATCAAGAAAGTAAGAACTAAATTCAAATCCCACTGAGGCATGACAAATGGAGTGGGAGGAAACCTGTTAGTGAGACCCTTAAAGAATCTCATGACTATAGGAGACTTAAAGAGGGTTGGTCTAGTAAGCAAAGAAAGGCCGACAAGTAGCCTTTAACAGTTGCTACTGCACAACCCTGTTGAGTCAAGGAAAGAGAGAAGCTCAGAACATCAGACGAATGGGCCTGCAAAGGATCAATTGATTTCTCTCCACACCATTTAAACAAACGTTGACCATCTACCAGAATAGACAAATTTGGTGGAGGGTCTTCTGGCCGATATTATAACATCCACCACATCCGGTGGAAGAGAGAAATCACTCAGGTTGCCTATTTCAAGCTTCGGTGCAGGCTCTGGAGGTGGGGGGTGTAGAATCTGTACCTGCGAGTGCGAGAGGAGGTCTGCCCTGAGAGGGGGACGGAGTGGAGGGTGCAATGAGAGGTAAAGGAGGTCTGTGTACAACCCTGCTGCAGCGCTAGAAGAACCTGAGCCAGGGTCAACATCTTGAACTTCTCCTGCTTGAGGTAAAAATTCAAGATCCTGAGGTGTAGGATCGGTCTCAAACACCCGTCCTTTTTGGGGATCAGGAAGTATCTGGAGTAGCATCTCTGACCCCTTTCCTGCTCTGGAACCACATCTATTGCACCTTTCTGTAGTAAAGATAGAACCTCCTGTTGCAGTAGCAACAGATGGTTCTCTGGGCAAAAGCCCTGGCGAGGGGGGAAACTCCCGGAAAGGAAGGGCGTAGCAATTTTCTACGAGATCCAACACCCAGAGATCTGATGCAACATCTCCAATTTCGTAGAAAATGGGACACCGACCTCCTATGGGGCAGACATGCTCTAAGATAAGGGATCTAGAGCTGCTTCCCTGCGGAACCAGCTGAGGTAGCAGGAGAAGAGGAGACTTGTTGGCGAGTGGAGCCTTGCAGGGGACCTCTACCTTTTCCTCTCTACAACCTATACAGTGGATTTGCCTGCTGTTGTTGTTGCCCCAAAATCTACGGTAACCAGAGCCTCTAGGTTGGGACTGCAGGCCAATTCTAGATATTCAAGAGCCACGCTGATAGATTGAGTGTGGCTGTTTCTGGGTGACACACTCCTCCATTCTGCATGGTTAACACGTCCTGTGTTGCTGTGATTTTCCCCCTGGACAACTTTAGTAGATCCTAATACCCTGTCTGTCCAACCCTCTGCAAGGCGATGAGCACGAGTGTTGTCCCACGTTGTTTGGCATTATCCTGTACTCTTGGGATCAGAGAAATGGGTGGAAAGGCAGCCATAGGCAAATCTCCCTGACCAGTCTATGGGCAGGCCACTTCCCTCGAACTGGTGGTGGGGAACTTGTACACTTGATGGCGTTTTTAATTTCCTAGAGTTGCGAATAGGTCTATGCTGGGTTTTCCCAAACGTCTGAGCATGCTGTCCTGTCCATTCTGCTTTATCTCCCATTTGTGGGAGGTATTTTCATGTCTGCTCAATCGGTCTGCCTTTGTGTTCTGCTTCCCTGGAAGGTGTATTGTTACTAGGGCCATGTTCCGTTGGATTGCCCATTTCCATATCTGCTCCACTTGTTTCTACCGTGGGAACAGGTCTGTTGAGATAGAACATAGTTGTTGTGTTGTCCATTGGGATAAGCACTGTCTTCCCCCTGCTGTGCGTCTGAAATGCTTTCAGCGCTAGAAAGACAGTCTTTAGTTCCAGATAGTTTGTGCGTTTCACGGCTTGCGTAGGGCTCCAGAAAACTTTGACCTTCAGATTGTGCATGCGTGCTCCCAAGCCTTTGTGGTATGCGTCAGTCATTATTGTCACAGTGGGAGCTGCAAGTTTGAAAGGTCTCCCTACATGGCTGGGACACGAGCAGCTCTTTCTGTTTGTGGCAAATTTCGGTTGTCAAGTGTTCCGAAGTCAAGGTGGCTATCGGGGCTTTAGCTACCTTCTGCCAATTGGCTGAGGCAAGGATGAAGGGGAGCACCACAACCTGGATTTGTTCCAACCCCACTGTGAACCACAGGTAATGCTTGTGGCACTGCAGGACGCGTTTATAAAAACACATGTCAAACAATTTCAGGGACAGAATCCACTCAGAATCTGAGACAAGGGGAGCATCCTGAATTTGTCTTCCTGCAAAAAGCTTTTCACTGCACAGAGGTCTAGCATAGGCTTAAGGTCCCTGTACTTCATTGTTATGAGAAGTAGCATGAATAGTCCCATCTCCTTTCTTTCAATCTGGCACAAACTCATAAGGCCACATGGAGACTTTTTTCTTGCATCACAATACCGCTGTGATCTGCCAAAAATCGTTTGAGTGGAGCGGAATAAAAAGCGGGGAAGAAATGATGGGCAGGGTGTAGTCCCATTGAATACTTCCAATAACTATCCAACACAATGGATAGATTTTCAACTGGGGAGGAAATGTTATATCCGCCTTCATACCCCCTGTGTGTAGGCAACTTAAAAAAGCTTGGCAGCTGCTGCAGAAAGGGAGGAACAGTTATAGGAAAGCAGTGTAGGAAGCTGTCTCTCTCTATACTATACCAAAGTGAGGTATAGTGTGCACAGAGTGGAACCCCAAAGGTAGGCAGAGGTAAAGTCAGATAGCATCCCACTCTCTATTTGTGGGAGTGTGGTCGAGCAGTAAGTCAGTATCAGAGGACAGTGTTAACCATTTGTTGTACACAATCAGTCAGCAAATGAATTCACACACTCAAGACTGAACTTCAGACCAATTGTTTTTGTATAAAAATATTATTTTAGTTATTTTGTTTTCTAGAACCAAGCAAGCCTGGCACAGGTAAGTGATAAGTACTTTGCAGTAAATATACAGTTGTAATACAGTTTGGATTTGTAATAGTAAATGCACTTTGTTTTGACTGGTTTCAGAGAAATGCAATACTTTGTACATACAGTACATAGACTTGAATAGGCTTTTCAGTAAAATTACAGGTAAGTTACTTTTGAGATTGCTTTTCTTACTTAGAGTAGTATACCCGTGTTGGACCTGGCCCTCTTTTAAAGGCTAACCCCAAAACTTTGCGAGACATTACCCCTTTCTCTAACCTATTTGGGTTCCTTTGCTACATATCAGATGCCCCTATGGTTGGCCCTTGGGCAGGGTGCATTGGCAGATGAAGGTAGGTCATGCCCTTATGTGTGTGGCATGACCTAGTAATGAGTTACAACCATTTTCGTTTTATGACTGTAAGGATACCTGCCCCCCCTCCCCCCACCAGGCCAGAAGGGGCAGGTTTTGGTTATTACATCTGATGATCTATGTACCCCAGGGAACATGGTAAAGATATGAGACTAGCGTCCCTGAAATCCGAATTGATTAATACATTCTTTAGGATGGATGATTTCTAAATTCTAAGTTTGGAAATAGTACTTCTGGGAAGTGACCGTTTCCTCGTACAATCTTGCTGTGTGCTACTGCCAGAATGTGTATTCCCCGTCTGGAGATAGTGACAGGGCCTGGGGAGACTCCAACATCTGGTGTTAGCTGTCTGCATTTTAGATTAGGGGGGAGGGGTGGTTTCTGGGCTGTGTCCTGTCCTCCACAATGCTGACGCCCCGTCCTGCTGGGCGGCGGATGACCCTGCCTTCCTGCTTCAAAGAGTTAGGTGTCCCATGACGGGCGACACTCACAATCAGGATCTAGGAAGGGGAACTCCCTGCTAACATCAAAGACATCAAAGGCAATTTTTGGTATAAAGGAAAGAACCTGGCACCAGAGAGGCAGACTACCTTGGGAAAAACTCAAGACGCCTGCAAGACTGCAGGAGGAGAGAACTTTAAGGAAAAAGACTTTCACTTCAAGACTTGAGGAAAGAAGATCTCCGAGGGCCTGGAACTGAGCTGCCCCCTGACTGAAGTCTCAGTAGCAGTAGACTTCACCTTCCTGCCTTCCCCTGAAACCCCTTGCTGGGGGTTTCGAGTGCCAGCCGCCGCTGGAGTACTTTCCAGCGACCCCTCGTCACCGGCAGACTGGAAGCGCAGAATGCAACTGCTTCAGCAGCCCTGCTGACGTCACGGCTCCAGACTACGCAACTTCTTCAAGAGCCCTGCTGACCTCGTCGCGGCTCCAGACCACACAACTTCTTCAAGAGCCCTGCTGACCTTGTCGCGGCTCCAGACCACACAACTTCTTCAAGAGCCCTGCTGACTTCGTCACGGCTCCAGACCTCGCCACTTCAAGAGCCCTGCTGACTTCGTCGCGGCTAAAGCCTGTCTTCCTCATCGAATCGCAAGTATCAGCGGAGTACGCCTCGTACTCACTGCACGCACCCGCCGGTGCGCTTCACATTTCCAGCCTTCCTGATCAGCCGAGTACGCCTCGTACTCACTGCAAGCACCCGCCAGTGCGCATCGTCCTTCAGCCTGTCAACGGATCCTCAAGTAAGTTTGTGTACGTCGCCCCAGCTGAAGGGGCCTTGTCTTTCGTCCACGTCGCCCCAGCCGGGGGGTGGGGGGGCGCTGTTCTTTTTCCAATTTGCCTCAGCTGAGGGGGTACCCTCTGTTTGTACACCCGCCCCAGCGGACAGGGCCTATGTCTAAGCTACCCCTGGCCTGGTATCTACCTCAGGGGAACAGCATCAGGGCCACCACGTGTCACCCTGGGACGGCTCTGCACTGAGATTGACACAGCTAGGTCTCACCTCAACTGGACCAGTTCGTCCTCCCTTTTGAGAGCCCGTCTCTCCTTGTTACTCCACATATGTCCGGGTTCCTGTGAGTAGAAGTGGCGCTGTGTAAAGAACTTACCTAAATTGAAATGAACTAATCCAGGCTCAGCCTTTGTAAAAAGTCACCTAAGCCTCGTTTGAAAGTCATACTGTGGACTGTTATCGTTATTGGTCTTGTGATAAATGCATATAAAGAATCAGATATTTTTACATGACCTCTGTGTAGCGTCCGTCTGTAGTGGGTCTCTTCTATCACCGGGAGTGGAGAAGTGTGGCTCAATGGTTAGAGTGGCACACCCTGATGCAGAGGTCTAGCCCGGGACAAGGGTTCAATTCCCCACCTCGGCGGCTCATGGGCTCAATATTCCACGGACCTGATAATTCTCGCCTCGGTGCCTATTCCAATCATGGAGTCCCACTCTGCAACTCTGGGCAATAGCTTTCTTAATCTCCACAACGGCCCCCACAACGCCATGGATGCCTGGCCTCCACCTTGGGGGTGCCCAGGAGTGGATACCTCACAGGGAAAGCCAGGATGGGTTCCACAGCGGTATTCGTACAAGCGCCTTGAGACCCTTGCAGGTGAGTAGTGCACTATACAAGCATCAATTTACAATTTACATTTTTATCACTGTACATGGTCATAAATGCTTGGCACGCTATCTAGGAGGTAAGCCTGTCTGCTCTGGCTACAGTACTACAAGGGGGAGCAGGTGTTATTTCGGGGAGGGTACCTCCCCTCTTTTACGTGGGAGTGGGGTTCCTACTTGGCTTTGGTGCAACACTCAGCCAACGGGGAATCCCATTTCCAACAACCTGGATACTACTCTGGGACATTTCCAGTAAATAGGTAAGTAAAATCGTTTTTGTTAGTAAGTGCAATTTTAAAGAATTTCTTTAGGTTTTCAAACTCCACACAAACTTTTCACAAGAAAACAGTCACTGTTATCCTATGGAGGAAAATACTGTTATCGGTTATGAGGTAAGTATTTGGTAATGGGAGTAGACTGGGGGTAGACTCAGGGGTCACCCAGGGTCAAGGATGCACTCTTGTTACACCCTCAGTGGCACTAGGGCGGCCAGGTGCTGAAGCCCAATGTTGTTCAACGGGGGATAGGGGGCCTCTGGTTGGTGTCTGCTGACAAGCAGGCCACTTGGTTGTGGGAGCAAAGCGCCTGGACTTTAGTTCAGGGCAAATGGGGAAACAAAGTAACACCAAAGGTGCACCCTCAGCAGCACTAGGGCGGCCGGGGGCAGAGTGCTGTTTCGACGCCGGGCTTGGGGACGAAGGTCTTCTGGGAGCGACCACCACTTCGAGAGGTAAGTTGGGAAGTTAGGGGTTGGTTAGGCACTGTCGGTTTGGGCAAACAAGGCCCGTGGGGCGACGGGTGCAGGGGTGCTTTTTGGGGTCAGATCTTCTTACCAGCTCCAGGTCGCGGTTGGGGGGCCTTCAAGATTTAGACTGCAGGCGTCGGCCGGAGGCTTGAGGCAGGTCAGGGGTCGCCGGATCTCGGGTCAAGATCGCTGGGGGGGCCTCCTAATGGTGTTTGCCCACTCGAACTCGGGCCATGGACGGCGGGTGCAGAGTGGTGCGGATTCGCAGTGTCGGCCAAGGCCAGAGGTTGCAGATGAACAGATTCGGTAATCACAGGAGACAAAGTCTTTGTGGATGAAGGTAGGCAGGTCCTCTGGGATTTTCGAGGATGCTGGCTGCAGGACACACCGGGATTTCGCAGGAGCAGGATTGAGGGGTAGACAGGCCGGGAGGGTTGAAGCCAAGTTAGTGGGCGTCTTCCTCTTGTTAGCTGCTGCACGGCTGTCCGGTCCTTATTCTTCTTGTATGAGGAAGCAAGGTTCAGGGGTGCCCCTAAATACTAGATTTACGGGTGTTACAGGTAGGTAAAAGGCAGAGACCAATGGGTCCCTTCCCTGGGGTGGGTACACCCCCATTTGTGCCACCCTCCAGTGGAGAGGGGCATGAGCCTGTCCTTGGTTGGCTGTGTCTCCCCATCTTCAAGATGGTGTGGACTGAGAGTTGTGCTTCCCTCGCCTCCCCCAACTAAGGGGTGGAGTTGGCAGAGGTGGGCACATCACTCATCCTCACTTGTTTTTCCCATTGGTTCTCCTGCCCAAAGTGGGGGTCAGAACCAGTGGGGACCAGTTGCTGAGAGCAGCAAGTGGCCTAAGGAAGCTCACAAAGGCGGCAAGCCTTTGAAGTTTCCCCTTCGTGAACCCTGGCCATCCCGGTGGAGAAGCTTGGCACCTCGTCCCAGGATGTGCATTGTTTCAGGCCCCAGAAAGCACTCGACCCATGGGTACGAAAACATGTCTGGTGGTGGCAGCAGAAAGCAGCCACTCAGCATGGACACCAGTGGTAGGTTAGTTTTCAGGTGGCATCTCTAAGATGCCCTCTGTGCATTTTTCATTAAATCCCACACTGGCATCAGTGTGGGGTTAATGTGCTAAGTTTGATACCAAACTTCTCAGTTTTCAGTGTAGCCAATATGGTGCTGTGGAGTTCGTAATGACAAACTTCCAACACCATATACTCTTAATGGCAGCACTGCACTTACAATGTCTAAGAATGGACTTAGACGCTGTAGGGGTGCAGGGCTCATGCACCTGTACCCTCACCAGTGGTATAGTGCACCCAGCTACAGGGGTGACTGACCTATGCCAAGGCAGTGGGTTGTAGGCACAGAGATGTGTGCCATGTCGCCTCTTCACTTTGTTCTGCACCAAAACACTCAGCCTGCAAAGGTAGTGTGCGAGTGTAGTGGTACAGGACCTCTAAGGGTGGCACAATAAGTGCTGCAGCCCTTATAGGCCTTCTCTGGTCACAGTGCCCTGGGTACCTGTGGTACCATTTACCAGGGCTGACCTGTGGCCAGAGATGCCAATTGGGTTTCGGCTTCAATGCAGTTTCAGAGAAAGAACATAGGCCCTGGGTACCTGATTAGCAGGAGCCATGGGCACACTCAGTCAAAGTACAACAGCAATTCAGCAAAAAGTGGGGGCAACCATGCAGAAAGAGGGGCACTTTCTCACAGGGATTTTCTGTTGATATAATCTTGGAACTTGCCCTAAAAGAGGAGCTACGAAAAGAACCTCTACCTGAAGTTGAATGCAAAGCTCCCTTGGACTTAGCGACCTCAATGTCCTTTTTCATCTTTTCCAGAGAGGTGTCAACTACTGGACCAAAGAGGTGTTCTTTATCAAATGGTTGGTTAAGAATGGAGGCTTGCACCTCAGGTTTGAAACCTGAATCTCTGAACCAAGCACGTCTGCATAGTAATACACTGTTGTTTACTGCTCGGGCCACTGTGTCTGCTGCGTCTAAGGCACATCCAATAGAGTATTAGTGATGAGCTTACCCTCTTGAATAGGACCATAAGCCTTAGATTTGTGCTCATCAGGTAAAAATTGCATGAGGTTTTCTAGCTCATCATAGAGAGCCCGATCGTAACGAGCTAATAAGGCTTGCGTATTAGCAATGCGCCAGTGATTGGCTGCCTGCGATGCCACTAGTTTCCCTGAAGCATCAATTAACTTGGACTCCTTATCAGGAGGAGGGGCCTCACCTGTGGTCTGTGAATTAGCTCTCTTGCGTGCATTGGAAACTACAAGAGAGTCTAAAGGCACTTGACCTTTGATGTAGACAGGGTCAGTAGGTGCAGGTTTGTACTTTTTATCTACTCTAGGTGTGATAATTCTTACCTTTACTGGGTCTTTCAAAATCTTGTCTGAATGTTTAAGCATTCCCTTTAACATAGGTAAGGTATGAGTGGCTCTTTGAGTGGTACTAAGGGTGTCAAATGGAAAATCCTCTTCTACGTTTTCTTTATATAATTCCACCCCGTGATAATGAGCAGCCCTGTTAAGAAGCTCAATGTATCCTATGTTATCATCAGGTAGAGAGGGTTTAGACGGATAGAGATCCGGATCATTATCCGTGTTGTTGTCATGGTCATAATTTTCCCATGGGTCAAGATTTCCTGGACTACCCTGATCATCGTCTCCATTTCCCACGTCTTGTAGGTCAGGTGATGTTGGTGAATTTGTAGTTGAAATAAGCAAGTTTGGATCAATCGGTGGAAAAGATGGAATGTACGGTGGGGAAGGGTTAGTGCCCACATTTTTCTTTTTTAGAGGTATGTGGTAATCCTCTGGAAGGCTCATGTTCCTCTTTTCAGGTAACTTGGCAAGGATATGTCCAGTCATCAACACACTAGGAGCTATAGGGGGATAAAAAGGATAGGCCGCCCCACACTCAACGCATTACAAACCAACAATGGGCCTGGCCACACAGAATTACACCCAAAACTGCGATTCCAACACTAGAAGGGTCTAATACATTTCTTTAACTCCCCCACAAACGTATTTAAGTCACGGTGTTGTGGTGTATCCTAATTAAAATAATCTGCCATCATAGACCCACCCATGCACAGGCAAAAAGGTGTGGAGCAGATAGAAAGCACCTCACGGTAGCAACACCAAGGGGACCGCTGGCTGGTACTCGCTAGCAGGTCCACTTACCATCATTGGTTACCTTTTTTTCTGGAAAAAGAAATGTGTGTGTTACTGTAAACGAAATCTCAACCCCATGAAATCAACAAAAGATAGAACAACCTAAATGTGAGTGTGCTATCTATGCATGCCCCTTGGACCCCGTGAGAATATAAACAAATAATCCTCACTGTTAAAAATTGGTAAAGCTAACTGGCTCAAAGTAATTTTATTCAGTGCTGTAAGCTTTCCAAATTAAAAATGCTTCCCATAGAACCATGATCAATCATTATGAGCCAACATGTTTCGTTCCCAAGAAACAATTCGGGCAACTTCGTCAGGGCTACTGGGGTTCCAAATTAATGCTTCATGGGAGGTTCACATCAAAACCATTTGGTTGCGTCTATACTGCATACCTGAAACCACCATCAGGGAGAATCACGCTGATCGCGTTCCCCTGCGGTGACTGCCAGCAAATCCTATCACCACTACCGGTCGTGCTGGATGATTCGGCCACCGGACACTTTTTGAACTTTACTAGGAGGATCAAGAAAACCAAGTTATAATGGTTAAGACGTCAGCTGAGTACTAAATGAACTAGCTTTTAATTATGCAATGAAAGAACCAGAGACAAAATGGGTACTAATCAATATACATCACATGAGCTGATCTTACTACTGGGTAAACTTCGGCTCAAAGGACAAACGGAACAGAATGCTATGTTCTCTGGCCTTTAGCACAGGCCCTGAAATACCACCGCACTGGGGTAGAGGAGTAAACTCTTCTAAGACAGTGAACTCTCCAGTGAATCATTTTCTTTCAGTAAACGTCACAAATGCACCAAAGCAATGCCTTTTAATCTTATTCCAAACTGTTTATTGAAGCAAAACTTTGTCACATACAATTCAGTCTCAATGATCTTAAAAGGACAAAAAAGATTAAATAAATATAGCAAAAAAGTGAAATTGCATTAAAAACCTCAGAACTGCTCACCCCTAGGCTTTTGCTAAAGACAGCAAATGAAAACTATCACACAGTGATGATAAGATGTGGCCTCCGCATTTCAGCTGTGGCAGGTCTCCGCCGGGCCAGGGGTGCTTTCTTTCTCCTTTTTTACCCTTCAGTCTTTTCAAATTTTACATAATATACATGTTGAATTATAAAACAAACATAAAACATGAGGTTGAAACCTGCTTGAGTTTTGGTGGAGGCCAAGTCTTTCAGGCAGGGGAGCCACCAAAGTGTAGCATTGTCTAGCTTTTGCCCACAAAGTGGGTGTCAAACCAAGCAACCGGTCCCTTTATCTCCTTTGCTCTCCAATTTCAAAAACCATTGCCTGTGTGTTTGAATACAGGAAAGAAGGTGGAGTGTGAAGAAGGGAGGATAGCAGTCTTCAACAATCTAGAACATGAAAGTTAGTGTCAAAATAAAATGAATATGCCACTCTAGCAAGGATCTTAATTTGCAAAAGGGCACAAGTAACTCAGGCATGAAAAGTAAACTGACCTCAGTGACGTTTTTTTCCTCTAAAGTAATATTTCTCCTTTAGTAATCTGTGTGACTGTGTTGTGATCCTGCTACCATGAGCTACACGATTACTGCTTTGATTGACCAAAATTTCTGACTGGTGTTGCCTAACCAAGCAACTTCATCATCCATTTACTGACTTACAAAGGGGTATTGGCTTGACATTTAAAAAAACCCTAAAGCTCAGACGAGTTCTCACAGCAGTCAGTCCAAATACTAACTCTCTATTCCAACACACACCGACTCAACACATTCTACATATAGGATATAATGCTATTCTTATGACTCACCTGCTTCTCCTAAGATCCAGGACCAAATCATTGCATTTTGTAAGGTGGTGTTCTTCTATCACACATAAATATGATCACTAGATTTTTAAAAATAAAGTTGGTCTGCTTCAATTCTGTGATATTGCTCACCAAACCAAATATTTTAAACATCTAACTTATAATTATACTGCATTAACTTAGGATTTTAAAAATTGTCAGTCCCTAGCACTTCATCTCAGATTCCACAGACATCTAATTAATACTTGTTGAATGGTGCCACATTTTGTCAAATCTAATGCACCACAACACCAATCCCTCTTTTAACAAGTTCCATCTATTAATTTTCTTGCACACGGAAATCTGGAAGGTCATGGATGCCACCAAGGTGTTCCTCCTCTTAGTGTCTACTATACTAGAAGCCACAATGAGACTTACCAACCACACACTTCACTTGAGGATGATATTCCCAATGTCACATTCAAATGTTAACACTATCAGTCTTAGCAACTCACTTCTACCTAACAGCAGCTCTGATCTCCCTTAGCCACATTCACACTTTAAATTGCTTAAGGCCTGTTAACTCAATGCTATAACCCCTATGTAATGTCATGGTGAAATTCTTCAGTTGGTGATATCAACACACTAGGATGACTCACCTTGCAGGCTGACACTATTAAACTTCCTTAGCACTTCCAGGACTGGTGCTATTCAAGCTTCACATAAAAAGTGATGCTCAAAAATAGAACTACTGCAGGACTAGTCTTCTCTGCTCTACAATCCTTGCCACTTTCTAGTTTGTAACGCTTGCACCCATGGTGCAGCCTCTGCACTAACTATTCCTTTTAGCCGCTCTTTACCGTCACTCATGCTGGCTCTGGACACAACATCAGTTAGTGATAGCCCGATGCACTTGTCAGTGACACACACTTCGCTGAAATTCTTGTCAGCAAGTCCCTCCTTAAACTCGTCCCTCAGTGACTCCAGTCACATAACATGTCTTCATTCTACCAAGTACACTGTGCCTCTCCACAAACCTTTCCTTTGCCAGTAACTGGTGTTCCTCACAGCGTTGGAGTCTCTCACCTTTTTACGAGTAAACACCACTTTTCTCACTCCCATTCATTAACTATGCAGCTTTCAGCATGACCCTGCTCATCCTCAGTCCCTTAAACTAGAGAATGAATCTTTTGATGCTCTTAATTTAGGTGCATATTGAAGTCTAAATCTTGGAAGGTCATGCAGGCCACCGAAGTGTTTCACCCCCAGTGAGTACTGTACCACAAACCACACTGATACTAACAAAACACAATCTTCACGGTTGTCGCATTCAAACATAACATCATTATACTTCACTGTAGCACCACTTCCACTCATCATCATCATCAGGCTAGTCACAGTGCCCATTCCTATTATCGATCATAACGTTCTGGCTCTACTCTGTCAGTGAAAATGCCTGCTATCTCTCCACAGCAACATAACGGCACAATTTAGAAATGTTCCACTTCCCCCATTACATTCCTGCCACTGCCACATTAGCCTAGCTATCAAAATGCCCTTTTCCTGACACTGACCATTTAAACAGTCTCCATCTCCTTCTCTCTCCACTGACCACTGACAAGGTTTCTTCATTACACTGATGGTCAATTACCACAATTATCCATCTCTTCCTTTGCCGCTGACAATCTCCCTTTCCCCATAGCCACTCAACAAAATCTTTGGTCATGTTACTGTGCTCTCTCTTTTATTTGGTAAGAAACCATGCTGCATCTTTAATTTGGCAAAACTCTTCTTTTTTTTGATCATACAGATCCCTCTTCTTTGCTTTATAACCAATGCTCCTCTCTCCTTCGGCTGCTGACGATCCTTTTCTCTCTTCTGGCCAGAGGCATTGTGCCCCTCTCTGCTATGGCCATTAACAATTCTCAACAACTCCTTTGGGCCATGTACTCGCTTTTCACTTTCAATCCTTTGCAGTGACCGAACCTCAATTTATCTTTCATCTAATTACAGTGACCCCTTGTCATCTCCTTCCAGTACTGGAACAGACCACTCCTCCTCTGGCCATTGGCACCGTCTCCCATATCTACAGTGACCAACAAACCATGCCAATGTCTCATTCCGGATAAAGAAAATCTCTCCTCCTCCTTTAACATTGTTTGTTCACTGGCACTGTCATATGAAATCTAAACTTGCCAAAAACCAACTCCCTCTGTCTCCTATGGACAGCTATTACCCCTGCCTCTTTGGCACCACACTGCCTTTCATCCTTGCCTTTTAACCTTGTGTACATACTCTCCTCTTCAGATAGTGACTATGCCCATTTATGCTCCCTGTACAGTGCAAATGCACATTCCCATCTTCCTGTAGGACAATGACACTGGCTATGGCTCTCTCACTATTGTAGAGTTAAACTCGTTTAGTTACTGCTCTCCTTGATCAGTCTGTCAGCAACACTGTGCATCAGTACTGTCTTTAATTAGTCCTACACTCCTTTGCTTCACTGCTCTTCTTTGACAAAAAAAATGTTTTGTCCTATCTCTGCATACTCTTTCAGATAGTAATACAATCTAGTCAACAAGCAACATTGACTCTAAGATTGACAAGCCCTTTTCAATGGCAGAATGCTCCTTCTAGCTCCAATGATTATAGACCCCCATGTACTACCTACAAACACTCTTACCAGTGACTCCCAAAACTGCTGCAAGGATTGTCTTTGGAGAATCAAGAGTGTAGGAGACTAGCTGAGAGTCCAGTGCTTGCAGGTTACAAGGATGGAGTATGGCGGCTCTGCGGTCCACAATCGTAGCATTATGGAATAATTTTTCCATTGTTCTGTTCTCACCATAGTGGAAAGTTAGTAGTCCAATCACATTTAAATGCTAATAGCAGAAAAACATTTTCCACCACCCTTTCTGTAACAATCCTCAAGCCAACCACCTCCAAATTACGTTGGCAGTGGCAAGGCTCCCTGTGCTAACAGGAGGTGAGAAATTAGGCTCTACAGTTCCAAAGGAGCAAAGCACACATACTGCACAAGAGAAGAGCCATATTTGTCAGCACTCTCCTTGCCAAAGTAATAACACCGATACCAGTGACTCCTTGATGGGCAAAGACGGCAAGGTATTAGGTCTGTTGTGTGCGGTGAATCCTGGGCTCTAGAAAAGGGGGCTGCCACTCTCTTTTGAGTGGAGGACATAGCACCACTAAACAAGCACCATCAGCCACTTTAGCGGCAAGTAGAGGCGCTGCAGGGCTTTACAGTAGTGGTCAGGCTAACCATACGCAGGATGAGAAAGAGTGGGCATAGTCCTTCGCCACCCCTAGCCTCCTTTATGCTCTGCAAGCAAGACATCATACAAACACCTTGGCTAGGGCATCAGCTCCTGCGCTGGCAATGAGCGCCTTGCTAGGATGAAATGCCACGTCATGAATGGCTTCCTCATGCTTTTTGCGGTGAGCAGTTATCTCCTGGACACATGTCCTGTTCTCCAGGTTCCACAAGCGCAGGGAGCAATCATGGCCTAAAAAAAAAAAAACAATAGAAGATCAGACAAGCAGGAGCTAGGAATGCTACAATGTCACAGAGAAAAGAGATCCTGGTACAGAGAGATGAACTGTAACACGAATACTTAGAAGAATCTCTGTGGCTCCTAAGAGAAGTTTAAAAGCCAGTGTTATATTTACAAGAAGCCTTAAAGTGCCATATCATTCCAAGAGGTCTGAAAATGATAAAGCACACCTGCCCAAATTGAAAAAAATGTTCTGTAACTTACTCAACAGAAGGGCATCTTTTTTGTTCCAGTCTATCAGAAGGAAAGATGTAATCTCAAGAAGGATATAGAGTTTGATCCCAAAGACCCTAGGTACCCAGAAGAGTAGGTGAGCATCGGTTGTCATTCCACCAAATCATTACCCCCTTTTCTTGACACAGTCTTGAATACAAACTCCAGCATCACCAGCTAATTACCGTTTCCCAGATATTCTCCTTACATAAGCAATACGATGGATAGGTCTTCCAGCAAACAAAAATATTAGGTTGATCAAGACGCCCAAAATGTCCACAAACAGATGCAAATAATCACACTTCCTCTTGAACTGCTGTCTTTTCGATTCCAAACATTGATATAGTTAGTTACTAACACCTGTGACAAAATGTCCATCTGGGTATCTGTTTTTAACAGCCCAGGACACAACAAACAGAACAAACATCAACTGTTCAATATGGAACCAATAAATGTAAATGTAAATGTGTTGGATTTGTAAAGCGCACGGCTGCCCGTAAGCGTCCCAGCGCTGGGGACCGCGTCCTGGCTTTCCCTGTGAGATGGTCCCTTCTGGGTATCTCCAAGGATGAAACCAGGCATCCCCAGCGTCTGTGGGGGGCCATTGTAGAGATGAGGCAAGCTTAATGCCCAGAGTTGCCGAGTGTGATCCCTTGTTAGAGTAAGCACCAAGGCGAGAATTGTCGAGCCCGCTGACCCTGGTCCACGACCCTGCCGCGTCGGGAATTGAACCCTGGTCCTGGGCCGTTCTCTGCTTCTGGGTCTGCCGCCTCTAACCAGTGAGCCACACCACTCCACTTAATCAAGATAATAACCAAGAAGTGGAAATCTGGTATTTTTCCTGTCAGATGATCTTGCAAGTTTTGCAGACATAGCTTTTGTCACTACATACTGTAAGCTGATAAAAAAAAGACCAATGTTCATGACATCAGGAGGCCAAGAGTTGCAAACTGTAGGTATGTCACTTTCCGTTATGTACACAGGGTCATTCTAAAAAGGAAAGCAGGGTGGCTGTTGCATGAATATATAAATAGGAAATATATTAAAACTGGAGATTGCTTTATATACTCTTGGACTGGAGGAAAATCTAGTTCCAGCTACTAGAAACCTCGAGACAACAGGTGTCATATCAAAATGTTTGGCTTCAAAGGCGAAAATGTCTGGGACCAGAAGGCAGAGACTGCTTCTCTCCCATATTCTGCTGTGCTACTTGATGTACCTGTGAACATCACCATCAGTTCTGAATATGGCAAGTTAGCTTTTTTACTACCAAGACTTCATAGGGGACTCTTAGGACCTGCAGTTGTAGAGTTATAATTGGCACGTAACTTTCTTTTTTTTTTTTGCTCAGTTCTCTTTGAGCCCATAAGAATATAAGGTAGACAATGATGGGAAGCTGGTGTAGTCAAAGTTAGTGCAGGAATTAAAGCAACTGATCTTGAACTAGAGTATCAACTAGAAAGAGTGTTTCTGAAGGTAAGCAATGAAATTGTAACTTACCAGTTGGACTAGTTCTGCAGACTTAAGAGTTTTCTGGAATCACATGCTGTGCATCTATTCTGTCACCTACTTGTTGGGTCCAGAATTGTGTCATGTCCTTTCCGCTTTCTTTTTGGTGTGGGCCACCTGCATCCCCTGTGTGACCTAGGAAGGCACTCCCGGAAATTAATGTTCATTGTCGCTAACTTGAGAATCTTTTTTTCCCCCACTACGTCTGTTCTATTTAGAATCGCATCATATCCTTCTCTCAATCCTTTTTATTTTCCGTACTGTCGTGGGCCATCTGTATCCTTGACATGACCTATGAAAGTACTTCCAAAAGTTACTATTCGTTGTCGCTATCTGGAGAATTTTGTTTTCCCCCACTATGTCTGTTTGGAACTTCCCCCCTTGTCTTGAAGTGCTGTTCACCTCATCTGTTTGCTTTTATCCCCAATTCCATGGCAGCAGGTGGGTTGCATGTGAATCCATGAAACTCTCCAGGCTGCATAACTACTTCTACTGGTAAGTAACCATTTTGTTTTGAAGCATGAATCCTTTTCTGGATTCACATGCTGTACATCTGATTACGTAGCTGTGTTTCTTTCCTTTGGGATGATGGGCATAAATGTGGATGAGTTAGCAAACAGATGCTACACTATTTTCTGTCCCACCTGTACTTCCTCATTTATCTAGATAGCCACACAGTAGTGTTTTGTGAAGGTGTGCGAGGATGATCAAATTGTGGCCATACAGATGTTGCCAATCGGAAAGTTTCCTAGGAACGCTAGGGTTGCACCCTTTCTGCTGGTTGAGTGTGCTCCGAGGGTAAGGTTTATTTCTGTTCTTGTGTACCAGGTTTGGCTATATTCCACTATCCACTATGCAATCGTTCCCTTAGATACTGGTGTATCCTTGCTTGCCATGGCAAAAAAAATGTGAAGAGTTGGTTCCCTTTGTGGACTGCTTTGTCTCTTGTAGGTAGTACATGAGTGCTCTTCGCACATCCAGAGTGTGCAGTACCCTTTCGGTCTGTGATCTTGGGTCCTGAAAAAAGTCTGGTAGTTGGATGCTTTGGCTGATGTGGAATTGCAATACCTCCTTTGGTAGGGCATGTGGCTTTGTTCGTAGGACAACTTTGTCCTTGTGGATTTCAAAGTATAGTTCCTTGATTATGAGCACTTGTAGTTCACTGACTTTGTGTTCAGACATGATCGCCATTAGGAACGATGTCTTTAAGGTTAAGAATTTCAACTGTCTTGTGCATTGGCTCAAATACTTCTGTCATCAATTGCGTGAATACAGTGTAAGATACCACATTGGTGCCGGGTTTGCCTTAGGTGGCGCAGCTCACTTTCATCCTTTCAGGAATCTTTTCACTACTGGTAGTGTGAAGAGACAGTTCCATCTTGCTCCTCTGGTGTATGTGACTATGGCAGCCAGGTGAAACTTTAGCAATGCGCAGGTGAGGCCGCTGGTCCAGTAGGTGAATGAGGTACATTAGCAACATACCATGCTCTGACCTGTTCTCTAGTTTTTGGTGGTCTCTGCACCAGTGTATGTATCTAATACACTTGGCCGTTTAAAACTTCCTATGCTTGGTTTTCTAGCTTGCTTCAGGATTTCCATTGTCCTGAGTGGCAGCTGTAGGTGTCCAAACTCTAGATATTCAAGAGCCACGCTGATAGATTGAGTGTGGCTGTTTCTGGGTGACACACTCCTCTGTTCTGCATGGTTAACACGTCCTGGGTAGCTTTGATTTGCCCCCTGGACAACTCTAGTAGATCCTAATACCCTGTCTGTCCGGCCCACTGCAATGCGATGAGCATGAGTGTTGTACTAGGTTGTTTGGCATTATCCTGTACTCTTGGGATCAGAGAAATCGGTGGAAAGGCAGCCATAGGCAAATCTCCCTGACCAGTCTATGGGCAGGGCACTTCCCTCAGACTGGTGGTGGGGGAACGTGGACACCTGATGGCGTTTTGCATTTTCTAGAGTTGCGAATAGGTCTATGCTAGGTTTTCCCATATGCCTGAGCATGCTGTCCTGTACATCCTGCTTTATCTCCCATTTGTGGGAAGTATTTTCTTGTCTGCTCAATTGGTCTGCCTCTGTGTTCTGCTTCCCTGGAAGGTGTATTGTTACTATGGTCATGTTCCGTTGGATCACCCATTTCCATATCTGCTCCACTAGTTTCAACAGTGGGAACAGCTCTGTTGAGATAGAACATAGTTGTTGGTTTGTCCATTGGGATAAGCACTGTCTGCCCCCTCCTGTGCGTCTGAAATGCTTTCAACGCTAGGAAGACAGTCTTTAGTTCCAGATAGTTTGTGGGTTTCACGGAATCCATAGGGCTCCAGAAAATTCTGACCTTCAGATTGTGCATGCGTGCTCCCAAGCCTTTGCGGTATGCGCCCGTCATTATTGTCACAGTGGGAGCTGGAAGTTTGAAAGGTCTCCCTACGTGGCCGGGACGCGAGCAGCTCTTTCGGTTTGTGGCGAACTTCGGTTGTCAAGTGTTCCGAAGTCTAGGTGGCCATCGGGGCTTTCGCTACCTTCTGCCAATTGGCTGAGGTAAGGATGAAGGGGAGCACCACAACCTGGATTTGTTCCAAACCCACTGTGAACCATAGGTAATTCTTGTGGCACTGCAGGACACGTATATAAAAATACATGTCAAACAATTTCAGGGACAGAATCCACTCAGAATCCGAGACAGGGGGAGCATTCCGAATTTGTCTTCCTGCAAAAAGATTTTCACTGCACAGATGTCTAGCATAGGCTTAAGGCCCCTGTTCTTCATTGTTATGAGGAGTAGCATGACTAGTCCCATCTCCTCTCTTTCAATCTGGCACAAACTCACAAGGCCACATGGCGACTGTTTTCTTGCATCACAATACCGGTGTGATCTGCCAAAAATCTTTTGAGTGGAGCGGAATAAAAAGCAGGGAAGAAATAATGGGCAGGGTGTAGTCCCATTGAATACTTCCAAGAACTATCCAACACAATGGATAGATTTTCAAATGGG
Organism: Lissotriton helveticus; assembly: GCF_964261635.1. Classification (NCBI taxonomy): domain Eukaryota; kingdom Metazoa; phylum Chordata; class Amphibia; order Caudata; family Salamandridae; genus Lissotriton; species Lissotriton helveticus. Next base: position 827,741,813 of record NC_136070.1, read on the forward strand.
GAGGAAATTTTATATACACCTTCATACCCATGGGTGTAGGCAAGTTAAAAAAGCTTGGCAGCTGCTGCAGAAAGGGAGGAGCAGTTATAGGAAAGCAGTATAGGAAGCTGGCTCTCTATATACTACACCAAAGTGAGGTATAGTGTGCACAGAGTCCAGTGGAACCCAAAGGTAGGCAGAGGTAAAGTTAGATAGCATCCTACTCAGGACAGGGTTAAGCACTTGTTGTACACACTCAGTCAGCAAATTTATTCACACACTCAAGACTGAACTTCAGACCAATTGTTTTCGTATACAAATATGTTTTAAGTTATTTTATTTTCTAGAACCAAGCAAGCCTGGCACAGTTAAGCGATAAGTACTTTGCAGTAAATATACAGTTTGGATTTGTAATGGTAAATGCACTTTTTTTGACTTACAGTATGGTTTCAGAGAAATGCAATACTTTGTAAATACAGTACATAGACTTGAGTAGGCTTTTCAGTAAAATTACAGGTAAGCTACTCTTGAGATTACTTTTCTTACTCAGAGTAGTATACTTGGATACTACTCTGGGAAATTTCCTGTAAACAGGTAAATAAAATCGTTTTTTTTAGTTAGTGAAATTTTAAAGAATTTCTGCAGGTTTTCAAACTCCACATGTAAACAAATTTCACAGAAAAACAGTCACTGTTATCCTATGGAGGATAATACTGTTATTGGGTTTGAGGTAAGTATTTGGTAGTGGGAGTTGAGGTTCTGGGGGTAGACTCAGGGGTCCCCCAGGATCAAGGAAGCACTATTGTTACTCTCTCAGCAGCACTAGGGCAGCCAGGTGCAGAGTGCTGAGGCCCAATGTTGTCCAATGGGGCGTAGGGGGCCTGCGGTTGGTGGCTGCTGACTAGCAGGCCACTTGGTTGTGGGAGCAAAGCTCCTGGACTTTAGCTCAGGAAAAATGAGGAAACAAAGTAGCACCATAGGTGCACCCTCCGCGGCACCAGGGCGGCTGGGGGCAATGTACTGTTTCGACGCCTGGCACCCTGTTGTTTTCAATTGGGAACCTCCGGTTTGCAAAGGCTTGGGATTGGGAAGGTCTTCTGAGTGCGACCACCACTTCGAGAGGTATGTTGGGAAGTTAGGGGTTTGTTAGGCATCATCGGTTTGGGCACACAAGGCCGTGGGCCATCGGGTGCAGGGGTGCCTTTCGAGATCTGATCTTCTTACCAGCTCCTGGCTGCGGTTGGGGGGGCCTTCTGGATTCAGACGGAAGATGTCGGCAGGAGGCTTGAGGCAGGTCAGGGGGCGCCGGATCTCGGGTAAGGATCGCCAGGGTGACGTCCTCCTGGTGTTTGCCCACTCGAGTTCAGGCCGTGGACAGCGGGTGCAGAGTGGAGTGGATTCGTGGCCAGAGGTAGCAGATGAACAAATCCGGTGTTCACGGGAGACAAAGTCTTTGAGGTTGAAGGCAGGCAGGTCCTCTGGGGTTTTCGAGGTTTCTGGCTGCAGGACACACCGGGATTTCGCAGGAGCTGGTTCAAGGGGGAGACAGACCGGTAGGGTTGGGGCCAGGTCAGTGGGCAACTTCCTCTTGTTAGCTGCTGTACAACTGTTCGGTCCTTCTTGTATTTTCTTCTTGTCTGAGGAAGAAAGGTTCAGGGGAGCCCCTAAATACTAGATTTAGGGGCGTTACAGGTAGGTAAAAGGCAGTGACCAATGGGCCCCAACCCTGGGGTGAGTACACCCCCTATTATGCCACCCTCCAGTGGGAGGGGGGCATGAGCCTGTCCCTGGTTGGCTGAGTCTCCCCATCTGCAAGATGGCGTGGACTGAGAGTTGTGCTTCACCTCGCCTCCCATACCTGAGGGGTGGAGTTGGCAGAGGTGGACACACCTCTATTCTTCACTTGGTTTTCCCGTTGATTCTCCCGCCCAAAGTGGGGGTCAGAAGCAGTTGCTGAGAGCAGCAAGTGGCCTGGTGATGCTCACAAAGGCGGCAAGCCTTTGAAGCTTCCCCTTCGTGAACATGGCCATCCTGGGGGAGAAGGCTTGGCACCTCGTGCTAGGATGTGCATTGTTTCAGGCCCCAGAAAGCAGCAAGTTCTCGACCCAGGGGTCCAGAAACATGTCTGGTGGTGGCTGCTAAAAGCAGCCACTCAGCCTGGACACTAGTGGTAGGTTAGTTTTTAGGGGGCATCTCTAAGATGCCCTCTGTGTGCATTTTTCATTAAATCCCACACTGGCATCAGTGTGGGTTTAATGTGCTGAGAAGTTGGATACCAAACTTCTCAGTTTTCAGTGTAGCCATGATGGTGCTGTGGAGTTCGTAATGACAAACTCCCAGCACCATATACTCTTAATGGCAGCACTGAACTTACAATGTCTAAGCATGGATTTAGACACTGAAGGTAGGGGCTCATGGACCTGTACCCTCATCGCTGGTATAGTGCACCCAGCTAAACACGAAGCCTGCAAAAGTAGTGTGTGTGTGTCAAGGTACAAGGCCTCTAAGGGTGGCACAATAAGTGCTGCAGCCCTTAGAGGTCTTACCTGGTCACAGTGCCCTGGGTACCTGTGGTACCATTTATCAGGGGTTGACCTGTGGCTGGAGATGCCAATTGGGTTAGCTTTGGGGAAAGAACACAGGCCTTGGGACCATGATTGGCAGGGACCCAGGGCACATCAAGTCAAAGTGCACCAGTAGTCTGGCAAAAAGTGAGGGGTTACTGCAACAGAAACCCTCTTTCCTACAAGTTTGAGCCACTGGCGCTCTGAGGTTGTCCAGGCCAGCTGGCAAATCTAACTGGGTATGCCCCATGAAGCATGAGTGTACCCAGGGCTGGATGGGGGCTGGATGGGGACAAAAAATAGAGCAAGGCCCTAAAGTAAAAGTGGCCCACATTTGCAAATCAGAGCACTTTGGAACGTGTAGAGACAAGTTGTATATGTGCTTTGCAAAGACATGGGTGACTATGTATTTATGCTTGCTGCATGCAATGTTTGTAGTGATACTAGAGAAAAACCTGGCCCACCAGACCATAAAACCGACCCAAAAACAGTAAAAAAATAAATAAATAAAAACAGTCCAACACACTGACCTGTCAGACCAGGACTTCTGTCACTGCCTGATTGCGGTATATGCCAACCCGACCATGAGAGTACCTGCCCACAAAGCACAGAACAATCAAGAATCTTAACGAAAAACTAGCGGTAGAGAAAATTCTCTTTCCAAAGGCATCGATACGTTTAGACTCTGTTTAGAGAGTTGGTTGGAAAGCAATGAAGAATTACTTTACTTGCTGATGGCTGCCCCACAGGGCATTTGTGTGTAGAATGATTTATTAATAAAAAACATAATCAGTATCACTAGGGGCCAGTCTCTGTTGCTTGGCTACATGCTGACTGACTGAAGGGCCCAAGAGCATCGTTGACCAGTGGCCATGACAGTATCCGTGAGAGACTCGTTGAATGTTAATAGTGGCTCAGAAGTTGGGTCGGGTTGAAGGATCTCATTTTTGTTTTTAAATTGATTAGTTGAACAAGATCTCAATCAGCCCGCACCTTGGAGCAGGACCTCGTTTTTGACCGCAGCTGCTTCTTATGTTCAGTGACTTAACAGTTTCGCCTCCTAGTACTGCTTCGCCTTTTGTTGATGACAGCATATTTTTTGCACATTTCTGTGTTGTGAAAGGAACCCCAGCATCAGAAATGCACGTTGTGTGGGTCATCAACTGACATCTGCTTCCAGCAGTGCTGCCATGGCTTGAATTCTGTAGTTTTCATAGAGTCTAGCACACTGTAGAATGAATTTTAAGTTGCCAGAAGACTGAATAAAGGACTGAATTTGAGTTTGGCGGCTAGGCTATTCTGTTAAAAAAGTGATGGATATCCCCATACTGTAATTTAAGTGTCATATGATATAATACACTTGTAATAAGGAAGATAGAATATCTGCAAGTTTGTGGTAGAGTATGGATAAGTTACTTATCTGTAATCTTAGTTCTCCTCCAGGGGTATTCTCATTAAAGTCATAAGCACTGAATAGTCCCACCCACCTGCGGGGACCTCGGAGCATATATAAAATACTTATATAAATATATATATATACACATATATATATATACACTTATATATATATACACATATACATATATATACACATATATATACATACACATATATATACATACACATATATATACATACACATATATATATACATATGTATATACATGTCACCAAACATCCAAAGTTAATGCACGCTCTCAGGACAAAAGAGAAAAAGTTGCCAAGTTCAGAAAGTGCTGTTTATTCACAACGCGTTTCACCAAAAAAGGGCTTGATCACGTGATCAAGCCATTTTTTGGTGAAACGCGTTGTGAATAAACAGCACTTTCTGAACTTGGCAACTTTTTCTCTTTTGTCCTGAGAGCGTGCATTAACTTTGGATGTTTGGTGACAAATACCGGAGCAACTCTGCCGGCGCGCACGCCACCTTTCTTGGGTCGTGGGGATCCAGAAGGAGTAACTATCGGTTATATATATATATACATATATATACACAATTATACATATATATATACATACATATATATACACATATATACACATACATATATATACACATATATACATATATATATTACCTACTGGCGGTCGCCAGTAGGTATATATAGTTAGGATTTTTTCTCTATGGGATTTTTGAAAATTCTATGTCTAATAACTTTGGCGTTTGTGGACGGAATTGGCTGAAATTTTCAGGAAAATGGAACATTTTGTTTCTGAGCAGCCCCTGAAAATTGGGGGGGGGTTCGTCCAGGGGGGGTCGAGAAAAAAGGGGGGTCCCAAAACGTGTTTTTAACATTGAGTTTTCCATAGGGCGGTTGGCCTCACTTTTAGCCCGAACGGCTGAATGGATTTGCACGAAACTTGGCAAAATTGTAGGGACTGTTAGCCCGATGTGCCTTTTGTAGGTCTCAATATATGTGCTCCAGTGGATTTTGAGTAATTTAGGTTCAAAAAAAGATATATATCTGGGCGGAGCCTAACCACACATCTGATCTGATTGGCTGTCAGCACTTCATCCAAGAAGTGTTGGCAGCCATCTTGGGACCAATATACATGATAGCACCTCATTAAAAAGCATTGTAGTTAATAGAGGGTTTTAGGACTTTAGTTACATTATAAATCATTTGTTGATGGTACCATACTCGTTTTAGGAATTGTGGTGGGTTCTAAGGTGATTTTACCATGTGAAAAAACCTTCTGCTGTGATATCATGAATATTGTTTGAAAGAAAACTAATATCTCATGATTTTCCCACAGTGGTTTGGAAGGGGATCTATAAGCTAAACTGAAAGCATATTTTCTGTAAATTCACATTATCTTTCTCAGTCATGTGAAAATGAAGTCTGACATTGTCAGTAAAACATGTACATCCAACAAGGACAGAGACTGTCAGTTGATTCCTTTGTGTTCTACTGCAGCCTCCTAGAGTGTTCTAAAGAACAACTAGAGCGCTAACAGTCCTACTTATTACAAAGGTATGGCACACCTGAAGCCATCTTGATTGGAATAAAGTGGTAACTCTTAAAACATTTAATTTATAAAGAAACAACATGAGGGGGTATATTTTGCCATAGAAAGTATGATTAGTGCTGCAGAATGAAAAATTAGGGCACATTTTGAGTGACTTCTCAAATCCTTTTCTATTTCATTAAAACATTCTGACATGCAGTCTCCCAAAATGGCCACCAGAGACAAAAGAGCCCAAATGTAGCCCAAATATCACCCAGATGTAGCCCAAGTATAGCCCAATGACAGAATGTCCCAGAGTGTTCTAAAGAACAACTAGAGCGCTAACAGTCCTACTTATTACAAAGGTATAGCACACCTGGAGCCATCGTGATGGGAATAAAGTGGTAACTCTTAAAACATTTAATTTAAAAAGGAACAAAATGAGAGGGTATATTATGCAATAGAAGGTATTATTAGTGCTGCAGAAAGAAAAAAATTAGGGCACATTTTGAGTGACTTTTCAAATCCTCTTCTATTTCATAAAAAAATTCTGACATGCAGTCTCCCAAAATGGCCACCAGAGACAAAAGAGCCCAAATGTAGCCCAAATATCACCCAGATGTAGCCCAAGTATAGCCCAATGACAGAATGTCCCAGAGAGTTCTAAAGAACAACTAGAGCGCTAACAGTCCTACTTATTACAAAGGTATGGCACACCTGAAGCCATCTTGATTGGAATAAAGTGGTAACTCTTAAAACATTTAATTTAAAAAGGAACAAAATGAGGGGGTATATTTTGCCATATGAATTATGATTAGTGCTGCAGAAAGAAAAATTAGGGCACATTTTGAGTGACTTCTCAAACCCTCTTCAATTTCATTAAAAAAAATTCTGACATGCAGACTGAAACATGCACTTTGAATACCAGCAGCAGACGTCCCTGGTGAGCAGTAGCTTTACTACAGTGATCTAATGTGCAACTAGAGTGCTAACATTCAGAATTTATGGCAAATGTGTGACACATCTGAATGCCTTCTTGATGGAACCAAAGTAAACAAGCATTGAAAATGCAATAGATCTCACCCTCGTTTAAGTTAAAGCCATTCTGTTTGTAATGAGGTGGCTTTTTAGCTTTGCTTTTATTAGTGTTTTTTCAACTTTCATGTAAATAACATGCATCTGTATGCATATAAGTATATGTATGCATGCATTTATGTTTGTATTTATATAGATATACAGATGATATATGTTTATATATGTATGTATATATATATATTCACTGAAAAAACCATAGGTTATAGACCATATATAGTTAGGAATTAGCATTTACAAAACCTTGAAAATTCACTGAAAAAACCATTGGTTATAGACCATATATAGTTAGGAATTAGCATTTACAAAACCTTGAAAATTCACTGAAAAAACCATAGGTTATAGACCATATATAGTTAGGAATTCGCATTTACAAAACCTTATTTTACTCACACAAAACCATTGAAATTCCATATATAGTTAGTTGTACTAACTATATATCGCGCACCCGCAATCCACTGCTGATGATGTCACATATTACATCATTCATCACATGGTCAGTGACATCACTGATGACATCACTGATGACATCTCAAATGACATCACTGATGACATCACTGATGACTACATCCAATGACTCTATAATTATGTAAAGTTAAAATATGTCTTACATATTGAAGAATGAGTGGATGTATAAGTGTTTTGATGAAGGATTTAGTAGGGGCATGACTGACTGTATGAGTGACTGATTAAATGTGTCTCACTGAGTGCATGGGTTAGTGACTAAACTGTCTTAATTTGTGCATCATTATGTCTGTTGTTCTGTAAACTGCTGCATGTGTTGATCAGTAGCTATATAATTAACTATATGGGTTATTGATTGGTTGCCCAAGCATGTGTATGGGAGACTGAGTGTGTGTGTGGGTGGCTGGGAGGTGTATGACTCTCTGCATAGATGTGTGAGCAGTTGATTGACTAGATGTATGGGTTCAAAAGTGCATGTGGAAACAGCTGTATGGGCAGTTGACTGTGTGCATGAGTGTATTGGTGAGTGAATGGATATCTCAGTGCTACATGTTAAAGTAAGTACATATGTAAAATACAGTACATGTGAGAGTTGACATATATAAATAACTGTGCATAAGAGCCAGTGAATGTGTGAATGGCTGTATGGATCATTGTGAACTTGTATCCAGGATTGTATAAGTGAGTAAATATGTTTTAGTATATGTTTGAATAAGTAAGGTGTGTATAACTGTATAGTTGAGGAAATGGAGGTGTGATTGATTCTTTGCATGACTGACTAAGTGTCTCAGTAACTCCATGGATGAGTGACAGTCTATGAGTGTCTGTTTACACTGAGTGTATGTAAGGTTATATTAGAGTCTGAAGAGGTTCATCGTATTATCACATGAATGATGTCATCAGTGATGTGATCAGTAATGTCAAATCAGATGTCATCAGTGATGTCATCAGTGATGTCATTTGAGATGTCATCAGTGATGTAATTTGAGATGTCATCAGTGATGTCATTTGAGATGTCATCAGTGATGTCATCAGTGATGTCATTTGAGATGTCATCAGTGATGTCATCAGTGATGTCATTTGAGATGTCATCAGTGATGTCATCAGTGATGTCACTGACCATGTGATGAATGATGTAATATGTGACATCATCAGCAGTGGATTGCGGGTGCGCGATATATAGTTAGTACAACTAACTATATATGGAATTTCAATGGTTTTGTGTGAGTAAAATAAGGTTTTGTAAATGCGAATTCCTAACTATATATGGTCTATAACCTATGGTTTTTTCAGTGAATTTTCAAGGTTTTGTAAATGCTAATTCCTAACTATATATGGTCTATAACCAATGGTTTTTTCAGTGAATATATATATACATACATACATATATATACATACATATATACATACATATATACATACATACATATACATACATACATACATATACACATATATATATACATACATCTATATATACACATATACATATATATATACATACATATACATATACACACATATATATATACACATATACATATATATATACATACATATATATACACATA